>NW_022145706.1:1835475-2450628 GCF_002938485.1 Sitophilus oryzae | reverse complement strand
ATGCACCAAGTCAAAGGTGACACATAATTTTGTTAGTGACCTTTTTTAAAATAATAATTTAACCAATTTTTAAAAATTTCTTTTAAATATTTTGTATTTGACAGCTCCCAGATGTTGGCTGTCAACTTTGACTTGGTGCATTTTAAGTTGTTTTCAAAGCAGAAGTGATTGCCACATAAAGATTTTTTAAAACTCTAATATAAAAAAAACGTCCATATGGATCCAACTTTATGGGGGACACTGTATATAATGTTTATTATATTTAATTTAAATTTAGTTATATTTTCACTGGAATGCAAAATAATGTGTTTATCGAAAACTGGTTGTATCTCTTTTTACTTAATGTGTTTTAGTCCAAACTAAAACGAAAATATTATAGATATTAGTGTATAAATAATAACAAAAAAAATGTTGACAAAATGGCGAATGCAGCAAAATATTTTCAAGTAATATTTTAAAAAATGTTGACAAAATGGTGAATGCGCCAAAAAATTTCGCAATTTTAAAAATTAACTCTTCACCTAATTTTATACCCACGAGCCGCCACTGGATGCTCGTATGAGCGAAACACGTGTTATGGTTTAGATTAATAAAATTTGTGTTCTTACTCTTTCCTACTTTTCGTTCCTACTTTTTCTAGTAAATTCAGTTGCTGTATCGGGCGCAGCCCTCTTACCACAAGTACTGGAGAAAATATTCTCTACATTAGTCTATGTACCGGACGGACAATCCAAAGAGGGTCGATCCAGAGCCTTAAAAAACGTTAGACGTCATGCAGCCTCCCTGATGGTTAAAATTGGTAACTTCCAAATCTGTCTAAAACGTCTAACTGTATTTTTATCACATTTTTTTCAATATAATTAGGAAATAAGTATCCATTGCTACTCTTGCCAGTTTTTGACCAGATCAGAGCCACTGTCGAGAATTTGTCCAGGCCAGAGGGATCAGCTAATTTGAGTACTTTGGAGAAAGTTACTTTGTTGGAAGCGCTTTTGTTAATATCAAATCATTTTGGTGGGTGATTTTTGCAGTTTCATTTGTGGGGTTATTTTTAATTTTGTGCTTTTTAGGTGACTATGAAAGGCAAAGTACTTTCGCTGGCGAGATTTTACACGAAGCAAACGCACAGTTTTTAGCAATAGTTAACTCAGGTGCTCTGAAGGGAGCTGCCGAATTTATTTCTTTTATAGGTAAGTTTCAATATTAGGTAGTTAAACTCACATTGAGACTCAGCAAATGATCAAAATCATAACGCAGTTTTGATGTATTTGTTTTAACACCAAAACATACGTATTTTGGTGTATTGTTTTGATTAGTGTTTTATTTTGTTATTATTAATAGACAAAGTTCTTATAATTTATTACCTTTTGAAATACATTTTTTTAGGTCTGAATAAACCTGCTGTTCCAGCAAACACGGACAATATCTGCGGTCAAAATAGAAGCAATTTGTTTTTTTGTGTAAATTTGGTTCTTGGTGCTATAAAACGATGTTCTTGGCCTGACGATCCAGAACGGGCTACTAGAGGTGAGAATTTAGTGAGCATTGTGATTTAGACTTTGGATTACATAAATAACAAGACAGACAACCAGTGGCGTGCATATAATGCAGCCAAAAAGGCGTTGCCTACACTTTATACCTTTTTTTTCATTACATTATAACTCATTACTAAGCCAACTCTCAATAAGCATTTTTTTATTTTAATTTTATTCTGGAGCTTACATAAATAAAGATAGCATAAGGAAGAAATGCGTAATTTAATTACGTCGGCATCGATCGCTGTCCTGCGCAGTGATGCCAAATCTGAAAATGTTTCCACCAATTTAGGGTAAAATATATTGATTACTTAATTACTTATGTTACCTTTATTTTATTATTTTGACAATGGTTGCATCCCTTGCTTTGATTTGCACTGCACGCCACTGTATACAACATTCATATTCTATTTTTATATTGATTTTCTAGGTGGTTTCGTGGTATCTTTGACGGAATCCGGTAACCCGGTATGCCGGAATCCCGCAGCGCCTCACGTAGTTCCTCTTTTACCCCATATACTCTCCTTAATTAAAATATTCAATGAGCTGTTCACTCCAGAGGCTCAGAACCTGATCCATGACAGTTACAAAGGATGCCTTGCCATGCCTGAAACAGAAAAATCGAATTTATTAGGATTAATAGGTGAGTTATTTTAATAATACCTTACTATAGTTTGTTCAACTATTATTTAACCAAATATTCCAATTCAAATGAAAAAAAAAATATATAAAATTTTATTGGTTAGACACAATGATGATGACGTAACGTTAAAAGATCGTTGTGCAGACTATAGAATAAAAATATTTATATAAACTATATATAATACATTAATTATTTCTTTTTTTGCTTTTATTTACAGGACATTCTTCTGACTGTGGTGACAATTTAGTAATCCAAAGCCCTCTAGAAAGGATGCAGCGGTTTCTAACGACCCTACACGAAAGCTGCTATCACATGATTGGTTCGATGGGCCCCTCCTTGGGCAGAGATTTGTACAATATTTCCGATTTAGCTTTAGCGATAACCAATAGCGTTTTGGCATATTTACAAGTAAATATTTGTCTTGTATAGCATTTAAAAAAATCTTTATTTTTATTTGTTGTAGTATGTGCCAGACTATAGACTGAGGCCTATAATAAGAGTATTTATGAAGTCGTTTGTGTTCTCTTGTCCAGCGCCGTACTACGAGGTGGTGTTGCTTCCTGTTTTAGCCCATATTAGTCCGATATGTAAGTACCTTAAATATTTTTGCCACTACTATATGAAAATTCACATTAATAAAAATTAATAAAAGAAACACTAAAGATTCTTTATTATTAGTGGAAATATTATTTTTTATAATTAATTTATCTAGATATTACACTATTTTTCCATAGTCAGCTTTAGATGACTATTAAGCTTACCCTGTTAGTTAGTAGTAGACCCACTGCATCTTTGACTGTCTTTTGTTAAGTGATAGAAAAATTGTTGTCTGTCAAAATCTTTTCTTACTCGTTTGACAGACTTTATTGTGATTATATGGTACTTTCTTGATAATTCTAGGTAATTTCTTGGTGATTCTCGATAATGATCTGTTTCTTTTTCATTAGTATTAAATAGGTTACATGGAAATTGGCAACGGGTCATCGAATTTCGCAATAGAGAAGTGCAAGAAGACAACGCCGACACTCAGGAGGTTTTAGAAGACTTTTTGACGCGAGCTTTGACAAGAGAATACTTGGATGTTCTTAAGGTAGGAAGAAAAAATCTTATAAATTGAAAATTTTGTCTGTAGTCAATCTAGCGTAAAATATACAGGGTGTTTCAAAACAAATGCGAAAAACTTGAGGGGGTGATTCCTTCTTCAAAATAAAGGGTAGTTTGCTTTATAAACGTTGGGTCAAAAGTCAACCATTAGGGAGATATCGCGGTACAAAGATGGCGGAAAAATAATGTTTTTATTTTTTATCTTGAAAACGAAAAGAGATAGACTAATGAAATTTTATGGAAGCATTACTGTTATGAAAACACACTTTCAGGTAATTTTTTTACTTTTTTAAATTTTCAAGATACAGAGTGTCCCAAATAAGTAAAAAATATCAAAGTTGTATTTTTTTAAATGGAACACCCTGTATATTATTACATTTTTAGTTTCTACGATTAAAATAAAGGTAAATTTGATTAAGGTTTATTATACTTAAACCTTACCGTTTTTGAAATATTTTCAATTTTGTGAAATTGAAGTAAAAATTTTAAAGCTTCATTTCTCCAAGGGTATCAATGTTTTTAATACTAAATATTTAATGCAGTTTATTTATTGATCAGTTATTGTGTTGCAATAATAAAAATAATACTACCTTATACAGAGTGTCTAAAAATTTATTTTAAATAATTTTTAGCTTCAAACGGCAATAACTTGTTTAATTTAAATGGAACACCCTGTATATTTTACGAGAATCAAATGCACAATTTAATTGTCTATCAAATTATATTATACCATTTTTTACCTATCTCTTTAAGTTTCCGTAGAAAATGCATTTTTTTGTAATTTAGAACTTATTTATCAATATACCCATGGACTATTGACATTTTAGATTATTTTTAAAGATGTACCAAATTTTTAAAGAGTACAGATACTAATATTGTCGATATAATTCGTTTATTTTATTAAAAAATAAAAAAAAAACTGTTTAAATATTTGTTAAAGAGGACCAATTAATATGATTCCAGTATTCAAACTACATTAACTGACTGTTTGCGTTGATTAATAATAATTGCTCCAAATACTAAAAATCTGAATTTTGTATGGGCATTAGACAGTGTGATAAAAAGTAACACCTTAAAAATGATATTTCATTTTTCAATAAATGCTTATTTATAACAACAAAGACTTTAATTTGATAACTTATTATTATATTGATTTCTGACTCAAAAATCCACATTTATTTATAATAATTTATTAACGAACACAATTAAGTATGTCATTAATTAGTATATGGGCGGAAATAATTCTGTTATATTTAATTAATGGTATACTCTTTTATAAAGATTTAAATTGTTTTCTTTTTGCATACAAATGGGCTAGTAATATTATCGTTTTGCTAAAAACGATAATATTACTAGTCTGTACATTTTGTACATTTGTTGCTTTAAAAACAATCTAAAATGTCAATATTCCATGGATATATTGATAAGTGAGGTCTAAATTATAAGAAAATGCATTTTCTACGAAAACTTGAAGGGATAGGTAAAAAATGGTATAACAAATTTGATAGACAATTTAATTGTGCATCTGATTCTCCTAAAATATACAGGGCATTCCATTTAAATTAAAGCAGTGATTGCCGTTTGAAGCTAATAATTATTTAAAATAAATTTTTAGACACTCTGTATAAGGTAGTATTATTTTTATTATTGCAACACAATAACTGATCGGTAAATAAACTTCAGTAAATATTTAGTATTAAAAACTTTGATACCCTTGGAGAAATGAAGCCTTAAAATTTTTACTGCAATTTCACAAAATTGAAAATATTTCAAAAACGGTAAGGTTTAAGTATAATAAACCTTAATCAAATTTACCTTTATTTTAATCGTAGAAACTAAAAATGTAATAATATACAGTGTGTTCCATTTAAAAAAATACAACTTTGATATTTTTTATTTATTTGGGACACTCTGTATCTTGTAAAAATATTTTTAAATTGTAGCTCTAATAGTCCTTCAACGAACCCCAAACTTACAATTTGTAAAAATCTCATCGTTTAGCTACAATAGTCCGTGTCGTATGTGGTGAACAACCCTGTATATTTATTTCAATTTTATGCATTAAAGTATACACCACGGAAATAAAGTGACCAAGGCTAGTATCATTTTGCATATAAAATAACAGCGATCTTAATTTCATAGCCGTCGCTGACGCCGTTTTTCTAAGCAACCCTGACGTCGACAGTAATAATATACAGTGGTGTAAAGAAATAAAACATTGAAAAAATATATTTTATACTATACCAACTTCCAGGTTGCTCTTGTTGGAGGCAGTCTAACCCCAGAAAGTAACTCGGAAACGATGGAAACCGAGGAACTAAGTAATTCCCCCACTCCACCGCCTACTAGATCTAATTTGACGTCGGAAGTTATTTCCGATTTAGGTATTTTTTCCGGTAAAATAATTTAGGTTTATCTTTAACGTTTTTTTTTAAATTATTTCAAGGTTTAATTCTCTTGAGATGTGACAAAACTTGTCAGTCTATAGTCCTGGCAGTTTTAGGCGGTCTCAGTTGGATTGACAGCAACGCTTCGTTGAAGGCGACGTTATTGACAGGTCCAATTGTTCGACAAGTAAGCGATAAAAAAATATTTATTATTTTTTTCCAAAATTTTGATTCTTTTGTGTACTTTTCTTAATACATTTATGTTTTGCAGCTTACCATAGATGCGTCATTGAATGGTGAAATGGCAACGCATATTATGGCTGCCGTTTTGAATGCGCTGATTCTTCATGGACAGCACGAGGCTAATCAGGGTTCTTTACTGACTCTCGGTGCACAGATCTATGAATTGTTAAGGCCATCTTTCATTGAAGTTCTTCGCGTAAGTAGTACACACCTTCATATTCTATTAGCTCTTGTGGCACGGAATATATAAATTGTATGATATTATTTATAAATTATATACAGGGTGGCGCACCTCATTCGTCTCGGTTGATTATACGAAAACGGAAAGATGTAGAAACAAAAAATTTTATGTGTATATGTGGGAAGGCAATGTGCATAATTTAAAATTATTTTGAAATGTACAGGATGTGTCAGAACTAAGATTTAATTTACCTACAATAAGGTTAATAAGTAAGTATTGTTGCGGACCCGTTCCGTGTGAACTCAGCCTTAGGCCTGGCCACTCGCCTATGACTCATACGCCCAGCGATGCCGACGTTCTAAGAACGAATAAGAATTGACTAGACAAATCTGGATTGTCTGTTTCTCTCCTATATAAGCGGACGCCGGGGCATAAAAGGGATGGAGAGATAAATAACCGATCGACGCGTACAGTTACAATCGACGCGCTAATTCAAAATAAATTTCTGTTAGATAAATAATTAAATAAATTGTAAATAAGTTATTAATAGTTCTTTAAGTCTTTTAATCGTTATTGTTTTTGTTAATTAGTGTTAAATAAATTGTGACTTTCTGTCCACACGGAACCGACGAAAAACGTAACAGTATTTATTATTTTATCAAGAAAAATGAAGCAGTATCTGCTGGCGGAAGGAATGGATATGTTACTAGTGATTTTATTTTGTGAGTTGCCCTGACTTGCTTGTTGGCCTGAAGGGTTTATGCTCAAAGATATCCAAAATATTCAAATCGGAATTTTCTTGACAAGAGTTCCTTTGAAAAACTACTTTTCCTATTTCGCAAAGTTAATAGTGGGGTATATGAAAAACCTATTAGGCATGTCTTTGGAAGCAAAGAAAATGAATTTGCCTTAATTGGTTCTTTTATAGAAAATCCAATATATCTACAAGTCATCGTAATATAATCAAAGAACTACTTCTTTATTGTTCTTAATAAAATAATAAATACTTATTAAACTATTGTAGGTAAATTAAATAAAAGTAAACTGTTATAAATTTAAATAAAGGCCTTAAACTAATGTCGATTTTAAAAATAGCTACTAACTGTCACTAAAAATCGCTTTTTATTCAAAATCTGAGCCAGATATGTTTTTTTAAATGGAAACCATAGTTGGCCATGACTTCATAAAAAGCGCTATTTTTTAAGCTTTTCAGCGATATAAGCTATAATACTCTTTTCTCTCACAAAATTACTGAGTTATAGCCAAGTCTTATCTTTCTTGACTAATTTCACTTAGTTAGTGTGCGAACACAGTGCAAGCAGGTTTGCCGCTTTCTGGTAGCCAGCGCCAATCTGGGTACCTATTCTTGACATCGTTCGCAACTTTGCGTATACGCATCACGTGTATTGTTATAAACAGGGTATCCCAGAAATAAGTGCAAGTATTTTAAAGGGTGGTAGATCTAGATAAAAGAAACATATTTTCTCTTTATCGTTTTTCAAATAAGTCCAAAATAACGGAGTTATTTTACTTTGAAAATTTCCAAAAAAAATGATTTTTTGCTAAAATTTTGAGAACCTTCTTCATGTGCCTTCTCCTCATCGGAGGTTGGCGGCCATCAATCGGAATTCCTCCCTGTCTTGAGCCAAACGGATAATTGCACTTGCCTCTCCTATATTAAACCACTGGTGCAAATTCCGCAAGCAGGAAAACCGTTTACGCCCGATGCCTCGTCGTCCTTCAATCTTTCCCTCAACGATCAGCTGTAAGAAACTATATTTGTTATTTCGAAAAATATGACCAAAATATGCTGCTTTCCATCGTTTTATTGTAGTCAATAGTTCTTGGTCCTTACATATTCTTTCCAATACTTCGATATTTGTTTGAGAACCACTGGATCTTTTCTGGATTTTCTTTCTTATAAATTTAATCTACTACCTATGTTGCCATATTATCAAGAAATTATTTTTTGAAATAAAAACTAAAAAAAAATTGCAAAAAAATTTCAAAAATATTTTCAAAAAATTCCGAATTTTCAAAAAAAATATTTAGAAAAAAACCTCATAGGCGTGTTTCTGGGGTTGAACTATACTACCAGTTAAGTTAAAATACTTGCACGTATTTCTGGGACACCCTGTATATGGTTACATAGTAGCGCCGCGCCGCGCCGCCTTGCGCTTATAACCTTGAGAAATTAAAGCGTGTTATCAAATCGGTTAGTTCACAGTAAAAGCAGGTAGGAGCCGTCAACCAGCGTTCGTCGGCGTTCTCGCTTTTACCGGAACGAAAATGTATTTATTTCTGCTTTGGCAGGCGCCGACGGCGCACAGAGGGTGTTAAGAACTAAAAGTTGGCCAAAATTATGTTTTATGATTTTTTTGCTTTTTTGCTAGTAATATTAATTATTAGAGGACAGGGTGCTAATATGGAACCTCATTTTGTTTTTCCTACACAATATTTTTTCCTCTACTCTGAAACCCTCCGATCAAATAAGGCCACGATCAAATAAGGCCATTCTGTGCAAAACCAAGCAATTGGATGAGGATGCTAGAACAAGAAAGTAATTTGTATATTATAGACGATATTTGAGCGAGGATGGGTGTTATAGGGTAAAGACTATTTCCTTTAAGAATCTATTTAAATCAATGTTTTTTTGGCAGTGGCAAATATTCGCAAGATTTTTGTACATATTCCAAAGCTGGAGACTTTAAGCATTGAACGGATACTAATTTCTATGCGGAATATTGCCCAATAGTCTTACACCTTATAAAAATGCCTCTGATTTTTTAAATATAAAACATTATAAAGAAATAGAATAGAAGAAAACGTTATTTAAATAAAAATATGGCATAAAACAGGACTTGACAGCTGGCTCTGTATCCATCATGACAGTTATTATAAACAATTTGCAAAAAGCACTATAAACAATTCCACTATTTTATAGTCTTAGAAATATTCAGAATACACTCCAAGATAATTCATAATAATTGAAATATATTATTTATTTGATAGTCAACTTACGACTTAAAAAAAGCTAATAAACGCGCTTACATTTAGTATTTATAGATTTGTATTCAGTTAAGATAAAAAATGAAAATAAAAATATTTCACTTTTGGCCAGGTTTATAGATCAAATACCCCTATGTGCGGCGTTTGGATATGGTTAGGTTAGGTTAGGTTAGTTAATCAGGTAAATTTCCTCTTAATTAACTACTTCCGAACCCTGCTCGCATCTCCGAAAAAGCCATATAACAATACACGGCATATACGCAAAGTTACGCATCACGTGTATTGTTATATGGCTTTTTCGGAGATGCGAGGTGTGAGCGATATGTGGTCAAGAATAGGTCCCCAGAGACGGCGCTGGTTGCCGGAAAGCAGAAACCTGCCTCCACTATGTTCGTAGCCTTAGCCATGAAAGCCATGTCATAATGAAAGTCATATAGGAACCACTCTACTAATGCGCGAATATCTAAATTTAACTTTTCTAACATGTCTTGAAAACTGTTCTCTAAAAAATGTAAGTAACTTTCACTGGTCAAACGTATCCTGGAAACTGTATGGCCAGGAAAAATTGAACCAATAATCCTACACGCTTTTCTTCATTTGAAAAACTCTTATTTACAATTTTTGTTTTTTTTTAATTTACAAAAATTTCACATTTCTGATAGCAACGACGATTGAACTTGTTTTCATGGCTAACTAAGTGAAATTAATCAAGAAAGATAAGAATTTGCTATAACTCAGTAATTTCGTGAGAGAAACATATTATAGCTTATATCGCTGAAAAGCTTAAAAAATGGCGCTTTTTATGAAGTCATGGCCAACTATAGTTTCCATTTAAAAATACATATGTTTATGTCATATGTCAAAAACGACAGGCTTTAGAAAAAATCGGAGAACACAATCTCATTAAGGATGTAATTATCTACAACTTTTATCTGAAAACTTTTTGTCTAAAATAGATTATAATGGAATTATGGACCATTTTTAAATTAGCCTAAATTTGGTTTTTTCAAAATATCTAGTAAGCCATGTACTTTTTCAACTGCAATTCTTTCCCCATTTAACCGACTCTGTGTCTCCAGTAGTTTCCGAGATACCCATAGAGAACATCGTGGGAAACTCACTCTGTATAATTTATATATGATATTTTTAATGATAAAATGCTAACACCGAGTATTATTTAATTAACAAATATTTTAGGTTATGCAACAGATACCAGGCGTTAACCCTGTAGATCTTCAAAAATTAGACGAAAGAATTTCGGGAAGTACCAGTAAAGGAAATAGAATAGAAAAAGTCAAAAAAGATTTGTTCAAGAAAATTACAGGAAATGTAAGATTCATAGCCCATAGTTTTTTGAATATTTGTTTATTTATTTTCCTTTTTTTTCAGCTTATCGGTAAAAGTGTAGGGCAGCTGTTCAAAAAAGAAGTCAAAATAAACAATTTACCCCAGATTATCATAAATAAAAAAGAACAAAAGGATATCGTTCCAGACTTAAGGACTCTGTATAATAGCAGTTAGTGATAATTATGTATTTTATATGGAAATTGACATATTAAACTCGTCTATTTATCACAAATGGTTCTATAAATTATTCTTTGATACGAAAAGCGAGTATCAAGCGAAAGGAATTATTTATTTTTCTTTTTTTATGTTGCTTGAAACAAGAAATATGAAAGTTGATATCTATTTTTTAAAGGAATCGAATAACTGAGATAATATATTATTTAATGAATGTTTTTTTTTTATATTTTGAAGACAAGAACCTACCTAAGAATGGTAATGAGTGATTTTTTTTGACCTTGTAAGTGTTCAATAATTGTGACGTACTGATTTTTATTAATTGGAAATTCGGGATAGTTCAATGAAATTATTTTTATAATCAAATGGTGGATCTTTTAAGTATCAATTTTTAACATTTTTATCTAAATTTTTAATAAATAACCTATAAGGACGATTTTAGAGGCTACCATGACGCTGTTTTTTTTCGACCCTATGGTACTTTTGTGTCATAATATTTTTAAAATATTTTATTAAATTTCTTTATCATAATTTTAATAAAAATATATATATTGTATGAAAAAAAACGACGAAGTTGGCTTAGAAATGTCAATCCATGCCATTCCTCATGTAAATATAAAATGAGTAATTTTCATTTGCAAGCCAACTCATATGCCATTTTTTTTCTGTTTTATGGTAGTTGATAAGTTGGCTTGAAATCAATATGACTAAATTTTAAATAAAATCAGCGATTGTCATTTCAAAGGCTATTGGATGCAGTTTTTTTGGCATTTTATATCCTATGTTCCTTTTGTGTCATAACATTTTAAAATTATTTTATTATAACGATTTTAATAAAAATAGATACCTACCGTATGATTGAAAAAAAAACGGCTTCAAGTTGACTTGAAATTACAATCGATGACATTCACCATACAATTTTACCAAAAAAATGACAGCGCCCTTCATTTCCAAGTTAACTCTGACGCCGTTTTTTTTTTCGTTTGTATATTTTTTTAATCAATTGTGTTATCTACATGTAGTAGATATGTGAATATACCGTATGATCGAAAAAAAAACGGCACCAAATTGACCTTAAAATGGTGATACAGGATTTTACGTGTAAAATTGCCGCGATCTTCATTTCGAAGGTAACTATGACAGCGTTTTTTTATTTGTACGGTATGTTTCTTTATGTTAAAATGTGGGAAATTAAATAGTTTTAAACGACTTTGAAATAGCGATCTAGGATATTCGCCATATATTTTTACAAATAAAATGAGAGATCTTCATGTCGCGGCCAACTATGACACCGGTTTTTTTTATTTTTAATTATAAGAAATTAAATTGTTTTAAACAAATTGTGTTATCTACTTGAAGATAGGTAAATACAACGCATGATCAAAAAACGGCGTCAATGACGATCGATGACATTCCCCATATAACTTTACATACAAAAGATAGCCCTCTTCATTTCAAAGCTATCTCTGACGCCGTTTTTTTTGATCGTATAGTATACTTTGCATTCAATTTGAACTATCCTGGACACAAAATACGAGTGTATAAAATAAATTAAATAATATTCAATCAACCTATTATATTATGAAATAAAAAATACTTTTAGGAAAATCGTTTTTTCCTATTAGATTTGATTCCTCTCTTAGCTCAATTTTTTCTCAATAATTTATTAAAGTATGTCACTAGAATTCTTAAGAAAAATGATGTATTTTGTATAAAATTGTATCCTAGCGTGTAAAAAAATTATTAATTATCGTGATTATTTATTTTAAGATTGTACTGTTTAAGTTTAGGTAATATACTGGGGATATTTGCATCATTTTCTTAAGAAGATTCAAACATATATGCATTTTTTGTAAATACTTTATTGTTAATATAATTTTCATTATATTTTTTTGGTTGCCTATATTAATTTAATAATAATAAATAAAACAATGTGATTTGACTCATTTCTTTTATTTTCCTTCATTTAGTACAATATAAAGTTGACAACATAAAAATAAAAAGGTGTATAACAAAGGTAAAATTAAAATAAATGTTTCTTTTAAGTAAAATAGTGGGTAATAAATTAATTTCTTGGTAGAATCAAGGCAGGGATGGGTATTTACACGTTTATATTTTTACATTACGTTTTTACTTATCCACCCTGATTCCAGCACCATTAATTATTATAACTAAAGCTATGGTCTCTAAATGTACTAGTTATTATTAAAAAAATATAACTAAATTTATTTTTTTCTTACTAATGTATTTTTTTTTCTTAAATTTTAAAATGAAGTAGACTCAAATTGCTTTAATATTTCTTGCATTTCGTATATGTCGTGTTCCTTTTCAATTTGATCCTGCATCAGCCTTTCAACGTTCTCTTGGAACCGTTGCCTCAAAGCTATGTTCTCGATATTCTCAATCTTAATTTCTTGCTGAATTCTTTTGACTTGATATCATTTAGTTCTAAGTTTAGTGCTTCTAGTTTTGTCTCCACAGTTGCTAGAATAAGAAAATTGTATTATTTTGTTTACTATTTCAAGATTTATTAATTACCTTTGGTAAGATTGGGCTCAGAATAACTTATATTTGATGATGATTGACCATAGTAGTCAACGTCCTGAAGCATAGTCGGTGTAGCCTCGAACATGTCACTAGTAAACTCTGTAATGAGTTGCTTCTGATCTATTGATGTGTTCTAGAAAAATAAAAAATACAGGAAAATCAATAAAAGCTAGCGTGAAATATATAAGTTTGTGACAGTATTAACATACCAGGACGGAATTTGAGTCTGTTAAATGACTATCGTCACCAGAATTTTGGCTATTATCATCAATAACATCCAGAACATTAAGATGAGCTTCCTCATCATCCGAATCGCTCACATCACCACCAAAAATGTCGTGTTCTGCAACTTTTGGCTGCTCTGGATCAACTATTTCTTTCTTTATAACAACTGTACCCTTATTGACTTTATTTTCATCATCCTCGTTGATTACTTCCCATTTTACACTAACCTAAAATCATTTATAGCAACTCTCTCTTAAAATAATTTAACAGTTAACAATCTTACAGCATCATTGTCCACTCTGAGCAACCTTTTTACTTCTTTTTCAATTTCCGGAGCTTCAACATACTTTTTCTTTAAAGTTTTCCTAAATCTTCTCCGTCTAACATTTTTAGCTGGTGGGGTTACACCATGAGGCCAGAGATACTTTTTATCAACCTTGTATGGATCTAAAATTATCTGTATTTAATATTAACTAGCTTTTTCCCGCGTATAAACAAGCTGGAAATATATAGCTTTCCATTAAAAAAAAGTATTATCAAAATTGGTGAAGTTGTAGCTGCGTGAAGGGGATGTGACAAAAAAAAACATTTGAGCTTTTATATATGTATTCTTATTTTGCTACTTGCCTACCTTTCTTCTTTTTCTGTGGACTCTCATCATCAGATTTTTGATCATCCTCCTCTTTGCACAGTAACATCTGGCATATATCGGCAGTTTTATAAAAGCTCTTAGAATCGATAGTTTTCAATGATTCGATAATGGTTGGTAAATCAACAATTTTACCAGGTAGAAGCCAGTGATCCAGTCTCACCTCAGCATGCCTCATGTTTTCTTCGATTTTGATGTTGAATCGGTCTTTTAAATTCTCGCAGTTACGTAGGGCTTCTTTTAAAACTTTAGCTGGTTCCTAGACACAGAATGTGTGTTGGGTAGTAAAAATACAACTTAATATATCTATTATTGTTTTTTTACTTACAATTGGCAATCTTAGAACAAATTGCGACTCTAATTCAGCAGCTCCTTCATCGACTTCTTTCATTTTGCTGAACATTTTATTAAAATTCTTCTATGAAAATAATTGCAATTCTAGGCTATTTCACCATGATAATTAAATATAATTTAATATAGGTACATATTTTGTTAAATATGTTGTAAAAAGTTACGTATAATTATCTCTCATAATATAAAGAAAATATATTAGCAGAAACCAGAGAATAGGTAGAAACAAAAATTACTTTGTTTACTTTTAAAAGACTTTTTTTATTTACTTTTAAAATGTCAAATGTCACGCAAAACGTGAAATTTGGACCTAATCACGTAACAGTAATCTTTCTACAAAAATGAATAAGAATAATAAATCTACTGTGTCCTAGATGGCAGATTAAGCGTTATTTCAAGTGTATTTTGCAATATTTCCGATAGATGGCGCTCAATCTTAATGTATTGCTGGTTATCTAACCTTTTCCTGTTTTAAATTCAAAAAATAATTTTAAATTCTTTTTCCTTACAGAATTAAAAGAATTTATTAAATATAACCAATTTGGAAGCATAGATATATAAATTACTCTAAAATTTATAAGTATTTAGTTAAAATAAATGCTAAATCTGTAAATCCTAGCGTGCTGAAAATATTTTCGTTGATTTTTACCAAGCGCGAATGCCTCTCGATCGCATGTATTCACTGTTATGATTCTGATTTATGAAATAATCGATATTTTTGATTTTGGTTTTCCGTTGACACGCGACAGTTTAATGCCCCGTTTCTTCTTTAAATTATTCAACCCTCTGTTTGTAAGCGCGTATACGATGGCGAGCACAATCGAGGAAAAACTATGGGTTTTGCAGGAAAAACTGAAGGTAACTTTGGGCGCGCAAAACACGACGTCGTAAACGATAAACAAACGGAAAAAGCGACTAAACGCACACTCGACGAATAATCAAGCCGGTGAAACACTGATGAAGATGCCCGACGCTTCGAAAATTCAGAGGCGTCGCGCCATCCGGGCTGAGCCTCGCGGGCGAGACCTATCGAATTCAGTCGAAAAAGGACGACCAAGTTGAAAAAAGACGCGGCGCGAGCGGCATTCGCACCGTTTACCATTTACCTGCACGGTACTACGCTATACCCATCGACCCGGTACCACACACTCGGCAGAAAATGCAAGTGAAGGCAAAAATGCAATGTGGTCCGTCGCGCTGGAGAATCGGACCATAAATATAATCTCAGAAAAGTAATGCTTAAGGTGGTTTCAAACTGCGTGCTGGTAGAGTTTTTCGGGAACTTGCAACTGGTGTCTTCTTAAAAAGAACTACTACCTGCCCGACGGACAAATGATAAAAAAAACAAGTATTGACAAATTACGTAGGACAGAGAAAGGTGGTCTGGAAATCTGGAACAGTTCATCCGTAACCTGGAATGGGAATCCTCCAACTGTCTAAGACACTCGAAAACATTTCTCAGGACTTACAACCGAGAAAAATCAGAGATTTTTCTTAATTTAAGTAAGACCAATCTTTGGATTTTTTAACACGACACTGTCTCGTCAATGAACACCTCAGTAGATTGATGCGGAGAAAAAACGTGGAATGCAGATTCTGTGGGGAAACACCAGAACACCTCATCACTGATTACGCCGAGACGACAACCATTCGTGCCATAAACTTTGGTATGACTGATTTCGGAGATGGAAACTGACTGTCCTGGAGTCCTTCACTCAGGTTTCTCTGATCATGAGGCAGTATTGACAAAGTTTTTGCCAAAATCCAAATGCGAAAATACCTCGCGCAAATTGGGCCGTATTTTTTCGGATGAAAATTTTCTAAATTTTCACCACCTATGTCTAACAACTGAATGGGTTGTCCTCTCGGCTGACGTCGATTCCGAATTTTCTAGATTTATGGATACCTTGTCTAATCTGGCGTACAAGGCGTTTCCTCTTAGGCCTATTAAAATTAAACAAGGTATACCCTGGTCTACTACAAGCTTGCGTATATCTGTAAAGAACATGCGCTCATTATCTCACCTTAAGAAATTCACGAACAGCGTCTTCTTTCATAATTACGTCAAACTTTATAGAAAGGTTTATCGTAAGACTATAAAAGCTGCCAAGGACATTTATTATAATGCGAGGCTAGTCAAAGCCGGTAATGTCGCTAAGGAGACTTGGGCTATTGTAAATGACTTAAAGAATAAGACTTGTTCGTCTGGCACAGTCTTTAATTCACCTTACCACACTTACTTTGATAATGTGGCTAAAAATTTAGTAAACACCATAACTCCTTCCCATGATTCACTTTCATATCTCCCTAAAACAAATGAGAATTTACACAGTTTCTTCTTCACGCCCGTAGCATTAGATGAGCTCCGTAGTACAATTAATAGTATTAAAAACAAATCCTCATCTGGGACTGATGGGCTTACTCTCAAAATGTTCTTTGAACTTCCTGAATGCACATTAAACCATCTTACTACTTTAATTAACGAGTCATTCCAAAAAGGAGTTTTTCCAAACTGCCTTAAGACAGCAATAATTATTCCTCTGTACAAAGGAGGAGATAAAGATGAAGCTTCGAACTATCGCCCAATTGCACTTCTGCCCACATTATCTAAGATCATTGAAAGATTGGTTAAAAAAAGGTTTCTATCTTTTCTCCTTAAATATAAATACTTACTACCCATCAATTTGGATTTCTAAGTAAGAGTTGCACAAATGATGCTATGTTCGACCTTTTTAATAATGTATACTCTAACCTGAATAGCCATCACTCTACAGCTACAATTTTCTGTGAATTCTCTAAGGCTTTCAATTGTGTAAATCATAATATCTTAATTAACAAATTGCAATACTATGGTTTCAGGGGAGTGCCGCTCGAATGACTTAAGTCATATCTTGGCAACAGAAGGCAGCTTGTGAGGGTTGATACGTCTATGTACAAAATAGGGCCAAGTAATGAACCCTACTTGGCCCTATTTTGTTTCTGGTGTTTATCAACGACATTGCAAATCTAGACATTAGCGGTAAAATCTGCCTCTTTGCGGACGATACTAGTTTTACTTTGAGCGGCCCAGATGTTGCGGCACTATATGATACTATATCCAGTGACTTACGCACCATTAAACCTTGGTGCGATTCTAATCTCCTATGCCTCAACCTATCAAAAACTAAAGTTTTGTCATATAAAAGTACTATACAACCTTTTGTACTTAATAACACCACTATTGGCGTCGTGGACTCTGTGAAATTCTTAGGACTTGTTGTAGACAACTCGTTAAAATGGGACTTTCACATCGAAGCTCTATCAAAGAAACTAAGCGCTGCCTGTTTTGCGCTAAGATCAGTTTCTAAGGAACTTAACTTCTCAATCTGTAGAATAGCCTATTATGCCCTTTTTGAGTCACATCTTCGTTATGCCCTTCCGTTCTGGGGTACTTGCTGCGCAACAAAATTTGATCGTATTTTCAGACTTCAAAAGAGAGCAGTTCGATATTTATTGGGACTGAACAGTAGAACTCACTACCAGAATTTCTTTAAAAATTTCAAAATACTGACTCTTCCTTCTTTATTCATTTTTGATTCCGTTTGCTTAATCCACAAGCACATATCTGCTATTCCCGAAAGGCCATCTCATAACCATCCACTTAGGAAAGCGGAGAGCCATCCACTTAGGAAAATCTTTATCTGTCAACCCCGAGCTCAGAACTACTTAAAGGTTCAATACTGTACAATGCCAAAAAAATGTACAATCATCTGCCTTTGAATATCAAATCGCTTTCATTCTTTCCCGCATTTCGCAAAGCTCTAAAATCATACTTCTGGAGAGAGCCCTATATATACGGTAAACGATTTTTTGTTGATGTTTAATTATGAACAATTTTGAATTTTAAAATTTTGATCATCTCACACACTGGTCAAAAGTCAAGTATTTAATATTTTATAACTCTAAAATTATATCTATTTACTGCATACTGTTCTGCAATTGTCCATGTATATTCTTTTTGTTATTTTAATGACTTAAATTTTTTTGAATTGTATTATTTGTATTGTGTATTTTTTGTTGTTTGTATTTTTTTGTGCTTTTGTTTGTTGTGTGAGTGCTTTGTCGATGAAGCTGTTTTGGCTTTTTGTACAATAAAGCGTTGTTTGTTTTGTTTGTTTGTTTGAAAATGAATCTCGAAGTTTGTTTGAAAACGAAGCGGATAACGACAAACTGGATTGAAGCTGTGCAGGATTAAGTATGGTGGAAATACTTAGAAGGGTCTATGTCTAGCAGTGGATGTCAAGTGGCTGGATCATCGGAAGATGATGATGGTGTATTGAAAGAGGAACCCTAAAAAAAGAAGAACATATGAAAAGAAATGACCTTTTGGAGCAGAACGCAGGTCCAAAAACACACATGAACACAAAACAGGTAAAAACAGTTGTTCTTCTTCTTTCTCTGCTTATCCATTAATGGATGTTTGAGACCACACTTTCCATGGCTTCCCTATCTCTGGCTGTGTGGATCAACGTCTGTATGTTATTAATGCCTGTCCACCTGTCTTATGTTCCGCAGCCACGACATTTTTTACGTCCCAAACCTCATCTGCCCTCGATCTTGCCCTCAATAATCAACTGGTGAAATTGATATTTATGGTTACGCATATGACGTGACCCAGGTATACAGTCTTTCTTTTTTTATAGCGTTGAAAAGTTCACGTTCTCTATTAATACGTCTGAGCACATCCTCATTTCTTATCTTGACCGTCGATGGTATCTTGAGGATTCTTTTTAAAAACTGTTAAACAACTCCAATGAACAGGTTTAAATAAGAAAGAAATTGGTCTGATATTTTGAGCATTTTCGCAGCTTTTTTTCTAGTTTTTAAAGGTTGCTTCTTGTTTTTTGTTCGTTACAGTTTTGTAACCCTTTATACCTGTTTACGTCACTTCCTCCTCTGCTCCTCCTTCTCCTGATACAGAAATCTTCCTCTACTGGTTTATGATTGTGATGTATTTTTTTGTTGAATAATGAAATTTCTTTGGAACAGAATGTTGGGCCGGGTGAAAATAGAAAAAATTGTTATTTTGCCCGTTCTCTTGCTCTTTAGTGATTATAGTGTAAGTAAGTACAATACAGTAAGTAGTACAATACAGATTAACATTGAAGAAACGTTTGGTCATGTTTGTGTGATATTCAGCCCAGTGCACGTTGGTACTAGCCGTACTAGCGGACGTCGGCGAAGAATTCAGCGGCTGAATCGGCAGGTCCTCGTGGTTGTTATGAGTCAGTCGGTTGGAACTTTGAGCAGTCACGATTTCTGGACACCTGATACCGGATGTCGTTAACGATTATCGCGAGAAAAACGATTCTTTAGTAAACATGTCTCTTCCATAACCAACTATACAAATTGTTTTATTCTGCCGGAAAATAATATTATGTTTGTTTTATAGTAAAAGAAAAATATGCGTACATAAAACAATCAACTTCGCTTTATTTAAATCTGGTAAATATCAATGACCGTGTAATCGAATATAAGCAAAAACCGCCTCTTTAAGTACTCGTGCTTATTCAAAAGTGTGTAATGTTAATTATAATAACAAATACAAAATGTAACTTTTCAAGGATAACATGTGCGTCGAATGTAGTTTCTATGAGCAGCATGGTCACGTAAGTGATAAATCTTCAAAGGATGTTGTAGACCCATAAATTATTATTTATATACTAAAATTTGTTAAAATTATACAAGGTGAGAGCCCCAGTAGAGCCCCATATCAGGTTTCGTTCGAGTTTTGCAAGATGACTGCAATGTTACATACAATAAAAATATTTATCTAATAATACAGTGTGGATCAAGTTCAAATACATGTTTAGACTAGATACTCACTATTAAATATTCAGTTAATTTTTTAATTCTAATGTTCTAGTTTTCTCAACCAACGGAGGCACAAAGCAAGATATCATAAATAGGATAGACAAGGCCAGAATAATATTTGGAATGCTCAACAATATTTGGAGATCTAGACAGTACACTCTCAACTTACTTAACTTAAAAGTTCAATTCGAATGCCGAGACCTGGAAAACTACATCGCCATTAATTATCAAACTCCAAGTTTTCATAAACCGCTGTCTGTGAAAAATTGTAGGAATATTCTGACCAAATACTATCAGAACTGAGGATTTATGGAGCTTGACCAACCAGCATAACGAGATCCAACTTAGGAAATGGAAGTGGATTGGTCACACTTTAAAGCGAAGCGGCAACAAGATCGCTGGCAGAGCTATTGACTGGAATCCACAAGGCATTAGAAGAACTGGTCGTCCAAGACACACATGGCAAAATACAATTAAGAAAGAGATCGAAGCAGTAAACCGATCGTGGCGAGATGTCAAATCAATTGCCAACAACCGAACCCGCGGGAGAGCGTTTATTGAAGCCCTATGCCCCACGTAGGAGTCAAAGACAAAATGAAATGAATGAATGTTGATTTAACTGAGACGGTCATAACGGCACTAACGGTCATAACGGTAGCAAAGTTTGTACCAAATGGTCTTTGAAATATGATCATTTTTAAAAAAAATCCACATCTCTCTGAAAATTATAAAATCGCAAATTATTGCTGTTGTTTGAAGGAATTTTATAATAATAAATAAAATATAATATATCGTCCCATTGCTGCCAAAAGTCACTAAGTTACTTTTTATTACTTCCGAGAAAAATGCGTCTAAAGATGAATTGCATTGCATAAAGATGTTATAGTTAGTAACTCTTCGGTATTAAAATAAAACATAAATAGCCAGAAATCGTAGTTAATGACATTTGCAATCGATTCTCCGATTCAAAACATAGTTAGTGATTGAATTTGGTTGTTCGGAAAAATGCTAGTTAGTGACTTTTGGCAGCAATAGGACGATATAACCTAAAATCTAAAATCTAATTTAAATGTATGCGTACGATTAGCGAAATTATGATAGGTAAGTATCTGAGTTATGGAAAATGAAGATGATGTGCCTATTATGTGATTTACAATTAATTTACTAGCATAATTGCTAGTCAAAAAGTTGTTTAGTATGAAATCAACTCTAAAAAATATGTTTAACCGTATTTTATCATAGAACTGTATTTAGGGTGTATTCCATTGCTTACCTTGGTTATGGTTTTATGTTTTTATGTTTTTCTATCGGTTTCCTGAATGTTTTCTTATTACGGAACACGGTTCCTGAAAAGTTCGGTTAAAACTGTCACCAAAATAACCAGCGACTGGTTTTTCTGGTTTTGTTTGTCAATCAATGTCATTTATGTGACAGAAATCAAGCAAATATTGGAAGTTCGAGTGAATAAATTATCATTTAATTTCTAAAATTTGTTATAATATTTTATATATATATGACCATTTAAACTTATCATGCAGCCATTGTTTCTTAAAGTCATGAACATTTAAAGAAAACATGAAAAACAAGACAACAAGAAATCGTGAATGTTTTGTAAGCTATAAAAATATAAATATTGATTAGATTTGTTTATTTATTATTAATCTCTTTTAATATTGGACCTGCAAATCTTCACTTGAGCTGTCTAACGAGTTTAACAGTTTATTAATAAAGCACTTTTCAATATTAAACTCCATTGAAAAGAAGAAGCAAACGTAAAAGCAGAGAATAGGTACATTAAAAATGCATAAAAGATAAATTTTATAATAAAGGTATTGAAATTTAGAAAACGTCAACATTTGATATTTCCAATATTTTACCAAACCGTTCCGTATCAAACCGATGTTTTTCAAGAATCGCTCTTTACCGTAGTTTACCGGTCTGGTTCGCTTGGTTTTGCAACGGAATACAGCCTTATAGCGCTTTCAGATGGAGCAGAACGTCCGCGACGGACCGTCCGCGACTTCTAGCAAGTGCCGTGAGCTTATATGAACAATTTCACATGGGTCGCGTATGCTCCGTCCAGATAAGCTGTGTCGAAAAAAAAACCGCGCGGGCGCTCCGCTCCATCTGAAAGCGCTGTTAGTTACTATCGATATATCTGATATATGTATGTATAAAAACGCGTCTGTGTCTGTTTTCACAATTCTTTTGTTTTACTTTCCTAGGTGCAATTTTACACCGATTTTTTTGGACCCAGCGCATTCGCCAAATTTAATAAAAATGTTAAAATTTATATTCCTTGGTATTTTTAAAAAGTTATATCATTAAGGAATAAAAAATAACACCAACGATACTCAATTAATCAGTAACGTTTTTATAACCAAACCAAACCAAAACATTACCACTGCGAACGGCAGCTTTTCATCGGAGAGCAGTCGTGGATAAGGTATTTCACTGGAAAGAAAATTAAGTAATAACAATAAACAAAGAAATAGATATAGGGCGCCAGGCATGTACAGAAAAAGAAAACACAGTTGTATATTACTTAAAACTAATGACTATATTCATTCAAGATGGACTGTGATGGTAAATAGCATTGTACAATTTTAATAATTATTATAGTAGTTATATGTCAACAAAAGTGGTGTTAAGAATTGTACTAAATATCTATGAAAACAATACCATTACAAGACGTAATGTAATGAAACCTAAGATATAAATAATATTTTAAATATTAATCGACATGAATGTGCTTAACAATCTAACCACTAAACATAGTCTGTACGATATTATTTAAGATGTACGTTATTGTTTAAGACTGAAAATGTTTTAGATGTTAAATGTAAAACTTAAATCTACACTTAGCTGTTCTTTATGTAATCTTGCTTCAAACAGTAACAGCGTGAGGTGGGCTCGCATCTCTGTACTCGACCATCCAATACAACAAAAGGGGCCAGAATGAGGACACCATGAATTGGAACAGCCGTAACTACTAATTAGCTTATGGATGGAAACGAAGCAGCATAGGGCTCAAGCTACATCCACGCTGGGGCACTTTATATGCAAGAAAAATCATTCCTACTGGGGACACTCGTTCACAGGACATCCGTACATAAGATAATGGTACAAGGGAACACTACCCGTACCTTGGACCATAACTTAGGACTATAACCTTGGAAATAGTCTGTACCTTGGACTATAGCCTTGGACACAGTCCGTCCATAAGACAACGGTACAGGGGAACACTACCCATACCTTGGATACTACTAGGACCTTGGATAATGCCCGTACCTTGTAAATAGTCCGTACCTTGGACCCTAAAAATACGAAACTCTTGTTTAAAATCGAACAAGGTCTAATAAACAAAATGAACCTACCTCGAATTACTCTGGAGGACAAAAGAAAAGGGACGCCAACGTGCCAGCAAAATACAAATACAAGTTAGGTTGGGACATCCAAAACTGTACCCTAAAAATATGCAGTAATAATATCGAATCTAAAAGGATAATATCTCATCTTTACCTGTTGCTTTGAAATAGCAGCTGATTCAGATTATACAGCAAGATTTAAATAATCACCATTTCTAAAAGCCGGGATGGTTAGGTTAGGCTACAGAGCGCTAAAAATAAAAGTCAGTCGACAGCACAGAGAGTTGACAGAAGCGATGTTGACAGCGCCTCCACAGAGCGATAACAGGGTTGTGTCAAACGATAACAGGGTTGTGGACTAGGAAACGTAAAAATTGGTCAAATAAATTATCCGGCCGGAACGATAGGGAATCCGGTGATGATACGCCAGACATCATATATCATAATCAAAGACATGTAACGAACTAAAGACGTTACAAATCTTAATTTAAATTTCTTTCAAATTTAATATTTTAATTTTAAATAATACTGGTATAATTATTCCAAAAGCTATTTAACAATAATTAAATTTTGATATATTATATGATGATATAACATTTTATGGATCTTTTTATCGCTGGCGCTTACCGAAACGTCATTAAGAAAACTTAATAGTTTTGATTATTTGATTAGTCTTGGCTGTCGCTATTTAATTAGGTCGTCGACAAAGCGTAGAAATTCAACCATAGTTCTTGTCGTATTTATTCAGCACTCGAGCTGAATGCCCGCCCTTTTTTCAAACCCCACCAGTACACAATGCGGGCTATTTAATAATTTATCTTCAAACTCGGCGCCATTGGTTCTCCTAAGCTTTTTGCGTTTGTTGAATGTTCATTCATTGCTCTTATCTCTAACTTATAATTTTTTTTTGAATAGTATTTACTAAATGCAACGATCGTAAAGATATATTTTATTTGAAAGACGTTGGAATAAGTCAACCATGTTCAATTTCCCAACTCTTTTTAGTCTAAGATCAACGTTTTCGAGAAAGTATTTTAAGACGTTTGGCTCTTTGATATATCTTTTACTATGCTCTCTGGAACAGCATGCGGCCCGTCTGGCTGCCGATACCCGTTGCGTTCACTACTACGCATCGGAAGAAGGTCCTATATTTTTTATTAATTTAGTCCTATAAATTCTAGTATTGAATATAAATCGAACATGTCTCCATAGAGCAGTGCGTAGAGTTTCCGACCACGAACCGATGATTCGGAGTTCGAATCCGGGTCAGGGCAAAGACTTTTTTATTTTATTTTCGTTTATATTCTGATAGTAAAGTTTTAAATAATTCTGGTTATTTAAAAAAAAAACAAATATACTTTACTATCAGAATATAAACGAAAATAAATTAAAAAAGTTTTTGCCCTGACCGGGATTCGAACTCCGAATCATCGGTTCGTGGTCGAAAACTCTACGCACTGCGCTATGGAGACATGTTCGATTTATATTCAATACTAAAATTTAAAGGACTAATAAAAATATAGGATCTTCTTTCAATGCGCAGTAGGGAACGCAACGTTCACCGGCAGCCAGACGGGCCGCATGCTGTTCTAGAGAACATAGTAAAAGATATATCAAAGAGCCAGACGTCTTAAAATACTTGTTTTTCCGACGTTGCTAGCTCTCGTACTATTAAGGAAATATATGAATATTTTTTCCACTTATTCCTTATATGTATAAGCCAGTAAGCAAGGATAAAAATGGGGTATTACCTCTGAATTCTGGACACCCGCACCGATTGACGTGAAATTTTAACAGTGAAACCCTGGAGGTGAGTTCCTTCTCGGGGGTGAAAAATAAATCACCCAAATTAATTGCAAAAATCAATAAAAGGATTTGCAAAAATTAATAAAATGATAAATCAGTAAAAAATGTTTTATAACATTTTTTCAGAAAATTAATATTTTCCGAGTTATTTAGGATTGAAAATGTTGATTTTTCATCTAAAAACTACATATTTTAATAATAACTAGAAATTCTTGCGTTTTATCGCAAAACTCATATAAAGCTCTTGGAATAACGAATCGACTCATTTGTCGTTGATTGCTGTAGATGTAATAATAGCGGAGTTATCACTCTGTAAAGGTTATTTTTTATTTTTCGAAAACTAAATTGGAACATTTTACCGTAAAAAAACAAATTTTTCGAAGAAAATGAATATGACCGTTTTTAAAGTGGTTGGAAATACCTTTTAAATAAGGTCTTGTCAAGTTAGTAGCTCAAAAACTCGCGGAGTTATGATAAAAGTAAAATGGTCACCTCATTTTTTCGGAAAAAATTAACAACAAAATCTATGAATAAAATCATAAGAATAAAAACTATCAATTTGTAGGAAATTACAAGAGCTACAAATTAACCTCGATAGTTAAACAGTCTTGAACTCTTCATTTTTACGAGATTTTTGGGTTTTAAGGGTTCAAAGAAGGTGGTCCTTACACGCAAGTCAAACTAAAAATAAAAAATTGGTAAAAAAACTTTTAAGTTAAACGGTTTTATCTTATGTGCACTGAAAACTAGAAAATAATAATAACAATTAGGTATTTTGAACTTCTAGTTCAGAAATATTTTAGTACTAGGCAGAATAGCTTTTAGGCATATTAGACTAAAATAAAAACGTGGGGCCCCTCTTCCTACCTATGGCAAAGCATATCTTTATACTTTGGTAGATCATGAGCTCGGCGTTCGCTGGTGAAGCCGCCACGGCTGGTTATTGATTGTCAAAATCTCCAGTTACGATTAAATCCACACTTAGTATAGAAGAAAGTATTACAGCAATAGTTAATGGGCCCCACGTTTTTATTTTAGTCTAATATGCCTAAAAGCTATTTTGTCTAGTACTAAAATATTTCTGAAGTAGAAGTTCAAAATACCTAATTGTTATTATTATTTTCTAGTTTTTAGTATTTAACGGAAATGCCTACCGAATATTCCTCATTCTATTTAATTCATTTAGTGCATCATTATTACATGGTTTTTTACCTGATAATTTATTACAATCTAATTCCTCAATACATAGCCCTTCCAGAGACTTGACTCGACTTAGAGCCACGTATGCTTGCCCTTCCTCAAACAATTTTGAGCCCAAATACACTACTGCATGGTCGACTGTGCTGCCCTGCATTTTATGGACGGTGGATGCCCATGCCAAATTAAGGGTAACATCCTTCTTTCAGCCGTACCATAAGTGAATTTTGCTGGAAACTGTATGGCTTTCGGGTGTATAACGTGTATGCCGTCTCTGCCAAAGTCAATCCAAAATTGATCGTACATCTGTTTCGTACATTTGGGTTCGACGGAACTGAGGCCAAACAATTTCTGTAATGTGGCCTATAGCACCATTTACCAATCCTTTTGTAACGTCAATGTTGGACCGCAACATTACTTTTGCTCCTACAAATATTTCAAGTACTGATGGTAAGCCTCCAGTCTTATTTAAAACAGCAGCGTTGTGATTGTTTACTTGCTGATTAGTGGGGTATACCCTTAACGCTTTGTCTGTTGCAAACTCATCACTTGGGTTTTGAAGTTCCCACGAGTAATGGATATTTTAACGGTCGACCCCCCCCCAGAGGTCCAGTAGAGGGGCAAGGCTATAATATACAACAAGAGGTGCCCAATCTTGAGGGAAAAACGCTTGCGACATTACATTTTTAACCACCCTAATGCCATACAGTCCTCAGCACGTTTTAACCTATTACCTTAACTTGGGTGGCAAAGCTACCGCTAACTACGTAGGTACATCTAATCACCTATTTTTTTTTATCTGTTCTTCTAACGTCACACAATCTTGGACACAACTGTTCTGGACACGACTACTCATGCCCTCACCTAATACGCCATTTTGTAACGACGTCCATCCTGGATTTTAAATTTTGTCATAATCACAGTATTCTACTAGTGTAGCCCTTTCATTTGATACCCATATTGAGGGGGTTGTGGAAAAATATGAAATCCGCCATTTTGTACCGGCGGCCATCTTAGATTTACAATGTTATTGATATTACTATATTGTATTGTCATCGGAACTAAAGGTGTGTACCAAATTTCAGATCAATCTGACAACAGGAAGGTACTTAAATTTCAATTTCTAATTTTGACCCAAATAAACAAACAAATAAATAAATACCGTACGGGTCGAGCTAAATAAAACCGTTTAAAAACGTAATATCTACGAAATAAAGAGATCTACAGAAAATTGAAAGAGAGCATTAAAATTAAATATTGCAAAAAAGGACCTTCAATTTTTTACGTATCTTGCTTAGTTTTTCAGGCATGTCAAAAATGTTAAATTTTTTTAATAAATAAACAATTTTTTTTTCATTATTTTCAGCTTTTTTTCAAATTTAGGCGTTCTAAACCACTCGAACTCACAGAGCCCATTGTTAGTACCTAGATATAGCAAACTGTACAGGGTGGGTCAAATTCGACGCTTTTAAATGGAAACACCCTTTTCTATAGGAGATAGACAAAAACTAATATCGGTGTCTGGAGCTCAATTTTTGTCAAAAACATGATGGTGAAAACCGCATATCGATATCTGTTACCGTTTCGGAGTTACGGGGTGTTTTTCAAAAATATGCATTTCTAACAAATCGCTGTAACTTTTTTGCTATGGAAAATTTCGTATTTTTATGAAAACATTTCCAAAGCACCTTTTTACGTAGAATTTAATGGTTTAAGTATAATTTATTTAAAATTAATAATTTAAGCATTATCAACAGAAAATTTGATTTTTTATACGGGACACCCTGTTTATTTTTAATTTACTGGAAAGAATTTAAAATTACCTTTCCAAAAAATAACACACTTGATATTTTGCTCGATTCCTCTTCGAGATATAGAGTATATAAAAATTCGCCCGCTTTAAATAAGTAGGCTTTGAACGGAACCGGCTGTAATACAAAAAAAATCTAGCTGTGAACATCGATTAAAACGAAAATAATATTTGCTATGAGAGACGCAGAATTCTATAACAATTTATAACATTTTAAAACAATTTTAACCAACATCAACACATTTAAACTATATCTAATAACAATAAAAATAAATAGCAAACCAAGACATGAGATTTTGCTACAGGTGTTTGACTTATCGACAGTCTTCTGTTATGGACAGACCGGGCAGTTTTTGAACATTTCTCGCGGAATTCATTAACTCAGTAGGGGTGGAAGATACACTCTCATAACTGCTAAGTATTTCTAATTCTTGTCTAGATTATACGCAAGAATATGGAACCTTTATTCTCCCGCAAATATATCCATAGGATTAGATCCATGGGCACTAAGTCAGGCGGCGTCGACGGCCAACGCCTGGGATCTTGGTTAGCTCTTCAATTATTCTTGAAATTGGCTGCAAAAATTTCCTGATAACTTCAGCGTTCAGAGGCGGTGCGTCGCCTTGCTGGAAAAATATGTTTTCGAGTTCCATTAAGGGCATTTCATCAATAAGGGGTCCAAAGCCTACCAGTTAAAAGTGGCGAACTTTTAAAAATTCTGTATTTCGAAGGGGATTATAACAAAATATCAAGTGTGCTATATTTTTGGAAAGGTAATTTTAAATTCTTTTCAATTAATTAAAAATATAGGGGGTGTCCCAAATAAAAAATATTTTTTTTTGTTGATAACTCTTAAATTATTAATTTTAAAAAAATTATACTTAAACCATTAAATTCTACGTAAAAAGGTGCTTTGGAAATGTTTTGATAGAAATACAAAATTTTCCATATCAAAAAAGTTACAGCGATTTGTTAAAAATGCATATTTTTGAAAAACACCCCGTAACTCCGAAACGGTAACAGATATTGATGTACGATTTTCACCATCATGTTTTTGATGAAAATTGAGCTCCAGACACCGATATTAGTTTTCGCCTATCTCCTATAGAAAAGGGTGTTTCCATTTAAAAGCGTCGAATTTGACCCACCCTGTACATGTATTACGCTTAGTTTTTATTTTTATGATTTTAGTCGTAGATTTTGAAGTTATTTTTTTTCGAAAAAACGAGGTGGCCATTTTATTTTTATCATTACTCCGCGAGTTTTTGAGCTACGAACTTAAAAAAAAACATTTAAAAGGTCTTTTCAAGCACTTTAAAAACGGCTATATTCATTTTCTTTGAAAAATGTATTCTTTTGTCATTATTTTACTGTAAAAGGTTGCAATTTAGTTTTCGAAAAATAAAAAATCACGTTTACAGAGTAATAACTCGGTTATTATTACACCTATGGTAATCAACAAAAAATGAATCTTTCAGTTATTCCAAAAGCTTCATTTTTGCACCCAAAGGTTGAGTTTTGCAAAAAAAAAATAGAACTTTTTTGCTTAGAATTCATCCCTTTATTGATTTTTGCAATTAAAATGGGTGATTTATTTTTCACCCCCGAGAAGGGGTGGCACTCACTCCCACGGTAAAAGCACGCATCGTTACTATGTAACTTTTGTTTCTTACATACATCTCTATTCACTGTTAAAATTTTCACATCACTCGGTGAAGGTGTTTAGAATTCGGACCCTAAAACTCTCGCTTACTGGCCTATAATAATAAATTTTTTTTATCAAAATGTGTGACCTCGTTTGAATTACATTCGTCCTCTAGCTACCACTCGTAACCTAACACTTTGACCTCCCTCTCAACTCTTTTCACAAAAAAAATGTCGTTTCTGTTTATTAATATTAAAATGCCTTTTCTTGTCGTCCAAACGTCATAAAGAAAACTAAATAGTTCTGACTAGCTAATTGGTCTCGGCAGCCGGTATTTAATTACGGGGTCGACAAAGCGTACAAATTCAACGGGCGTTTTTATTGTATTCGGGCTCAGCACGCAAACTGAATGTCGGTCGTTTTTTTTTTGGAAAACTCCACCGGTAAACAGTGCGGGTTGTTTAACAATTTATTTGAAAATGTTGCGATATTGCTTTGCTGGGCTTATTTGCCATTATTTAAAAATAGGATATTGAATGAAGTTTCCCTTAATCAGCAAAAAATAGTTTTCAGACCCTAAACTCCTAGTGTTGCCAATAATATTTTTTACATAAAAAAAATATGTTTGTATTAAAATAAAATTCATTTATTTTAACAGAAAACATCTTCAATGTTGGAAGTAATAATTTCCACTTATACAGGGTAAGTCTTAAATAAGTGCAAATATTTTCAGGGGTGGTATATTTCGACCCCAGGAACAAGTCTATGAGGCTTTTTTCGCAAAAAAAATGTTAAAATCGTGCATTTTCTTTTAAATTTCCCTGTATATTTTTCGAAAACTTTTTAGAACTGCATGTTCACCGCAAATTTTCCCACGGTATAATTTCTTAATCTCTGATATTACCATAATTACGGTTTTACTCTATGGTTACGACACTAAAAGGTATGCAATTACAGAAAAAACGTGGCTCTCAAATTTTTTTCAAAAAAATCATTTTTTTTTAATTTTCAAACTTAAATAATTCGGTTATTTTGGACTTATCTGAAAAATGGTAAAGAATCGAGATCTACCAGCCCTGAAAATATTTGCACTTATTTAAGACTCACCCTGTATGTATCACTAGTCAACGTCAAGTGTGTATCGGATATTTTATTATATTTTTATAAACTTGAATTCACTTCAATTTGCTTCAATGTCTAAAAATCTGTCTCTGTCTCCATTGTTCACTGTCTCTCTATCTCTATTACTCATCTGTCTCACTTATTAGTTGACAAGATTCAATTAGATTCATAAAACTTAATTGTTTAAAAAATTAATTTTTTAAACAATCAATTATTGTAAATAACTACCTTTGTAACTCGTTCACTACCTGCATCTGGAAAAATATGCATTCTAAAATGCACAATAAATCGGGTTAAAATAATTAACTTGCACTATGTAATTCGATTTACCTAATTATTTGTTTTATAAACGATTGCTGATAATATATTATTGTTTTATATACATAATAAAAATTAAAGCATTCAGGTATTTTATTTCCATAAGAATTGTTAACAGTTTAAATACATTTCTGGTAGGCTTTTGCCACGTGATTAATACTCTCCAATAGAAAGTCATGCATTCGAGGTAGACATCGACAGATCGTGTTTGGCGGGATTGGCTGGATCCGATCAGCCCGATCAGCCACACATTTTTACACTGTACAAAAAAAATTGTCTGTGTCAGGTTAACTCCAGTTTTAAGATGGAGAAAAGTATATGTCATATATTTAACTAGAATTTAGAATGAGTAAGAGTAGGGGGGGGGTTAATCACGGCGACCTTTAAGATCTATTGTGTTCTTCCTTGAGTCATCGCAGAGTCTATAACCCATCATACCCCTGTTGTAGAGAGGAGAGGGTATTTTTCATCCTCCTCTGACAACAGTTCTTCCTCCGAGGGTACCCACGGTTGGAGCTTGGCCCTCCGTGCCACCCTTCACAGTCGAGGAGCTTGCCTCCGGCTGAGGCACCCGTGAGGTGGAGGCTGGAGGATCTGTCTCCATTTCTTTTTAACTTGGTCTCTCCTTAGACCTGATACCAGTGATGTTCCGTATCTATAATAGAGGATCTGCCCCTCTTTCTCTATTGCCTCCTTGGATTTGAGGTCAATTCCTATCGTGAGGACCTGACCATGACCCTCCTCCCTCGAGTTGATGACTCGCCAACTCGATGTCCTTACATTGAAGTTCTGACCCTGGATAAGGCTCAGCAGGTAGGTGGTGTCTTTCCCCTTGCTCCTCCACTGCAACCAGTTCCGGCCCTTGCCAATTTTTAAGCTTATTTGCGATTTCCACCAACCAATTCGGCGATTTTTGAGATACACAATCTATGAGGATCATGCACTGAAAAAAAGGATCTCTCAGTCGAAATGAATATGACTTTGACCCAAAAGATTGGCGCTTTTCAATAGGGCCAAGAACGACGTTTCTTTGCCCAAAGCATTAACTATATTTTCATAAGCTTTAAAAAATTACTTTAGAGAATAGAAGAAGCTATCTGTCCAAAGTATTTCACTCTTGACCCAAAATTAATATGCAAAGAAGTTCTTGCTACAAGAACAATAGTCTCTTTGATTCATGCAAAAATTCTTGATTGAAAAGGGACATTTCTTGATTAAAGAGACACTTTTCGTAAACCAATAGCGGATACCATTGACTCAACTAAAATTTATTTTGATCTAAGAGAAGTCTACATCATATACAGGCATATTACGAGGTATATTATTTTCTGATAAATTTAGATTTTCCTAGTCTGGTAGTAAGTAAAGTGATATTATTTTCCTTGATAGTAGGTAGTTATTTTTGCTTCTTCACTCCTTGGTATTTTTTGGGGTGGTTCATCACTCTACAAATTACAAAAAAATGTTAAATCACGATTAATCAAAGTAAAGCAAACAAATTATTAAAATTATAAGCTTTGGTCACATTTTAAATTTTTTAATACGACGACTTGAAATTCTAAAATTTTTGTAATTATTTGCATAAAAAAATCGATACCTATATTCTTATTCTATCTATAGTCACGCATGCATTATCTAAACAGATGCATTAGGTAAATTCAAATATAGCAAATAAATGCTCTAATTTCCATTTTTTCAGCAACTCCTTTAAAGAATCCATATATCCTAAAATTTGTCCATAAAAAATGACAAATGCATGTTAATAACGATCACTAATTTGTTATACGATATGCGTTTAAAAAGCAAATTATGTAAAATTCCAAGCAACAAAACCCGTGCGTACTATGATGTGCGACCTATGAAATGCGACGTGAGACTGATCGGACTGCCGACTGATTGTATATACCGTCCTTCGTCATCGTCTTTGCGTGTCGTTATTATTTTTCATCAAAAGAGTATTTAGCTATTGGAAAAATGGCCATGTTTCTTGAATGAAGTACTTCCTAACGTTTTTTTGTTATTATCTTAAAACAAAGTAACTTGCACTTGGTTGAATGAAAATAGATTCATTCTTGAGTTAAGAGAGTTTTTCTTCAGGCAAAATATTTTCTATTACGCTAAAATAAATTCTCTTGCCACTAAATTTTTTTTTCAAGAACGATGACGACTTTAGTTCAAGTCTACCTTTTTTATCAGTGTGCCCACCCGAAAGTGTATCCTCGCAAAACCCAGCTGGCCCACATTTAGTAGATCGTTGTGTAGGGGGTCGCCACTACTTCGTCCAGTATAGCCTTTTCTAGAGACGTTTGTGGGTCGGTGGTCAGAGCAACCTATGGGAAATCCTTTGGTAGCACCGCCATTTTCACTTGTCCAGCAATAGCGGAAAAGCTGGTGATACGTCCCTACTTGCCTCCCGGTGTTAGACGGCTTTCCATCCTAGCTTTTTCTCTCCCTGTCGGAAAAGAGATGAGAGGTTCTCGCTCCTCTTCTTGCCCTTTGATGGAGATGAGTCAAGTTGTTCCTTGGTTTCTTTACTCTCCCCTTTTAGGAGGAGTGTTTTTGCTTTTGCTTCCTCTGGAACAAGTCCTTCGTGGAGCAGTCGGAGGTATCTCCGTGCTTCTGCTCCACTAAAACCTACTCTCAGAGGATCATCTAGCCCGCCTGTTTGACCCAGGCCGGGTAGACGGAACGGTAGCTCGTGTCGCTTATTGGATCTAGAGGTAGGCTCCCGACCCTGGGTGGAGAAGGTGGTAGCTTATGTGTCACTTGTGGAGGATGATCCCAAGCAAGTGTCAGCCGCCCTCTTGTAGTTTCCTTTGAATTTGGTCCCAATGACCCCACGCATCCCTTTCACCTGGTCCCGCCATCGTAAAATTTACGTTTTTGATGAGGTTGTCTCCTCTTGGTCCAGGCGGTTAAGCCAAGACCCCCCCCCCACACACCCTCTACCCGCGAGACATGATCACAGTCAGTAGAAGGTGCCTGGTATGACGGACAGGAGTAGCCTCGTCCGGCATTGTTATATGTCTTGGTGCAATTCCTTGGCCACGACACTACAGCCAGGGACAAGACGATGAGTGAGATGTTTGTTAGTTGAATCCCCCCAGCATCTGACCAGGACCTTCCCCACCAACGACAAGGTCTTGCATCTCCTAGGGGAAGATATATTTAACTAAACGTTGCTTTCTTTTTTTTTAGAATCTTTGTGACCTTTGAAGGAATCTGATAAAGCCAGATCAATTCCAGAACATTACAAAAACCATTCGTCATTAAACAAAATTCACCGGGATACCCTTGTATCTATTATTTTTTATTTTGGAAGACATTCAATTACAATTTTATTTACCAAAAGGTTAATTCCGAAGTAAAGTTATTTTCCTAATAAATTTTCCTAATTCGACTGTGTTTTCTTCTGTATCTTGCCAAGGGTCCAAACTTTTTAGTTTTAGTATATTTAATTAGTTTTCTCTAGTGAAATACAAACGAACTTACAACCCAGCTCTTCGAACAATACAAGATGCCATACGCAGGGGTAACAATACAGGGTTGTTCACCACATACGACACGGAGTATTGTAGCTAAACGGCTAGATTTTTACAAATTGTAAGTTTTGGGTTCGTTGAAGGACTATTACAGCTACAATTTAAAAATATTTTTACAAGATACAGAGTGTCCCAAATAAATAAAAAATATCAAAGTTGTATTTTTTTTAAATGGAACACCCTATATATTATTACATTTTTAGTTTCTACGACTAAAATAAAGGTAAATCCTTTTCAGAAAACTGGACGGCAAACAATGCGGGTTATTTAATAATTTATCAGCACATTCTGCGCTATTGATTCTCTCTGGCTTGTTGTGCCGTTTGAAAGGCATACGGGTTTCATAATTAGTCTTGAATAAAATCAGTTTAAATAAACGATTGTTAAATTTCCTGTGCGGTCTTTAAATAGGTAATTTGAATTCGTTCAAGCATACTAATGTTAAAATATCATTAATGATAGTAATTTTATTACACTGAGTAAAAAGTCAATAATGGGATTAAAAAAGTCAAATTTTTGGTAATGGGATAAGGTATATAACAGGACTTAATAATAATAAGAAATAACATATTTGGTGCAAGAAATAGACACCTTAAAATTTACATTTATTTTAAGGTTTCATATACAGGGTGGTCCGAACTGTCTTCGGCAGTATATTCTGCAGATAAAAATAAGTTTCAATTAATTATTTGATAGCTTATTGGTTACTTTTGAACCGCCATAACTTTCATAAGTTTATGTTGATTAACCAGTTAGCAACCCATCAGAGCAAACTCTTTGCCTTCAATTTTCTCGAAAACCATCACTCTGGGCGAAAAAAGGTACTCTTGTTGCACAGAGTACCTTTTTGTAGGAAAAAGCATGTAAGTAGTTTTCAAAATGAACCCACATTGTAAAAAAATAACCTCAAAAAAGTAATTCGCGAAACAACCCCTACAATTGCAAAATCTACCCTTTCCGCTTTTCCAAATATTTTTTCACTATCAGCATTTGATTTAACCGTGAAAGGGTGTATATCCTCGGAGGAGGTTGATGACCACTCTTCGGAGGAGGAACATCTGTTGTCAGGGGGGGGATGGGAAATACCCTGTCCTACCTACAACAGGGGGATCCTTACTTACCCCAGAAACCTGATGCATGGGATATCCCAAATAAACCTGCACCATGCAAAAGGGTCTTCCGCCACAATAACAAGACTCTTTGAGAAAAACCAACATGCAATGGTACTAGCCCAGGAACCCTGGGTGTATCAGGGACAAATTAAAGGGTTGTCTGGAAAAAAAATCCAGGTAATATATGATAACAGGCAAGAATTTCCCCGAGCCTGTATTCTTATATGAAACAACATTAACTACACATGTGTTTCAGAATTTACAACCCGAGATCTTGTTCCAATCATGGTTCAACTTAATATCGAGGATTGTAGCAAAAATATCGTGATTGCCTCTGCATACTTTCCGGGTGATGGGCAGACACCGCCTCCGGAAGTAGAGGAGCTCGCGCGATTCTGCAGCCAACGGCGTCTACCTCTGCTATTGGGATGTGACTCCAATACGAACAATGAGGTATGGGGAAGCACTAATACTAACACTAGAGGTGAGTGTTTACTAGAATTCCTCTTAGCATACAATCTTGAAGTTCTCAATATAGGGAACACCCCCACGTTTGTGACAAAAACGCGGGCGAAAGTATTAGATTTAACAATCGGGAGTGCTAGTGTAACTAGTTACGTGAAAGATTGGAGGGTCTCAACGGAACCTTCCCTATGAGATCACAGAATCATCGAGTTCAAATTAGGAGGAATCATACTCCAAACTGAAATTCGAAGGGGAATCCAAGAAAAACCGATTGGGAACATTACAAGAAGCAGCTTAGCGATGGGATATATACCAACCAGAGAAGAGCGAAAGTTATCTTCATACCCAAAATAGGCAAAACTGACTGGGCTAACCCCAAATCATTTAGGCCTATTAGTCTCACATCGTTCATATTAAAAACGACGGAGAAAGTAGTGGACAACCATATTATAGTAAATCATCTACAGCTTAAACCACTGCACGATAGTCAGCATGCATATAGAGCGGGCAGATCCACAGAAACTGCTCTGTACCAGTTAACTGAGCTAATACAGGCAAGCCTGGATAGCAAAGAAACAGCACTTTGTGCCTTCTTGGACATTGCAGGGGCGTTTGACAATATACCTCACAAGATAGTCAAGCGATCTTTTGAAACAAGAGGGGTGAACAGTACGATAATTCGGTGGTTTTGGGAAATGCTCTCAACACGAACAGCAGAGGCTGAGATAGGTACCAAAACTGTAGTTGTTAAAACAACGCAATAAACTCCACAAGGTGGAGTGACCTCTCAATGACTCCACAAGGTGGAGTGACCCTGAGGAGCTTCGTAGCGGATGAACTTGGAAGAATTAACTCTAGCGGGAATACACTGCATAGGGTAGGCAGATGACATAGTCATCAATGCACGGAGGAAACATGAAGGAACCCTGTGTGATATTATCCAAAGAGGACTCCGCATCGCTGAGAGATGGTGCAGGACTGTCGGGCTGAGTATTAACTCAGATAAAACTGCAGTAGTGCCATTCACCAGAAAGCGAAGTTTGAAAAACTTGAAAAGAATCCATCTAGATGGAAAGGAAATACTGTCATCACAGGAAGTGAAATATCTGGGAATAACCCTGTATAGTAAACTTCTCTGGAACAGGCATATTAAGAACATTACCAGCAAAGCCACAAAGGCTCTCATGATATGCAGAAGACTGGCGGGAAATAGGTGAGGCTGCGCCCCTAACATTTTGCGCTGGATGTATACCATGATAGTAAGACCCATGATTACTTATGGAGCAGTTCCTTGGTATACAAAACTAGAGCAACGTACAGCAAGGCAAAACCTGTGCAAAGTACAGAGACTGGCATGTATCTGCATCACAGGTGCCATGAGAACATGTCCAACAGCAGCAATGGAGGTCATTTTAGACCTAACACCACTGCACATTGTCGTCGGTAACTATGCCAATGCGACAATGATTAGAATGGTCATTGACGGAAACAGTCCTGGGAGAATTTTCAGGTCAGGGGCTTGGAACACCCTCAAAAAGAAAATTCCACTTCTCCAACTCCCAGTGGATGACATACCAAGAATTTACAACTTTGAGAAACACCTCACTGTAGTATTGAGTAATAAAAAGGATTGGAAAAAAGAAACGCTTACTCAGCATATAAAAGACCATACCATCACGTGGTATACTGATGTTTCCAAAACCAAAGCAGGGACAGGGATAGGAGTATTTGGACCGAAAACTAAATACTCCGAACCAATGGGCACCTACCCCAGTATCCTTCAGGCAGAAATTTGCGCTATCAAAAGATGCGTACAATTTATCTTAGATAGGAACTATCGAAAACAGGAAATTGCCATCCTATCCGATAGTCAAGCAGCACTTAACGCGATCAACTCAGTAACCATCAATTCGAAGTTGGTCAAAGAATGCCTAGAGAAGCTCAACAAATTAGGCAAAGAAAATAAAGTCCTCCTACTCTGGGTGCCTGCTCACCTATGATGAGTTATAACTCGTTATAACTCAAGAAAGTGGAACACACAATAGATCTATAAGGTGGCGGTGAAATGGAAACAATTAAAAAACGCGCGAGAAGAAATAAAGTATTTAACCTATCCTCGCCGTTAAAGTATTATTTAATCTACCCTTACGGTTAAAGTACTATTTTATCTATTATTTTTGATAGATATAAGGCAATTTTGCAACAGTTGCTATGGAAAAAAAATCTATTTAATACATCTTATTCTGTCTGCCACCTTATTTATTATAAAGAATAACCTTCATTACTTTCGTGAACGTCTGAGGCCTACGCCTTAATACTTAACAATAAACTATGCTACAACAGAAGCTTAATTTAATTACCTCGCGTTGTAATATTAAAAGCTGGCGGCTAATCTAACTCGGGCACTGTACCTGGAACAATAGAAAAGAGATTAATTTTAAAAAACAAAAGACCCCGGCTATGTAGCAGGGATACAGTGGTCGAGATAAAATAATAACACCGAGCAAAATAGCTCTTTTGTAAAACTAAATATGTTATAAAATAGAAGTGTTATGCCGAACTTCCATTGTATGGAATTGTATTCCCTTTCCATGTGTATTCCTTCTAAATTACACAATTATGACGTTTCGGATAGCTACACATACATCTTCTTCTTCGGGTTCCATCTCCTAATGGAGGTTGGATTCTAACTTTGTTAACGGCTGCTCTGAATAACTGGTTTGAAGTCATTCCAAACTATTCTCTGAAATTCTTGAGCCACGATGTTCTTCTTCTTCCTTGGCTCCTTCTGCCCTTTATAGGGCATATTTAGGTCCTCTCAGTATGTGTCCAAAGTACTCAAATTTTCTCTTTTTAAGGGTGTAAATCACCTCTTCGTCCTTCTGAATTCTGCGTCGCAGTTCTACATTTGTACCCTTCTCAGTCCATGTAATCCTCAGCATATGCCGATAACACCATCTTTCGAATGCCTCAAGCTTCTCCATTTCTCTTTTTAAGTGTCCAAGCCTCTGAACCATAGAGTAAAGTTGCAAATATGTAACCCCTTAGCATTCTTAATCTAGGCTCTAAGTTGATGTCTCCACTGCAGAGACATTTTTTGAGTTTTACAAAGGCTGCTCTGGCTATTTCTATTCGAGCTTTTATTTCTGCTGATTGATCCAAGTTTTCGGTCAACCAACTGCCTAGATATTTATATCTTGGTACTCTCTCCATAGGTGTATCATCTATTAGAACATTGGCTTGGACATCTCTTGGCTCTCTCTTAGTGATTATCATAAATTTAATTTTCTTAGGGTTCATTTTCAGGCTCTACACGTGTTGTTTAGTCTTTGTAGAAGTGTTTGCAGACCCTCCACGTTGTCTGCTATAAAGACGGTATCGTCCGCGAGCCGAATATTATTTGACCTGCCCATTAATAGTGATGCCCTCCTTTCTACTAGTCAAGGCCTCCCGAAAAATTGATTCGCTATATATCTATATATTAAACAATAGCGGAGAAAGTATACATCCTTGACGAACGCCTCTCAGAATCTTTACTTCATCAGAAAGTTGGTCGTTCACTATAACCCCTGATTTTTCTATCCTGATATCTCGGCTATCAATATTCATGCCTTTAAGTATTTCAATTAGTCTATGATGTTGAACTTTATCAAAAGCCTTATCAAAATCTATAAAACACACATACAGATCCTGATTCATATCAATACACCTTTGTGCTAACACATTTATGCTAAACAGAGCCTCTCTCGTACCCATGCCTCTTCTAAACCCTACTTGGTTATCACTGATTTCTGAGTCCACCTTAGCAAAAATTCTATTATAAATAATTCTGAAAAAACACTTTCAGTGTGTGACTCATCACGGCAATTGTTCGATGGTCGGAACATTCTTTGGCATTGGGTTTCTTGGGCAATGAAACAAAACTAAACATTAACCAATCCTTTGGTATAATGCCTGTAGTGTATATAACATTAATAAGATTAACCAAAATTTCAATGGCTTCATCGTCTATGAGTTTGAGAAGCTCGATTGGAAGTTCATCAGGACCATTCGCTTTGCCACTCCTGATCTGTTTAATTGCGTGTAATACTTCTTCTCGCAAAATGGTAGGACCTGTGGCTTCTGAGAAACTGGGAACCATGTCCGGACGATTATCGTAAAAAAGGTTAGGTCAAGACATACATCACTGTCCATTATTAACTAAATACTAAATATAAATATCCTGTCCGGGGTTGCAGTTATTCAACCGTAAAAAAATCACCCATGAAATTGTGCCACAAGAACATATTGGTTTCTTCAAAAAAGTTTTTCTCGCTGTTGGTGTTTTATTACTTTGTTGGATTCACGTATTTTCACTGTTTTGGATAAAAACAGCCGCTATAAATTTTGGTTTTATCCAATGAGATTCTTGTTAACAATTCTAGCCTCTGGAACCGATTGCCCAATGTATTATAGAATGTAGAATGTTTAGGAGAGGAGCTAATCACTGCAACCTTATAGATCTATTGTGTGTTCCCCGTTCTTAAGTTATAACGAGTTATAACTCATCATACAGTCTCAGGGCTTTAACAAAAGCCAGTTTCTGAGACGGCTCCACAGAGTCCAGCTCTCTATCCTCGACATCAGCCGTACCAAAGTTCATGGCACGAATGGTCTTCGTCTTGGCGCACTCAGTGATAAGGTGTTCTGGTGTTTTCCCATTTTTCCCATAGAATCTGCATTCGCCGTTGTTTCTCAGCTTCAGCCTACTGAGGTATTCGTTGAGGAGGCAGTGTCCTGGTAGAAACCCCGTGACAATCCGAAGATTGTTTTTGCTTAAATTAAGGAAAACCTTTGATTTTTCTCGGTCGTAAGTTCTGAGGAACTTTTTCGAGTGTCTTAGACCGTTGGAGGACACCCATTCCAAGTTACGGATGGAGTCTTCCAGATTCTTCAGTTCCGCTTTCAGTTGGTTCCCGTTTGGAAAACAGAACGGTTCTGGTCCAGTTAGTGGAGTGTTCGCTCCTTTCCTCGCTAGATCATTTGCTTTTTTATTGCCTTCTATCCCTTGGTGAGCAGGCACCCAGAGTAGGAGGACTTTATTTTCTTTGCCTTATTTGTTGAGCTTCTCTAGGCATTCTTTGATCAACTTCGAATTGGTGGTTACCGAGTTGATCGCGTTAAGTCCTGCTTGACTATCGGATAGGATGGCAATTTCCTGTTTTCGATAGTTCCTATCTAAGATAAATTGTACGCATCTTTCGATAGCGTAGATTTCTGCCTGAAGGATACTGGGGTAGAGCCCATTGATTTGGAGTATTTAGTTTTCGGCCCAAATACTCCTATCTCTGTGCCTGCTTTGATTTTGGAAGCATCAGTATACCACGTTATGATATGGTCTTTTACATGCTGAGCAAACGTTCCTTACTTCCAATCCTTTTATTACTCAATACTACAGTGAGGTGTTGCTCAAAGTTATAACTAACCTAACCTAACCTGACCTAAATTCTCCCAGTACTGTTTCTGTCAGAGACCATTCTAATCATTGTCGCATTGGTATAACTACCGACGACAATATGCAGTGGGTTTATGTCTAGGATGATCTCTATTGCTGCTGTTGGGCATTGTGTTCCCACGGCACCTGTTATGCAGATGCATGCCAGTCGCTGTACCATTGCGATAAAAAAAATAGTACAAGAATTAGTAGTCCCAGATAGAACTTCTGGTCTATAAGGATATCGAGAAGTGGATATCGACCAAACCTAGTTTTTTAGGCGTTACCATGAATTTGGTAATAATTGGTAGGTATACGTGGCGAAATAAAAGTATAAAAATTTACCTACCTTTTAAAAATGGTCAATTTTTCAAGTTTTTTTTTTATTTTTTTATAGACCAGCAGATTAAATCATATTTTGTTGTACTACTTTTTTTTGCTCGCAATGGTACATTGCACAGGTTTTGTCTTGCTGTACGTTGTTCTAGTTTTAATAGCAGACATAAGTCACTGTCATGTATCCCCTTGTTAAGCTTGATTTTCATGCATTGATTTTCATGCATGATACGTTGATACGTTATTAATTTCATTGGTTGTATTTAAGCTTCGATTGGTTAATCGTTTCTCACCAATCGAAGTCTTTAAATTCAACCAATAAAATTAATATCGTATCATCGTATCGTTGGACAACGAATGCATGAAAATCAAGCTTTAGACAAACTTTACATAAACATTTCAATAATAGGTAAAGCACCTCTTGCCAGTTTGATAGAAAATCAGAAGGTGCTCAAAGCAAACTTTTGTTTTAATAAAACAGAACTCGCTAACGGGGTTACTAAAATGCATACATATATCTATGAAGTTTTTTCAATACATATTATTTGAAAGTCCCTATATACTTTGCCCTCATATACCTTTGCTTTGCACATCTTAATTTAATTTATATTTTGTTTCATTCATTGTAAACTTACTTAAACCGCTTACTCTGAAAAACTGAAATTTAATTTTTTACCGCACATCTTAGGTATGCCGTCCAGTGCTTTACTTAATATTTTATATTAAAAAACATCGTTCCTTCTTCCAAGAACAAGATAACGACAGTATAACACCTCAAGGTGCAAATTTTAATAAATCTTTCTTAAAAGATGAATACACACAATAATGATATAAGATTTAATTTTAATTTAGAAAAATTACGGACATCTAAAGACTATTGGATATTTGAAAACAGAAAATGATTAATATTACCAAACGCATTAATTTTGCTTGTAAATATTACTAAGCTTTATAGAGAAAAATGATTATGGTTACATAATAATTTTTCAACAAATAGCCAAAAAAATACCGGAAACTCCGGCAGCATATTCTGCACATATATAAACTCTGTTTTTTATTCTCAGGTAAGATTTCGACAGACGATGACAGAAGAAATGCAGATGACGTCCCATACCAATCTATTTATTTTACTAAAAAAAGTTTCTAATATTTTTTAAGTTAACTATGGATGGGTTTAAATATAAATCCGTCATACGTCGTCTCTTGTTATTTTAAACCAGTTTTATTTATTTGTTTCAAAAATGACAGATCATATTTCAACTTTATTGGTTTGACGGAACGATGAACGACAAACGGACGCCGATGAGTATGAATTCGCCTTTAGATTTTTGAGGCTTGTAAAAGTCTTGCTAAATTATAGGTTATAATTTTGTGTCAACTTATGTCAAATATCTGCGTTTTCGAAAGATAATGCATTTTTATTCGTGTTATTACTTGTGTTTTGTGTCTTTTGAAGTCAAGTGGAAGAAAAATCGAGGGAAAATTAACTGTAGACCCAGAGCACAGTTTATAGTTAATACTTTGGTCGGCAGAAAGCCTTATACACCAATAAAGTTACCATCAATAAAGTTTGTATACCATCTCGTCGTAGATAAGTGCATCTCGTATATGGCACAAGGATCCTACTAAACATATACTACTGGAGTAGCTGTAAAATATCGACATCACACGATAGGTAAATAATGGATTTTAGTACTGCAGAAGAATAATGTCAAAAGGTACTAGTTTAAAATAATTAAGATTAAAGTTAATTAATCAACCTTTAATGTATAAAATTTGGTAAGTGTTAATATTAATAGAAAGTTAGTGTTATTTATGTTGTTTTATTTATTCCTGTGGAATATTACAAATTTGTATTTGTACATAAGTTATATTGATAAATATAATAATAAATGCAGGAAGTTTCTTGAAGCTTGAAAGTAAGAAATAGTTTTTTTCTATATTTTTTTTGGTATGTGGTGTTTAGTTCTTGTTTGTTTTGTATTAACACATACCGTTTTATTTAATAAAATAACTCAATTACATGTTTTCGGTTTTATTCTATTTTTATTTTCACAATATTTTGAAGTAATCACTTGTCACTCAAATTTTAAATATATTAATTTCCTGCTATGCGTTCCAATTGTACCAACTTATTTCTTTGTAAAATAAACTATGTACTTTGAAATTTAAATGACAGGCACATCTATCACTGTCAAGGATCTTGTCGTTGGACAGACTATAGTTATCGCGGAACTCTAAACTACAGTTAAAATCTGTTTTAAATTCGATTAAGCGATATATTAAATAAAATCGATCTGACGACAAAGTGAAACGAGACACATTGTGGCTGTCGTGATGCCGTTTAAGACGAATTAAAACAAATGACCGTTTTATTAATACCGACCCACGCTCAATTTAGTTAGTTTAAGCGGTCGATCCACTAAACAAGTTTAATTGAGGTAGGCATCTAATCAGGTTATCGGTTGATTATTTTTTATTGCTGATAAATGTAAATAGTCTTGTTAATTAGAGCAATTTATTACATTAAAAAGCAATAAAATAAGTTATTTTAGTGTGAGAATAGGCTAGGTGGGAATTCTAGTTCCTTGGGAGGAACCAGTTCTTTAGTTCTAGTTCCTCCAGGAGAATAGTTCCTTGAACTAGGTCTTTAGTTCACAATAGTTCCCGACTAACATTGGCATCCCCGTTGCCTGCCAATGGGTTTCGTTCTCAGTCAGAACGATTCACAGTATAATCCTCTTTTTGTTTTTGGTCAAGCTTTTTGTTTTTGTGAAAAATATCAGAATATCTACTTCATTTAATAAGATTCTCCATTTCTTAATTTTAGCGACCTAAAGTGAAACATTCCCATAAAATATTCAAAGAACAAACTAAAAATCAAAAACAGCATCCACGACAATTTTTTGTGGTAATTGCGCCGGCTGTGGCAATAGACAAGGTCGAATCCATCGTCGTCGCCTTGTGTTATATCTCGGATCTGCCGACTGAATAGATTCCCGCGAACTAGTCTTTTAATTAGTTCCTCTAGTTCCTCTCAGTTCCCCTCCTTTCGGTCCGGGACAGGTAACATACGGCTGACACCCTCCACTCCTTCCTAGCATGGGGCTATGATCGCGCTGGCTGATTTGTACGTAAATTAGTCTTTTATTTAGTTCCTCTAGTTCCTCTAGGTCCGGATCCGATAACATACGACTGGCACTCCCCATTCCTGCCTAGCTTCGGGCTACGATCACGCTGGCCGATCCGTCGCCATCGCATATTATTATATCGGCCACAGTGTCGATCCCGAAATAGGTCCTGAGGAACTAGTTCTTTGAAAAACCGTGAACTAGTTCCTTTCATTCCGGGGTCGGAATAGTTCATTGGAACTAATTCGTTCAGGAACTACACATCTCTATTCTCCACTAGTGCTTCCACGTCGGTGGATCTATAAACAACATAAATTTTGCCAGTTGGGAACTCAGTTTTCAAGCAGAGATTTAACAGTGAACATTTGGAGGAATATTTCTTCGAGTTACCGAATGTCGGTTTGGAAATGACGTTCGAATACATTCACCACATAATTATACATACAGGGTGAGTCTCCTACGATGTTCTCTATGGGTATCTTAGAAACTACTGGAGATAGAGAGTCGGTTAAATGGGGAAAGAATTGCAAAAAACAAATTTTGGCTGTTTTAAAAATTGTCCCTAATTCCATTATAATCTAAGTATTTTAGACAAAAAATTTTCAGATAAAAGTTGTAGATAATCACATCCCTAATGAGTTTGTGTTCTCCGATTTTTTCTAAAGGCTCTTTTTATGAAGTCATGGCCAACTATGGTTTTAATTTAAAAAAAAACATATGTTTGTGACATATGTCAAAAATGACAGGCTTTAGAAAAAATCGGAGAACACAAACTCATTAGGGATGTGATCATCTACAATTTTTATCTGAAACATTTTTGTTTAAAATAGACTATAATGGAATTAGGGACATTTTTTAAAATAGCCAAAATTTGTTATTTTCTTCGAAATATCTAGTAAGCGATGAACTTTTTCAAAAATCTGAAAGGCGCATATTTATGACCCCATAAAATTGCAATTCTTTCCCTATTTAGCCGACTCTCTATCTCCAGTAGTTTCCGAGATACACAGAGAGAACATCGTAGGAAACTCACCCTGTATAATTAAAGGGGAATAAATTGAATGGGGAATAAAACCAATATGTATTGGGTAAGCCTGCTTATTTCTTTGTTTAATTCAAGTTTCAAACATACATCATGAATTAACAAACACAGAAACATCTATCACATTTACTGTAAAGCTTATTGGTTTTATCTCTTTAAGCCATTTAGAGTAAATGTTAATTTACCTAATGGCAGTAAACGTGTGTTTATCATTGATGTATATAGCAACGATTGACTAACAAATGCTTAATAAATTGTTCACTACATTTTGTTTTTATATAGGGTGTATACACAGATGACAAAGAATATGTTACTTGTTATAAATAAGTACGAAAAAAATTAAGAAAACATATTTAAGTAGATAGCGCTATGCATAGCTTCAATAAGTGAGTATTCGAAAATACTAACAGTATTTCTAATTACCCTCATGTCCTCTAATATAATTTTTACGTTTTCATTCTTTGATAGATGGATATTATTAATTTTAATAAAAAAATAGCAATGACTTAATCAAACTTAATACTAACCATCTATCAAAGAATGAAATCGAAATAATAATCCCGGATTTGGCCGCCATTTTGAAAAAGTCGATATAAAAACATTTTATAGATTTTTATAGATTTTTTAAAATACCTCGGTCTGGGTGCATTATAGAAAAAAATGCGGGTAACCAAAAATAAAGCAAATTAAATTCTCTACAAAAAAGGTTCTATTAATTATTCTCGTAAACTTATCAGTTCTAAAGTTATAGCAATTAACATCTTAGGCTTATTTTTAAATACATCTTAATGTGCGCTAGCGTTAAATTTGATACTTGACTTACAGGCAGGGTAAAATGAAGTTCCTTAAGGTTCTAAGAAATCAAACAAGTTTGAAAACTGCAATTTACTGTTTTAGAGACCCAAATGCAACTCCAGAAAGCATAGCCAAAGTTGCAATTCTATTTCTTCTTGCACTTTATGGGTCAAAGAGCGACGACACATCACTAAATATCTATAGACGTCGATTTTTTGCGCAGTCTATAACAAAGAGTTTATTTAATCTTGCATCCCTTCCTCCAACCGAAGATGCGGCTCGCATGCACTCATTTCGTACATACCTACAAGTCCAAAAATGGAACGGTAACGAAAAAATATCCACTGACTGGGGTTGGAAGCAGTCGTCCAATGGACTTATACCGATTCCTATGCTGCAAGACGCCGCTCCCCAAGAGTTATTCGAGATGATTTCTTGTAAATGCATAAAAGATTGCAACGCAGCCTGCAGCTGCAGAAAAGCAGGATTACACTGTTCGGTAGTGTGCGGTTCGTGCCAGGGAAGAGCGTGTTCAAATTCTGAAATAATTCTAGAAGATCCAGGGGACGACGCAGAAGAACCAGATGAACAGTTTGATGAAGAATATATTGATGAGTCAATTGATCAACCTTATCATGTCATATGGATATAAAAATAGAACATTTGCAACGGCAAGAAAGTGGATTAGGCCTATAGGGGAAACCCCTTAAAAAAAGTGCGCCGAGTGCTCTACCGCCAGGTGGTGTGGAAACGAGCACAAGAAAAACACACATTTGTACTAGCAAATTATTCAAATTTACCTAGAATCAGTTTCTCATATTAAACGAACCACTAGAAAACATATGCTTTGTATGTAAGCGCCTGTATCTCGTTAACCTGTTCATGCACGAAATCAGCGAACAGGACCCTTTTCGTAGAGAATTTAAAGAGCTTTCTTTTTGGTCTCTTGCGAATTTTCTGTACAGTGCACCCAGACCGAGTTATTTAAAAAAAAACATAAAAATGTCATCATTTGACAGGATTTTCCAGTATTGCGGCCAAATCCGGGATCGATAGACCGTGCAAATTTAGTAGAGTATTCAACAAAGCAAAACAAAGAGAATAAGTGTTATTGCAGCTTGCCCCTAATTATTTCCACCTAAAACCACTTGTCGACTGGTCTATTAATGTTATTTATAATTTTTTAATGAAAATTACATTAAAAAAAACATTAATTGTATTGCTTATTTCATGTAACCATAAATTTCTGAAGCACTAATCATTCTATTCAAAAAGTGATGGTAATGAAGTGAAACTAACACATAATGTATAATATACAGGGTGATTCCTGTAAGTCGGTCATACTTTCGAGGAATGATAGGGGACGTCGAAATATTAATTTTGATATAGCACACTATGGGTCGGAAATGCCTCTTACGCAAGATACAGGGTGTTAAAGTTTTTGAAAAATTAAAGATATTCTTTAATAGTTTTTTAACAGTTGAAGGTATCGTTATAAAATTTCATTATAGGAATCTACCTAACAGAGACACTTTGTAAAAAGAAGACGTTTTAGTTTCAACCAGTGGCGTAGCTGTGATACGCATGGGGTAATTTTTTCAAAAAAAATAGTACGCCACTGGTAAAAATTAAAATTTTGGAGTTTTTTTATTTACTCGGTTTATTTCCAAGAAAAAACGTCTCTTGCAACTTTCTTCTATCTAACACCATTTTGTCACAATTTAAAAATAAATAATTTTTTTAATGAGAATCTTAAATACCGCGAATTATTATAACTAGAGGGCAGAAACACATGTGCATCGTTAGCTCCCTTCATCTTGGGTAACTTTAGTACTTTATACTATTAGCACTAAATACATTTTTAAAAAATTAAAAATTTAAACTAGAATTTTTTTTTATTACTAATAATAAAATTCGTAGTTTTAAGGTAGTTATAATAATACGCATATTTAAGGTTCTCATTAAAAAAATATTTATTTTTAAATTGTGACAAAATGGTGTTAGATAGAAGAAAGTTGCAATAGACATTTTTTCTTGGAAATAAACCGAGTAAATAAAGAAACTCCGAAATTTTTATTTTTATCATGTAGTACCAGTGGCGTACTATTTTTTTTGAAAATATTAGCCGATGCGTATCACAGCTACGCCACTGGTTGAAACTAAAACCTCTTCTTTTTACATTTAAAGTGTCTCTGTTAGGCAGACTCCTACAATAAAATTTTATAACGATACTTTCAACTGTTAAAAAACTATTAAAGAATATCTTTGTTAAAAAACTATTAAAGAAATTTTTGAAAAACTTCAACATCCTGTATCTTGCATAAGCACAGTTAGCCTGGGCCAAGATGCCAAGAAAAAAAATATATAAACTTTGAGCACTTTATTTTTTAAATGCTGATACCACTGGCTTCAAAAAAATATAAAAATTAAAATCGCCGACGTACAATTGGGGTCTCTACACAAATTTTAAAAAAAACTTTTTCAACCAAAGTAAAAAGCGCGCAAAAAGTTTTGTTAATAATAAATAACGACCATCAGCACCAAAAGGTATGCTTACTGTTGCCTCCCTCCCTGTTTCTAAATCGAGGAGGTTGGGTCTCTGAACAAATTTAAATAAAAATAGACTTTTTAATCTAATGGAAAAAGCAAAAAAAAATTTTTTTCTAATATTTTAGTGATAAAATTTTACTTTATGATCATAAGTATTATTAAATAATTAAAACTACAAACTAACAATTAAGGAAGTACAATTAATAACTTTAACACACACTGAATTTGGTCTAAAAAGGAAGAAAACAATTAGGTACTAGCTATAAGTAAATAAATAAATTTTAAACATGGTGACTGTTGTAGGAAGCAAGGAGATTGTTTTGTCCTAAGGAGATTTTTTTGACGAATTTGCCTGCCTGGTCAGGTGGAAATACCATCTGTTTAAAAAACGTGAACTTACTGATGATTTCCATTTAAAACTGGGCATAGATAGTGGATGTGGATCTTTAAAAATTTGTCTGTCTTTATATTGTTACGAAAATCCCGAAATAAAACAAGAAACACATAAAAGTACCGGAATAAACAAACTTATTATAATAGGATTGGCTCCCAAAATAATAGAAACCTACAAAAATATCAGAGCAATGTTTGAGATTTTGCAACTCCATACTATTTGTGGAGTCAGTTCTTACACATTTGCCGCAGATCTAGAGTTGATAATGATTATATTGGGCCTTCAATCTATGTGCCTGGAGTGATGTTAACTCAAAAAATTTACAGTCAAGGGGAGAACTAAGGTCCATAAAAGATATTTCCAAATGGAGTACATTATGAACGAGGAGACAAGTGGAAATTTAAAAGAAACAAAAAAGTACAGTAAGTGTACTGCGAAGTTTACTTTATTGACTTTTTTAATAGTTATTTTTTGCAAATTTTAATTAAAATTTTTAGAGAATTGCGTCAACATTCCTTTAATAACTGGTGATGACAATCTTCCAATTATCAACTATATATTTATTTAGATGGGAGTGTACAAAAAATATACGATTCCCTAAAAAAGGACTTTCCGGAAATTGCTGAAAGCTGGCTAAGAAGTTCTGGGGATACAATTAGACGATTACAGCAGATTTAATGGAAATAATGCCAGAAACTTGCTTAAAAAAGTTGACGTCCTTAAAGCACTAGATCCTGGTACTTACTTTCTAACAAACTTTATTTTATTATTGTTATTTGGACACTAAGCCCTTTGTTTATTTTTTTTAGACAACAAATACATAGAGGTATTTTGTGCCTTCAATGATGTGGTAGCCAGCTGTTTTGGAAAATATATTGATACCAATTATTACGGAGCCTATATACTGAAAATTTCCGACAAAATAAGAGATACGAAAATCAGTTTTACTCCAAAAATTCACGCTGTTGTTCCCCATATAGTGGATCTTGTTAGTATTTCACAGAAAGCATTGGGCTTTTACTCTGAGCAAGCCTCAGAGCAGGTGCATCATTCCTTTAAGTTGTTCTCAAAAAACTTTAATTCAAATCCGAGATCAAAAAACTATCAAAAAAAATCTCAAACAGGAGTGTTGCTTCCCACAACAGTAACCATGTTTAAAATTTATTTATTTACTTATAGCTAGTACCTAATTGTTTTCTTCCTTTTTAGTCTAAATTCAGTGTGTGTTAAAGTAATTAATTGTACTTCCTTAATTGTTAGTTTGTAGTTTTACTTGTTTACTAATACTTATGATCATAAAGTAAAATTTTATCACTAAAATATTAGAAAAAAATATTTTTTTGCTTTTTCCATTAGATTAAAGTCTATTTTTATTTAAATTTGTTCAGAGACCCAACCTCCTGGATTTAGAAACAGGGAGGGGGGCAGCAGTAAGCACATCTTTTGGTGATTATGGTCGTTATTTATTATTAAGAAAACTTTTGCGCGCTTTTAATTTGGTTGAAAAAGTTTTTTTTTAAATTTGTGTAGAGACCCCAATTTTACGTCGGCGATTTTATTTTTTATATTTTTTGAAGCCAGTGGTATCAGCATTTAAAAAAAATAAAGTACTAAAAGTTTATATATTTTTTCTTGACATCTTGGCCCAGGCTAACTGTGTAAGAGGCATTTCCGACCCATAGTGTGCTATATCAAAATTAATATTTCGACATCCCCTATCATTCCTCGAAAGCATGACCGACTTACAGGAATCACCCTGTATATGTGAATACATAGTTTATGAATTATAATTTAATTTAGGTATACATCCACTATGCTTGGCCCTTTATTAAACTACATTAGCCATTTCCTAACTTTAATTGAATAAGTTATTTACCTTTGGGTGACTTTATGATTGCCTTTGGCTATTATGGCAAGTGGAGTAGGCTACTTGGGTTAGTTAACAACAAAGCGAAAATCATCTCGTTGATTGAATTTAAGCCAAGAGGTTCATAAATGAGTAAGTGAAGTTATAGGTATACGTAATACAGATAAACGTATATCCTTGATAAACTTGCGTGTGATCATTGATACATTAAATTGAGGTGGCATAAAATTGATAATCTATGATTTTCGTATATGTACTATCTACAATATTTACATCTGCTCCGAAATTATTTTAACTTGTGGTTACTGTGAAGTCAGGCGTGTACCAATGCCCTACAGTATAAGACAAAAATTATGGATACGCGGAGGCCTACAAGATAACAAAGACCGCTTATATCCTCCTAATTAACGTTACAATACAATTTTAGACTGTAATTTAAATGCGAAAAAAACAATTTGTAAAATGACGTTATTTTAGTCAGCCCTGCAACTCTTAAAAGGCACCTATGAAAAAAAAACATGCACCAATTTTTGTAGAGAATGTTGCCAGCCAATTTTATATATATAAAATCAGAAAATATTCCTCCTCTAAGAGCTCACCGTCTTACTTCAAGAACTTTTGACACATATCAGCCCAAATATAGAGTAACCATATAAAACCATTTATTTTCAAAACACTATAAATTTTTCCCTTGATTTACCTAGCTTAAATGGGCTATGTTTGCATATGTAAGAGCATTTCTTCAAATTATTCTCCATGATAACTATCAGATATATAATATTATTACGGATTCCGTGTGTCAACTAACTTAAGCTCACGATAAAATACTTAACGATATATTATCTCACTCTGTACACACAATTTATACTGATTATAAAACACAATTTATGCAACTACTATTACTCTAACTGTTCTGGCACCTTCGCCAATTAACTCACAATTTAAAACGCGGTATTATCAAACTTCAAAACTGTTCAACCGCCAAGCGCGACCCCTTATATACCAGTGCAGCGACCAAAGTTTGGTATTCCTGCTGTTGGACTGCAGGAATACTTTGCAGCAGTTCCAGGGCAGGGCTACGCAGCGCAATGACAAGTGCCGCTGCTTTCTCCTGGTCAGTCCATCCGTTAACAGCAGCCGCTGCTTCAAACTGGCGGTGATACATCGTCCAGGTGGTTTGTCCATCGTAGGTCGTGGCCTTGAGGTTCGCAGTTCCAGGAACGCCAGGTGTCTTCTGGAGGTCCATCTCTAATTTTTCCATTTTCTGCTGACGGCGTTCCTCCAGATCTTCTACGGCTTCTTGGAAGTGGTTCTGCTGTTCCTGGCAACGCATTTCCAACATTGCTTGTTGCTTTTTTCCATGTCCCCGAAGCTTTTCCGAAGTCGAATTTCCTGATTTTCTAAGATTTTCTCAAGCCGGTCCTGTTCTTCTTGTTTGTCATGCTGTCGTTGAACTTTCAAATCTTCGGGAATTTTCTCAAGCCAGTCCTGTTCTTCTTGTTTGTCTTATTGTCGTTGAATTTTCAAATCTTCGAAAATTTTGTCTTGATTTTCTAGAATTTCAGTCAGTAAGCGGTATTGTTCTTCTGCTTTTTCTTTTTCTAGTCGGGCTCGCTCTTCTTCTCGTTCTTTACGGAGTATTTCTTGATCTTCTGCTGTTTCTTTTCGCAGCCTCTCTTGTTCTTCTGCCTTTTCTCTTCTCATATTCTCCATAAAATCGCCCAATAATTTGCTTAGTTCCTCCATTTTCTTCTCTTGCTCTCTCGTACCCCAAATTCGGTGTAAAATCTTTGAAATCCACTTAAATCGCACTTCCGAAACAGATTGTTACGGATTCCGTGGGTCCACTAATTTAAACCCACGATAAAATACTTTACAATTTATTATCTCACTCTGTACACACAATTTATACTGATTATAAAACAAAATTTATGCAACTACTATTACTCTAACTGTTCTGGCACCTTCGCCAATTAACTCGCAATTTAAAACGCGATATTATCAAACTTCAAAACCGTTCAACCGCCAAGCGCGGGCCTTTATATATCCCTACTGACTGTTTCTCGAACATTCTGTAATTTTTGATACTTTTCTGCCATCTACCAGTAAATTATATTTCTTGATTCACGTACTTGTCGACTTGATTAAGAGATGGCCTTTTATCCTCAAAATTTCATTCAAATCGGTTAGAAGAAAATTATAAGATATCAAAAAAAGATGAAGATTCGAAAAAAAGCAGAATCGGACGTTAATATGAAAAATAATAATAATAATATAATAGCTCCCGTATATAGCGTTTGACGCCTTGGGAGTAGCAAGGTACAGCTTGCCATACTAGAGCCGTTCGGTATACAAAGAAGGTAATGTGGCTAGCACTACGCCTCAACCGCCTATTATTACCTCAGGATTGTGAATCCCAAGTACTCATTTAAGGCTGAGTCGACCTAGGTACCCAAACTATTTATATTTTATTAAAAATAGTCGGCTGATGAAATGCCGGGTGTGGGATATGTAAGTACGTATATAAGAATATGAAAAATTAATTTTATTTTTACACGAGGAATCTCCCCAAGAGAGATGGCAAATGTTTCTTGAAGCACCCAGTAATCTATTTTCGACGAAAATTCTGTCTTTGATTTTTACAAATTATCCTTTTTTCTAGTTAGATTGTTCAAAATGACATTAAGTACCCAAAATTCATAATTTTGCAGTTATCCATCGTTAATTTTCCAACAAGTAACGTTCGTAACTTTTCCCAGTTGATTTGAAACAATTGCGCATGTTTAAAACAAAGCACTACCCCACAAATACCCACTATACACATGGAATAATTAAAGCGAATCATATTTCGCAATTTTGCAAACACGCGTGAAGTTTTTTACGACCCCAGGGTGGCACCGCGAGCATTTACAATTATGGAGATTCCGCAAAACGCCTAAATCAGCAATTAGTAGCCTAGTTCGTTATTATTATTATTATTTGCATCGGCGAAATTAACTAGTATTTAGCAATAAATTTATTAGCGAGTAACGAGGTATTAAATATTTAAAATAAATTAGTTTGATCGGAAAATTTGTTGTTAACGGTGCTTAGTTAAATAACACATGTAATTTTGTATATGTACATATGTTCGTATTAATGTGGTCGGTAGCGTTTATGAAGTTATGCTTTAAATTAGGATGGAAGAGTTAATACATTCACATGCGATTATTGAAGTTGCTGTATTTGAAGGAGTTTTCCAGGCAAATAATAGGGAAAGCAACAGAAACAACAATTTTTATTCAGCTTTTGTGTTTCTCGTCATATCATCAACATTTTCAGATTATTCGACCATTTCCAATTAAGGTGTAGCCTTCCTCACATATTTAGATACTCTCTTTGTAGTTGGGCCCATTGTTGTCTATTGTTGGCCATGCGGGCCCAAGTTATCACAGCTAATTTTGTAATATCATAGGTTTCATCGGACCGGTCCGGTCGGATCGGATCGGACCAGTCGGATCGGTCGGATCGGATCGGACCGCTCGGATCAGATCGGTCGAATCGGATCGGACCAGTCGGATCGGACCAGTCCCTGGAAGGAACCTTGGAAAAATAGTTTCGATTGTCTAATGTTTTTCGTGTCTTGTCCTGACACGTTAAAAAATTCTCAAATCGTATTTTTAATAATATCTCATTTTTGTTCAAATGGAACCAGGGTGGCTCATTAGCATATTTGGAAAAGTATTTTTTTACGAATAATTCGCCACACTCCTTGGTATTTCGAGTGAAATTATCTCTATGAACCGCATGTTACAATTTCAAATAAACCATATGCGAAAATGTCAAAAGTTGACATATGATATGTCAGTATGTTCCTTAGAAATACGGGGTCTAGATATGTGAATGTATCTACTTCCTCAAACTTGTATCGTTTCCCTCTCTCAGAATCTATTTATAGTACTGATGGGCAAAACTGTTATTTTTAGATAACAGTTGAAACTGTTATAGTTATTTATAAAAAACAGCTTAAAAATAACAGGTTTCTTTATTTTATTGCTAAATATCGGAAAGAGTATGGAGGCGGTCACCTCCAGGCGTATTAACGCAGTTGCAACTTGCAACAATGACGTGCTCGGTGGTAGTATTTCCAGGGTGTTAAAACATTTCTAAATATCGATTGTTATCTAAAATACCTCTCTAAAAACGGTGGTTGTTTACAAATAAGCGCTGTTTACAAATTGCGATATAAAAAAAAGCCAAAATTCCGCCACTCGTCTGTACCTAGACATTCCGATCTACCTACGCCCTGCTACTCGATCCGCGTAGATCCTGAATTGCGTAGCATTGTACAGGGTGCATCTTACTTGACGGGCAAGAAGCTCTTATATAGTTATGATTTTACAATTTGCGGTCAAAAAATAGCAATATAAGAAAATGTGTAGTATATTCTTCATAAGTAAACCAACTACACACTAGAGTTCGAATTAATTTTACACTTAAACTAGCGTGTACTCGCGTGTACTAGCGTGTACTTCGTTCCCGTCGAATTAATAATTTGTAATGGTGATGATAAAGTAAAGCAAAAATTTCCATTAACATACAAACTGGATAAAAATTTCTCACATTTGCCCAAAAAAAGCTTTAAACGTCGAGCATTTTAAGCAGAATCGTGGTTAATCAATTACTCAACTTTTTGGAACACCCTGTATGATTTTTTAAAAAATTTCAGAATATGTAAAAACACAAAATAAATTATGCCCGAAAGATTAACCGTTTTTTAAATAACAAATATTGTAATATTTGAGGGGCGTTTTCACCCTCTTGGAATTTGAGATTCGAGAAACCCCTCCTTATCGAACCTTAACCCCACACACAATCCGTTTACCAAAAATCAGCTTTAAACGTCAAGCAGTTTAAGCAGAATCGTTATTACTCAATGGTCATATTCTGAACACCATATTTGATGAAACACCCTGTATATATTTTTAAAAAATCTTAAAATATATAAAACAACAAAATAATATATACGTGTTTAAGAGTTTTTTCCGAAAAACTCACCGGTTTTTAAATAAAAAATATTCTAATATTTGAGGGTGGTTTCACCCCCTTAGAATTCGAGTTTCGAAAAATCCCTTCTTATCGAACCTCTACACCCTAAAGTCAATCCGTTTTCCAAAAATCAGCTTTTTACTCAAGGGCTTTAAGCAGGATCGTGATTAATCAATGTCCAGACTTTTCAAAACACCCTGTATACGTTTTTAAAAAATCTTAAAATATTATTCTGAAAATTTTTCAGAAAAAATAAATACTTAAATATTGAAACTTAATAGGTAAGTACTGAAACATACAGCGCCATAATATCTCGACCTCCGCCCGTTATGCTCGTAACAGGTTGAAAGACAACTGATGCGTTATTCTCCAACCTGTTTCGAACCTCCATCGACAATCGACCGATGCAGCAGCGTTCCTTTCCCACTCCTGTTATCTCGACCGCCAGGCGTTATGCCCGCAAGTGTTTCAAAAAACCTGCTTTTTTTATATCCTATTATTTTTAAGTTGTTGCAAGCCCCACACGACCATCGACCGATGCAGCTACGTTCGCCGCGCCGCGCCGTAGCGCCTTCCCCACTCCGTTGTCCGTTGTATCTCGCCGCCTGTATCGATGGTTGTCGAAATAACATGTTTTCCATCCATAATCCATACTTCGTTTCACGAACGGTCGATCTTTGCGTATCGTTATTTTATATCTGTTATTTTTTAAAGGTCGGTAACGATTGCGTTATGTTATTTCTAAATAATTGTTATAAAATAACAGATAGTTAAATAACAACCCATCACTAATTTATAGACATCTTCCCCTCTCAAAATCCCTATCTGACCACCCCATAAATTTCGTTTTCTTCTCATTAAACACTAACTACTTTTTGCGCTTGATCTTCTAGTCTTTTGGTCACCGATATCAGCTCTTTCCGATCTCTTGCTAAGACTTTTTTTCATAACCAAGGTAAAAAATGCATTGTTTAACTTTTCAACATAGGCAATAAATAGAGGCGTATCAATAGGTAATCAAATCAATCCAATATTTTATTTCATGTCAAGTTTTGGTTATTTGCACAACTTTAAAACTAGGTTTATTTATGTAAATGCATTTTTACCTTGTTTGTGAAAATAGGTACAAAGTATATTATATTTTTACAATGTCCATGACAAGGCAATAGCTTCAAAACCGCAAAAGAACTGCTAATGCTTAGCAGGAATAAATTGCGGATTACAACAGGCTTCTTGACAGGACATATGGCTGTCAAGTGTTACCTGAACAAGCTCAATCTGTATCAAGGAAGTCTTTGCTGCAGACTCTGCGATAAAGATCCTGAAACAGCGGAGCACATAATATGTCACTGCGAGGCTCTGGATCGCAAGCGACACTTTTTATTTGGGAAAGCTAGGCTAGAACCGGAGGAACTATGCTCCCATCCTATCAAGGACCTGCATAAGTTAGTGCAGGGCACAGGGATAGGAGAATGGGTGCAGATATAGAAAGGGGACAAACATAATAGACCTCACAGGTCGCAGTATTTCCGGCAGAGGACGGCCCCTTATTGTGGAAAAAAAAATGACAAGGCAAATAAAATAAAAAATAATATATAGGGTGTCCTATATATCTGTCTGTAAACGAGAAACCCCATAACACACGAAATTGGGACACCATCTGCATGTATCTTAAAAAATATATCTTTTTGCGGAAGTATGTTATGACATCGTGTCCATTTCTAGTAAAGATTTAATGTGCTTGTATTTATTTAAACGACTTCAACATCTCTGTGTTACAATCAACTTATTATATTTTTAGGCAGAGGGACCCGAAAAGGGTAGAGATAACAAATGTTCCTTTGGTGATAAAATGTTTTGAACTCTTTTCATTCATTAAATTTGGCTTGACGTCAAACAGGAAATATGGAGAGCAGTTCCTACATCTGTCACACTCTATGTAAAATAACTCAGATAAAAGTTTCATTCTGCAAAAGAGATAGGGGTGGAAGGGTTGAAATTAGTTAGGGCTTGTGTCATTTTATAATTAATTTGATAATAAATTTGTATGCAGATATTTAATAAATTTTTAATATAAATAATGCAAGAACAGATATTCAGCCAAATAATAAGTAAAAAAGTTCGTATAAATGTATGTCCTAAAATGCCTAGTTTCGAATATACTGGGTGTATAAATTTCATATCAATATTTAAATGAAAATTGGTGTCTCTGAGTTTTTTGACATGAGAAATTTTATTTTGACGTCAACATGACTCCTATTTGTAGGTGGCGTCACCTAGATGTATTTTAACTGTTTTGAAGAGTAATAAGTTTTAGTCCATATCCGTATAAAACTACTGAGTGAAAAAATATACATTTCCGTGATTTTTTACGTAAAAATGTCCCTTGGTAAAAATTGCTAAGAGCAACCGTTCTCAAGATATTTAGAATGGAAATAGTCAATTATTTATTAATTATTAATACATGTCATTATTGACAAAAAATAAACCTGTTGAGTAGATAGTTATTTGACTGAAATTATAAATTTGAAAACTTTTTATTTTTTCGACAAGTAGTTTTTCAAAGGAACGCTTATCGGGAATATTCCTATTTGGATATCTTTGAGCATAAGCCCTTGAAGCAATTTTCCTCCCAAAATAAAACCACTAACACAACATATCCATTCGCTCCGCCAGCAGATACTGCTTTATTTTTCTTAACAAAATATTGAATAGGTGGTACATACCTATTAAACTATTGTGAGTAAATTTAAGTAAACTGCTATAAATCTAAATAATCAAGTTCTAAATAATATCGCTTTTGAAAATAGTTATAACTATCACTACAAAATTGCCATGGCGACACCAGCCATCTTGATCCGATATATTTTAAAAAATAGAGAGACTCGCATTTGAAACAACGTAGTTTTTATGTAAAATAAATATTTAAAATAGATCAGCAATTTTTGGTACCCATGTATAAATTTAAGGAAACAATAAAAATTTTCAGTAAAGTTTATTTCTCTATCTTTAAACTCAGTACAAGAATTAATTATAAAAATAAAGTACAGGGTGTTGATAATCTATTCTATGGTAGCATGCATATTTAAATATCTTTAAATATCTCAAAAACCAAACAAATTTAAAGATATTTAACCCTTATAATAAATGCATTTTTTAGACACAAGTATCCAAAAATGAAATAAAATACCAAGTGTTTGAAATAATTGAATGGGGAATAAAACCAATATGTATTGGGTAAGCCAGCTTATTTCTTTGTTTAATTCAAGTTTCAAACATACATCATGAATTAACAAACACAGAAACATCTATCACATTTACTGTAAAGCTTATTGGTTTTATCTCTTTAAGCCATTTAGAGTAAATGTTAATTTACCTAATGGCAGTAAATGTGTGTTTATCATTGATGCATATAGCAACGATTGACTAACAAATGCTTAATAAATTGTTCATTACATTTTGTTTTTATATAGGATGTATACAAAGATGATAAAGAATATGTTACTTGTTACCCGTACTACGCTACCTAATTAAGTTAAATATAAATAAGTACGAAAGAAATTAAGAAAACATATTTAACCAGATAGCGCCATGCATAGCTTCAATAAGTAAGTATTCCAAAATACTAACAGTATTTCTAATTATCCTCATATCCTCTAATAAAATTTTTACGTTTTCATTCTTTGATAGATGGATATTATTTATTTTAACAAAAAATAGGAATGACTTAATCAAACTTAATACTAACCATCTATCAAAGAATGAAATCGAAATAATATTACCACAGAAACGTGTTTTGGTTTTTAGGACTTCAACTACAATTTATGAAAATTACATTAATTGAACTAATTATAGGCCAGTCGGTACGTCGCTTTAAATAGGGCTAGGTGGAAATAATTAGGGGCAAGCTGAATTATTTTTTATTTTCCTTGTTTTGATGTGCACGGTCTGTTGATCCCGGATTTGGCCGCCATTTTGAAAAAGTCGATATCAAAACTACATTTTTATGGATTTTTTAAAATACCTCGGTCTGGGTGAATTATAGAAAAAAAATTCAGGTAATCAAAAATAAAGCAAATTAAATTCTCTACAAAAAAGGTTCTATTAATTATTCTCGTAAACTTATCAGTTCTAAAGTTATAGCAATTAACATCTGAGGCTTATTTTTAAATACATCTTAATGTGCGCTAGCGTTAAATTTGATACTTGATTTTTTGATATTTGAGTCTCAGAATAACATCTACTTTTTAAAGCAAGGAAAGGGAAAAGCTGGAAATACCCTCTATTCACCCTATGCATCAATATTGGACACGGCTATGAAAGAAAACATTTTGTTTTTACATGCATTTAGTGGGTGCGACACCACTTCAGCAATTTACAGGCAGGGTAAAATAAAGTTCCTTAAGGTTCTAAGAAGTCAGACATGTTTGAAAACTCCCATTTACTGTTTTAGAGACCCAAATGCAACTCCAGAAAGCATAGCCAAAGTTGGAATTCAATTTCTTCCTGCGCTTTATGGGTCAAAGAGCGACAACACATCACTACACATCTATAGACATCGATTTTTTGCGCAGTCTATAACAAAGAGTTTATTTAATCTTGCATCCCTTCCTCCAACCGAAGATGCGGCTCGCATGCACTCATTTCGTACATACCTACAAGTCCAAAAATGGTACGGTAACGAAAAAATACCCACTGACTGGGGTGGGAAGCAGTCGTCCAATGGACTTATACCGATTTCTTCTTTATTTTTCTTAACAAAATATTGAATAGGTGGTACATACTTATTAAACTATTGTGAGTTAATTTAAGTAAACTGCTATAAATCTAAATAATCAAGTTCTAAATAATATCGCTTTTGAAAATAGTTATAACTGTCACTACAAAATTGCCATGGCGACACCAGCCATCTTGATCCGATATATTTTAAAAAATAGAGAGACTCGCATTTGAAACAACGTAGTTTTTATGTAAAATAAATATTTAAAATAGATCAGCAATTTTTGGTACCCCTGTATAAATTTAAGGAAACAATAAAAATTTTCAGTAAAGTTTATTTCTCTATCTTTAAACTCAGTACAAGAATTAATTATAAAAATAAAGTACAGGGTGTTGATAATCTATTCTATGGTAGCATGCATATTTAAATATCTTTAAATATCTCAAAAACCAAACAAGTTTAAACATATTTAACCCTTATAATAAATGTATTTTTTAGACACAAGAATCCAAAAATGAAATAAAATACCAAGTGTTGCATAAGATAAAATAAAAAACTTTGGTATGGATCTTAGTTCTGAAACACCCTGTATATTTCAAAATAGTTTTAAATTGTGTACATTGCCATAAAATATTTTGTTTCTATATCTTTTAGTTTTCGTCTAATCTACCAAGGCGAATGAGGTGCGCTAACCTGTATACAGACCGGACCACCGTAGTAGTAACATAGGCAGAACCGGACGAATTAGCGTATACCCGTCCGCCGATAAAATAAAAATAGGTAGATATGTGCTAAGAATGTTTCAGAATTTGTATTTATTCGTGTTTTAATAGCCAAAACGAATACATAGATTCTCGCGACAGTTCTCGTGTAAAATTTATTTTTTAAGTAAAATAATGGATGTTTACGAAGTTCGTGAGAAAATTCAAATTGTAAAATGGTATTTCCAAAATAGGTCTTATCGGAATATACAAACAATTTTTCCACAAACTTTTGTAAACAGGCCAATTCCATCTTTACCTACTGTATCAAGAGTTATTAATAATTTTGAAAGACATGGGTGCGTGTTCCCACAAAAACACAAAAAGCCTGATGTGTTGATTAATGAAGAACAGGAGTTAAAGCAAGTGTTCATTTGTGCTACCGCGGATCAAAATCCCACGTTTTGAAGTAATCAAATTGCTGAGGTGGTTGTCCTGCCCACAATGCCCGTATTGTTCAAGAATATTTGAACAATACTTTTCCCAACCGTTTAATTAGTGGATATGGAACTATTTTGTGGCCCGCTAGATCACCATATCTTTCTCCCAATGATTTATTTTTGTGCGGTTATGTAAAATCCGAAGTGTATGGTCATAATAGGGCTAATAATCAGGATGAGCTTCACGTAAAAATACGAGAGGCTTTCCAAACTATTAGCCCTAATATGGTAGCCAATATCAGAAGGGGATTTTACGACCGCCTAGGCTTCTGTCTAGCACAAGATGATGGTCTTTTTGAACAGCAGTTATACCTTTTTTTTATTTAGAGTAATATTTTAGTGTTTTTTGGGTCGTATTCCTAGTCTGTCACGACCGACCCGTACAAGCACGACTGCAACTGCGTACTGCCTGACCAGCCGACTAGCCGGCAGTGAATCTCGAGTACAAACGCAAAACGGGTAAACGTAAATTCGTCCGGCAACTTGCTATGTTACTAGTAGCCTGGTCTTCTCTGTATATGGTCATGGTCAAATATCAACCTCACTATTTAATGCCTCATAGGTATATTGATATTTAACCCTTAATTTATTAACTCTGTTTCCTGAACAATAAACCGCAATAATATTCTATCTAAAAAATAGTAATTATTATTTAAGTGCTTTAGCGTATATTGATATTTCTACATTTACCAAAACGGTTAAATGTAAAACATGTAATAATTTGCAACACTAATTAGTTTAAAACGCAAGCACATAATGAATATTCAAGAGTTAATTAATTACTACATTATTTTTAGTAATAATTGAATTGAATATTATATTAAAAATATTTTTCGAATTTGTTTTAATTGGTTTATTTTACAAGCATTCTGTTTTATTAATGCCTGATAGTATAATAATATATAATTATTGCTTTTCAGCAAAATATTGTTTGTCCGCTATTTTAAATAATACATAATAGAAATTTGAACGCCTGTTCATTTAATTATCGGTGAGTAAAAAAAATAAATTATAAAAATAAAACTACAAATAATATAAAATTTGTTACTAATTTTGCCCATATGCTGAATAAATATTATGAGATAATTATAAATATAATAAGCAAATCAAGTATTTAAATTCTCAATTTGCTACCGGCTAAGGGTGGTCCAGGATTGTGGGTTTCATCCAAAACAGCTGCGGCGTTAAAGTATATTGAAGAATAAAAATGAAATATAGGCATATACCGCTAGAAAACCGCAAAAACATATTTCTGATTTATAGCGTCCATCAATGCAGTCACAGAACTCCGAAGTTATAAAATGACAACTTAGAGATGAAAAACAGATGAAAAGAACAAACGGAAGCCTAAAGAGCTTTGCCGACATTCCTTTTTTGGCAATAGTGCGTCGAGCATCTGTAGCTTCTATAATAAAAAAGATTAGGAATTTTGTATAAGTGTAAAAATATTAAAAAATTAATGATTTTTTCTCAGGTTTTTTAAAAAAATATATTAAAAATAGGTCCTGAAATAGATATCTATACTACTATATTTATGATACTATTTTACTGATCAGATTAATAGTGTCTGATGTCATCCTGTCATCCATGTCCAAAGAAAAACAAAAAACAAAATTAATGATTATCGATCGAAAACCCACAACAACCTTCCCTATCAGCTACTTCCCGTTTCCCTTCCGTTTACATAAAATATTATATCATGTAAATGAATAGGGCAATGCACACTATCCGTTCCGTTTCATATCCTTTCGTTCCATACATTTTTTGGCGAACGGACTGAAACGTATCGGGAACAGCGTTGACAAGTTCTTACATTTGTACCAGCTCCGTTAACATTTTGCTGATATGTATTTAGTCTTTCACCTCTTAATTAAATCTATTAGTTTTTTCAAAAGATATAGATTTTTAAAATAAAACTTTCATAATGATATAAATTGTACAATAAAACGTATGGAACTAATACGGAACGGAAGCATACGTATAGCGTGAATACAATCAAAAATACGGAACGGATATGGAATGGAAAAGGAATGGATATGGAATGGAAAAGGAATTGATATGGAATGGATATGGAATGGATATGGAATGGATAAGGAATGGATACGGAATGGATACGGAATGGATATGGAATGGATATGGAATGGATATGGAATGGATATGGAATGGATATGGAATGGATATGGAATGGATATGGAATGGATATGGAATGGATATGGAATGGATATGGAATGGATATGGAATGGATATGGAATGGATATGGAATGGATATGGAATGGATATGGAATGGATATGGAATGGATATGGAATGGATATGGAATGGATATGGAATGGATATGGAATGGATATGGAATGGATATGGAATGGATATGGAATGGATATGGAATGGATATGGAATGGATATGGAATGGATATGGAATGGATATGGAATGGATATGGAATGGATATGGAATGGATATGGAATGGATATGGAATGGATATGGAATGGATATGGAATGGATATGGAATGGATATGGAATGGATATGGAATGGATATGGAATGGATATGGAATGGATATGGAATGGATATGGAATGGATATGGAATGGATATGGAATGGATATGGAGATATGGAATGGATATGGAATGGATATGGAATGGATATGGAATGGATATGGAATGGATATGGAATGGATATGGAATGGATATGGAATGGATATGGAATGGATATCGAATGGATATGGAATGGATATGGAATGGATATGGAATGGATATGGAATGGATATGGAATGGATATCGAATGGATATCGAATGGATATGGAATGGATATGGAATGGATATGGAATGGATATGAAATGGATATGAAATGGATATGGAATGGATATGGAATGGATATGGAATGGATATGGAATGGATATGGAATGGATATTGAATGGATATGGAATGGATATGGAATGGATATGGAATGGATATGGAATGGATATGGAATGGATATGGAATGGATATGGAATGGATATGGAATGGATATGGAATGGATATGGAATGGATATGGAATGGATATGGAATGGATAAGGAATGGATATGGAATGGATATGGAATGGATATGGAATGGATATGGAATGGATATGGAATGGATATGGAAGATATGGAATGGATATGGAATGGATATGGAATGGATATGGAATGGATATGGAATGGATATGGAATGATATGGAATGGATATGGAATGGATATATGGAATGATATATGGAATGGATATGGAATGGATATGGAATGGATATGGAATGGATATGGAATGGATATGGAATGGATATGGAATGGATATGGAATGGATATGGAATGGATATGGAATGGATATGGAATGGATATGGAATGGATATGGAATGGATATGAAATGGATATGAAATGGATATGGAATGGATATGGAATGGATATGGAATGGATATGGAATGGATATGGAATGGATATGGAATGGATATGGAATGGATATGGAATGGATATGGAATTGATATGGAATGGATATGGAATGGATATGGAATGGATATGGAAGGTATAGTGAGATTTACAACCTTTAAACTGCCAAATATTAAATATAAATAGTTCTTCACTAACCTAACCTAATCGAAAACATCGATGTAAAACATCAATATTGGTCCATCGATTGTTTACAATAACAAAATATCGATAGTAAACTTTGATACATCATTTGTATCCCTAGCTATTAGTAACAAAAATAAATCACTCTCTAACGAGCTGTGCGAAAAGTTCTTTTTTCAACTTTTATTTACATCCCGCAATATTATGTTTTCTTTTTCAGGATATTGATATTAGTTATAGTAACTAATTGATATTCATTACAATACGTACGGCGTACTTTTTTGTTTTTTTCTTCATTAGCGCAATGTTACCTTACTGCATTTATTCCAAAACAAAAGTACATTTACCCGAAATTATAACGAAACATAATACAAATAAGTCAAATTAAAATCGCGAAAGTTTCGTATTGTTGGTTTTAATTAATGTTTGACTGTAATTGCATCTGTTTTTGTTCAAACTCTACAAATATTGTAGTACATGTTTTTGCACGCTGATCAGCCAGATAAAATATTCATTATTCTAATTTGGCGTTAGCCGTACAATTAAAAATAATTACTTTAAAACAAATGATGAGTGCACAAAATGCATAATTATGTAGAAAAGCAACAAATATATATAAATTGTTATAAGTTTTATGTTAATTTAGGAAAGTCTTACTTTTTAAGATATTGAAATTCAAATACAAACAAGTTTTTATTTTTTTTATCGTCAATATGTTTTTTAATTTATTGAATAGATGATTTATTGAGCAATAAATATTTTATATCTGCAGTTTGAGTTTTTTTTTTATGGGAGATCTACATTTACTTGCTTCAGAAGTTAGACACTAAAATTTGCTTATCCTGACTTGAATAAGATTTTTGATGAAGTTTTATCTTAAAATGTTCTACGTAACAGTTTTCCACAGAGAAATTCATAGTCAATTTCGACGACATCCTTATAACGAGATATTAAACGCAGAACTTCTAGCCATTAAGGCCCTATAGGCCAGTCAATCTGGAGGTTGAGGTGGAAAAAATTAGTAACCAACCGATCTCAACGGGAATGTGTAGATAATGATCTCCTATTTAACCTCTCAAAAGTCCCATTCGGTCCCAGTGGGAGAAGTTTGAAAAAAAAACCGCCGCCATCTTGAATTTTTTCATTTTTTTTTCAAATATCTCCGTTTGCATAACTTTTTTCGAAAAATCTAAAGATATGCTTTTGTAGAGAATTAATTTAGAATATTTTACCTTCAATCATTTCTTTTTCAAAATAAATAGTAATAGAGATAAATTTTCCAGTTTTTTAAACCAATCAGCTATAATTTTTGCGTTAACAATATAGTTTTAATATAGATAAACCAAGTATAAATTTAAGCATTAAAACAATTAAAAATAACGTTTAAATATCATTTATAAAATAAAAATATTTTTAAAAAATTATTATTAAATTAAAGATATTAAATAAAATCTGCTTGACGTCATCCTGAGCGTCATTCTCGTCTTCAACTAAAATACAAAAGTTTGTGCAGCTGATTCCGTACACACACTGAAGAACATTTAAGACCAAGTTTTCTACAAGAGCAATTTTTAGAGCACTGACTCTCTTTGCAATGGCAAAAAAAATGGCTTTTAGATCTTTCTTCCATCCATATTGTAAAGGATCTAAGTTATTACCAATCCATTCTTGAGTCTAAAAAATACAACTTATCACATTTCCTATAATAGATATATCTTTAGTTACCTGAAAGTATGTTCTGAATAAATGGAGTTTTGCAGAGTTCTCGGTTGGAGGCAAATTAGCTAAATTAAAGGTAGTCTTAAGAGCTTGTCTTGATGTAACCCTATTGTACAGAGTGTATCTCAGATGGTTAATATATGTTTAATATAGCTTGGGTAGTGATATAGCTTTAAAAGATAATTTAATTCTAAATGAAACAAGTCATCTTTGTTAGCATTTTTTTCTAAAAATACGTCGAGGTATTTTAAAGATCATCTTTTTTCAGTACCAACAGGGGGCACATTTTTGACTTGTTTGACTGTTTTGTTGATTTTGACAAAATGCATGTCTAAACGGTACAGATAGGTTATCAGCTTATTTTATGGGTAGTCTGCTCACAAAGAATGCCCGATTATAAAAATCCCTGTTATTCCAAAATAGAAGCTATTCCAAAATAGAAACACATGTATGAACAATCTGCCATGTTTATTTATAAAAATAAATAAAATAAAGGTGTCCCAGTAAAAATGGCTCTCATCTCGGAAAATATAAGCCGTAGGACCTGCGGAAGAAAAATATTACCAAAGACGCCACCAGGAATCATTGAAATCAGTATAATCAGTATTGAAACTAGAAGAATTTCGGACTTCCATTGTCTTTATTTATTTTGATTAACACAACGTTTCGGTCAGAAGGATCACTGACCATTGATATCAAGTGTAAATTCTTCCTTGCTTGACAAGTTTTTTTTATTAATATCGTGTATGTTTTTTGCAGCATTGCGATTCAAAAATACTTTTCCATTTTTCGAAAACGCTTTTCGACATTCAATAAAAACTACCCACCGCCAACCCGCTATCGACCAGGAAACGAACATTTGACATAACTTATGTAACGGTAGCCCGCGGCCATTTTTTCCAATTTGGCTATCGCATTGTTCGTCGAATTCAATCGAACTTCCGCCTCGTACGAGCCGCGTTTCCGGTTATCGAACTACCTAATGAAATTATTGTTCGTCGATTGTGATCGAGACCCGCCGGAAACTAATCAGCCGCCATTTAGGCCGGATTCGACCGAAAAAAGCGCATCTCCTATGACTAATTTGCCGTTTTATTAACCTAAACGGTGCAACGGGTGGGTGATTATCGCTAAATGAACGTATTGAAAATATGTAATGGTTAAGTACATAGGGAATAGCTGATTGCGAATGAACATTTTTGATTTAGATACTTGAATATGTAATAGTTTAACGAACTCTATTTTAAAATGAGCTGCTTTTGAATATGACTACGTGTGTATTTTCCATCTATCGCTTACAATAATAATTTTAGCCTTTGCTCGAGTACACAAAATCTCAGATGCAAAAAAAAACGCTACAGAGAAATTTTTGGTCAATTTTAAAGTGTTATATTTTTGTAATTTTTAACCCTATTTGTATGCATTTTTTAACAAACTGTATATAATTATATCAACTTTAATTTTTAAACTCAGTTTTATGTAAACTTTAGTAATTGGCAAATGGGCAGTTCATAGTAGTGTACTAATATAGTTCACAATAATCACCAAAGCTGCCTTGTCATATTGAAAAAAAGATTCAAAAATAAATTATAATTGAGAAAATTGCAAATTGTTGGTGGCAAGTTCATTTTGCTCTTAAAAATTAACCAAGGCATGTATTGACATGATCTAAAAAATAAAATGCTCAGGAGACATGGTTCTGACCCTAAAATTATATTTCAGGAAAATTTACACACGAAATTATTGCAGAGGGGGCGTCAAAGTTAGGGTAAAAAAACAACCCCTCGATTAACCCTGTATAATATGCCAAATACTAAAGTTTATAAAAAACTGAGATTACAAATTAAAGTTGATATAATTATATACAGCCTGCTAAAAAATTCATGAAAATAGGGCTAAAAATAACAAAAATATAACAGTTTAAATTTGAGCAAAATTTTCTCTGTTGAGTTTTTTTTGCATCTGAGTGTATACTTGTTTTCACCTAAAACTTCCCAATATGGCGGACTTCAGTATGGGAGGTTTAAAAAATGAAAATCTCTAGACTGGAATCGACTGTAGTTCAAATCGTTCAAATCGATAATCTGTGGTAAATCTAATTGAACTCTGACACTTGGCTGACTGACGTTTACGGTTCCTTTTTCTAAATATTTTCATTATTTTTTGTGTTTTTATTGACAAATTCTACTTGATTTTGTTCTTTTATTTAACCTGCAGTATTAATTATATACTTATAAATAATCTTTTCACCGATCTAGAACTGAGGAATAGGCTGAAAGAAATTCAAAAAATGTGTAAAACGCTTAAAAACGTATTAGAAAACATTGACTCGTCCACAAATTCGTGAAAATAAATTAGTCCAGATGTTTGTAAAAAGGTCTCTAATTATTTTGAGAAGTTTCCTCGTATCAGTAATTTTCAGGTTTGTAATATGTATATGATAATAAATAGATTAAAACTTATATTAATTTCAGGAAACAGCGCGGGCATTACAGATTGTTGTAAATTAGTTTTAAAATATAAAGAAGGTTTAAAACAGGTTTAAAAGTTGAGTTAGTAGAGAAGACCTAAATAAGGTAAGGCTGGTAATGGGACCAAGGTCAAATAACACTTGAAATATATAATATGTACAATTATTGTAAGTAGTTTTTATGAATCTCTTTGATATCTATTGCATTGTTTTTACATTTCTTGAAATATATATTTTTTTACTTTACAGGATACACAAACAATAATAAAAAATACAGTTACTCACTAAAAGCACTTAAGGTTTGTAATAGATGTAGTTAGAATATCAAACACCAAACCAAACCAAAAATAATGTTTTATTTTACTGGTATTCCTCACATTTGAAAGGAAAGTCATTTCATAAATAAGCAGAAGGACATCGTATAGTACACTCTACATTAATAATTCTTTTTTATCCTATACTTGTTAGTTGACGCCTCACTAGGTATAAAATTTAGTACTGATTCCAGACCTATAGTTGTGGTTGTGACATATTCTGATGTGTTTCTGGCAATTTAAAATAAGTTAATATTTAAACAAACATTTCTGGCTTTCCTGACAGGAGTGTGAACACAAATTTAATAAAGGTATAATGTGGATAATGTTCTGATTATTACAGTTTGCATGGATGACTGTTTTTGTATGTTGTTATTTTTAATAATAGCTATTTATGTAACTAGTACCTAAAATGATGTTTTTTAGGACGAATCATTACTGTTTGCGGACGAGGCGTTAGCCGAGTCCGAAATAGTAGATGAGTCCTAAAAAACATAATTTAGGTACGTGTTACATACACTATTTTTTGTCATACGCTTTTTACAGTTTTTTAGAACGCATATTTGCAAATTTTCCATATTTGAAATTATAATGTTTGAAAAAGTTGGCTTATAAATTCATATCTTAGTAACGAGTTTGTTTATTTCATCGCATTTTGACATGTCATTCGAAATTTGTCACAAAATCACACAAATTCATCAACAATTTTAAAATGTTCCAAAATCCCGAACATATTGCTAATAAGGCCAAAGAAATCGTGTTGGATTTACTTCCTGTGAAGTCTCGTGCCATTTACCAGAAAGAATATGATGTTTTTAATGAATGGAAAGACAAAAATGGCGTATTCGTTGTAAATGAAGATGTATTGCTAAATTATTTCCACGAAAAAGTAAGTACCTAGGTACTTACTTTAAACAAATAACTTAGCTTTTGATATTGTTAGTATTTAATAATTTAATTATAAATATATGTATAATTTTATGTGATTTTGTGACAAATTTCGAATGACAAAATAAAACAACCAAATAACGAATTTAGACATTTTAGTCCATAAAGGTTGCCATGACGACCTTTACGGCCTAGGCCGAAAAAGAAACATTTTACGGACTGAAATGAGTCCGTAAAATAGCTGTTTTTGGGAGCGTATGACAAAAAGTATATTTAATGAGTTTTTGAGTATTTTTTTCCCTCAGAGGATTGTGTTCTAATCTTTATATATAAATTTTCATAAATTATATCTACAAAATTTATTACCTTATAACTTTTTGCTAAAGACTTTGTAGTTGATACAGTTTAACAGTATATAAAAGAACTATTTAAATAAGATGTTTGAGAATATATAGCTGTTTTTGCACACATCAATTCAATTTGTGATTAACTGTACTGAAATGAAACCAAATTAAGAGAAATGGGGTGATCTATCAACTATAACATGAAACTCATCATCCTATATCCAAGTCTTCTATTAATTTCACTTATTAAACAACTATTTTTATTCAATAATCTTGATAATTCTAGGAACTCTCAGATATCGTCAAAACATGAAAACAGAAATTCACTTCCTATAGTTTTTACGTTCCGTTAACTGAAATATAAGAAACAGGGGAGTTAATATTCTGACTGAGAACGTTTATAAAATACCTTTAAGTAAAATCTCTTCGGATCTGCGGTAAAATACCTTTATTCTTATTAAATAATTTCAATAATCTATGTTTTTATTTATGATTTATGACAACCACCTAATAACCTAACTTTAACGTCAACTTGACAATCCTCAAAAATGTTATTGTTAACCAAATAGTAAATCAATTTCTGAATTCGCTAACGCCAACTTATTTTTCATTAAAAAAAATGACCAATTTTCGTAACTAGGTCGGCAATATTGAGGAACTTTTAAAAGAATTGTACTTATAACAGTCCAGGACACCGATATAATTATTCGGTATCTTATTCTAAGCAAACTTGATATACAGGGTGCTTCAAAAAACATGTGCCATCTCTCGAAGGGAGATTCCTCACACAGTGATATGTTATTATATTATATAACCAACTAAAACTCCATGTTGCTCTTTTTTAATGCTATATTTTTAAATGGACAAACATTTCCATTTTATTTGTAGAGGCGCCTCTCTATTATACGTACAATAAAAATATACAGAGAGCAAAGGAAAAACTTAAAAGAGAATAAGTCAAAGATAACATCACAATAAAGCTCTATCTGGAAGTTCAAAACGTTTTTTACTCTTGTTTTCTGGACCGGCAGGACGGCAGGTAATAAAACATTTAAAGCAGCAAAAACAAAATTTAAGCCTTTGACGACAAAAGTTAATTCCCCGTAAAAACAAACAGCAGCGCGTTATATTTGTCAACTCGGTTTATGCCGGCAATTTGAAAAACTGGAATAAATTCACAAAAGCTGTAAAAATTTCAGGAGGCAACGTTGCCGTTATTATCTCTTTTTAGTTTATAATAACTGGACCTGCCTGGAATTTTGTTATTGTTTGAATTGGGCGTAGATAATTCAGTAGCTTTGGGCACACTACAGGGTGTCCCCGTTATTATGGATGATAACGAGAAGGTGAAAACTGATTCTTGTAGAACTTTTTACGTAGGTCTGTTTTTCTACGAAAAATATATTTTTGAAAATATGAACTAAAGTTGTTTTTTCAAATGGAACACCCTGTATATTTATAAATCATGTGATCCGTCTTGCTATGGCCTTCTTAAAATAACATATCACTCTACCGGGTGTTGCTCGTCGGACGGGACATAGGAAATCCCATGTAAATTTTAATGGGGTCAATTATAATTATTGGCTTCCCTAATTATTTTAGAGAATAATTCTATTTAGGTTTATCGAATAGCACTAAGACCCACATTAAAAAGGATAACTTTAGATATTTTTGATTAACTCGTTTACGAGTTATCGCCGATTTCTTTTTAAATATTTCTCCTTTCTTATTGCCCTGTATATGCCTTATTGCCCTGCCTTACTTATGAGCACCAGTCAAGGTAAAAGATAACTGTCAAATGAACTTGTCATTTCAGAAATTTACCTATTTAGTGCTTTATTATTATTGAAAACTCATTCCTACATCGGAAATCTTAAATATGTATTTATAAATACAAATTAATATGAATTAAAGTAAAATAAAGTAATCAATTACAAGGTTAATTATAGTATTATTACATTATTCAATAACTTAGGTACTATTAAATTGTTAGAATTTTAGGATTTAAAAAGATGTTCAAAAATTCCTCCATCGACTGCTAGACAATAGCTTGTTTCGTTTTCTTGTTATTACCGATTCTGAACCGTCCTAGAACTGTGATGCGTATGCGCAGAAGGAAATATGAAGACATTATTTCATTTGCGCATGCTCTGCAGAGTTCTAGGACGGTTCAGAATCGGCAATAACAAGTAAACTAAAAAAGCTAATAATCCAAGCGATCATAAAATTCTCTTCTTACATTCGCTAGTTGGTAAACTGAAATTCTATTGCATTCGGCAGAAATAGCATTTTTTAACTCGTATAGATTTGGGTATTTTTTATCCTTGTATGTCCTGTTTTTTAAATGGTCCCAGAGAAAGAAATCATTTGGCGAAATATCAGAAGACCTTGCTGGTCAATTTACTGTATGATTTAGGCCAATAACGTTTCCGTTAAAACTATTGTCTAAATATTCCCGAAAAGCCAGGGTACTATGTGCCGTGCAGTCATCCATTTGGTACCAAACTTCCTGATTTTCCCTAGCGGCATCATGTACAGCAGATAAAATGTGATTTTCGAGTAGTTCTAAATAATATTCTGCATTTAAATTTCGCGTAAGAAATAATGGCCCGATAATATTGTGTCCGAATATCCCTGCCCAAACATTTACTTTCTGTGGATATTGCGTCCTTGTTTCAACAAACCTGTCTTGGTTTTTTTTGTTCCAATATCGATAATTTTGAACGTTGGGTTCATTATTTAAGGTAAACGTGCATTCGTCAGTGAAACTTCAGTTGACAATTCTCCCAGTATTGTTACCGCCAATGACCATTGTCGTATAGTTGCATGTCATCATTGGCAGTAAAGATTACTGCACATTGTCGCATTGGCAATGACAATTCAATGTTTTAGCCATTCAGGGTCTATCTCGAAATTTTTAACCGCCGTGAAATGCTATCTTTATTTCACAGTGAACTGAAAGCACAGGTAGTGATTTTAGTTGTTTTTAGAGAGACCCATCTCTAAAAACAACTAAAACAAATTTCGTAAACTAAAATCTTATAGCCCTTAGTCTTCTGTAAATTAGAAACTGTGTTGTCTGTATTTTATTTATTAATATGTTTGTTTAAAATTGATTTTTACTCAACAACACACTGGACAACAACAGCATCAATAATTCAACAAGGGAAAGGAATTTACTGACCAATATCACGAACTCTCGACGTGGAATTGTTCGCAGGGTAGTTATCTTAATAACTGATGGGGCTTGTGGCGGACCAGCGATCTCAGATTGCTGCAAAGCGAAAGGAAAAGCCTTCAGGGCTCCGATGCTAAGGTCCAAAAGCTGAAATAACAAAGCACAACAAAGAAAGGGCAAATTTATATTTTTTTGCTTCCGACGACTAAGTTAACTTTCCGAAACGTTAAGCATTTTTTTGTTCGTTAGGCAAATTTGTATATCTTTAAACCTAACTTCTGACAAGTTTCCGTATGGGATTAACGCAGAAGTGTTTACATAAAATAACTATTTTATTTTGTAGATTTTCTTGCAGTGGTAAATAAATAAATAAATGCCTTTATTTTCAAAAAATTTTTCAATTTGTAGACAAAGGTAAACTAACAAACAAAGTAAAAAAAAACAAGGTACACGAACAAACAAACAAAAGATAATACAAAACATTATGCAAATAATATTGTCAGTCTTATTGTTAAAATAAACATTTATAAATGTTTACAATGTCAAAGAACAAAAAAAATTAAAATAATATTCAAAAATATTTAGCCAGTTTATAGCAAAATATCAATGACCTCTAAATAAATTAATTTCGATGTCATTAGTAAATATAGCAATAGCAAACATTAGACCAGTGTTTTCAAGATCAAATTCGATTTTCAATTCAAATATAATTCATTTACGGCGTAGAAAGCCTTGTCTAGTAAATAAGAGTTCAATGCTTTGCGAAATGAAAAAAATGATGTTATGGATTTGATTTCAAATGGCAGGTGATTGTGCATTTTTTTCGAGTTGTATAATATTGAACTTTTAACTAACTCTGAGCGTGGGGTAGGTAGATAAAGATCTTGCTCCGCGTTCCTGAGTGGATAAGTGTGAGATGGCCTTTCTTGAGAAGCTGATACATGTTTACGTATTAGGCAAACGGATTCAAATATAAATAAGGAAGGAAGAGTCAATATTTTTAATTCTCTAAAAAAGCCCCGGCAATGAGTTCTGCTGTTTAGTCCCAGTGAATATCGAACAGCTCTCTTCTGGAGCTTGAAAATGCGGTCAAATTGAGCCGCACAACACGTACCCCAGAATGGAAGGGCATACCTGAGGTGCGACTCAAAAAGTGCATAATAAACAGTTCTAGCCACTGACAAGTTAAGCTCCTTAGAAACAGACCTTAATGCAAAACAGGCAGAGCTCAATTTTTTCGACAAAGCTTCGATATGTATGTCCCATTTCAGAGAATTGTCCACAACAAGCCCTAAGAATTTTACGGATTTTACGACGTCAATGGTGGTGTTGTCAAGTACAAAAGGCTGCAACGAGTTTTTATACGACAAAGCCTTAGTTTTAGAAATGTTGAGACTCAGGAGGTTCGAATCGCACCAAGATTTAATGGTGATTAAGTCATTTGATATAATCCTATGAAGTGCCGCGATGTCCTTGTTGCTCCAAGTGAAGCTAGTGTCGTCCGCAAAAAGACATATTTTGCCACTGATGTTTATGTTAGCAATGTCGTTAATAAAAAGAAGAAACAAAACAGGGCCTAGTACTGAGCCTTGTGGTACTCCACATTCTATTGGCTTTCTAGAAGACAACGTGGTATCCACCCTCACAAGTTGACTTCTGTTGCTCAGATACGACTTAAACTATCCGAGAGATGATCCCCTGAACCCATAGTGCTGCAGTTTATTAATTAAGATCTTATGATTAACAATCGAACGCCTTAGAAAAATCACAGAAAATTGTTGCTGTAGAATGATGGTTGTTTAGGCTGGAGTAAACTTTATTAAGGAGGGAAAACATAGCGTCATTTGTGGACTTGTTGCTTAGAAATCCAAATTGATATTCAGTAAGTATTTCGTACTTAAACAGAAAAGATACCAGCCTTCTTTTAACCAACCTTTCTATGATCTTAGATAGCGTTGGAAGGAGTGCAATTGGGCGATAGTTAGAAGCTTCATCTTTGTCTCCTCCTTTGTGCAGAGGAATGATTATTGCCGTCTTAAGACATTTTGGAAAAACACCATTTTGGAACGACATGTTTATTAAAGTTGTTAGGTGATTCAGAGTGCTTTCTGGCAGATTCGAAAACATTTTTAAAGTTAGCCCGTCGGTCCCAGAAGAGGATTTATTTTTGATGGTATTAATTGTACTGCGAAGCTCTTCAAGAACTACGGGCGAAAAAAAGAAATTGTGTAAGTTTACATTATCATTAGAGAGATAAGAAAGTGGATAATGAGGAGGACATATGGTATTAGTTAAGTTTTTCGTTACATTTACAAAGTAATCGTTAAGGTTCTCAGGCGAGGTAGAGATATTGCTAGACGAAGAAGCTTTGTTTCCCAACTCATTCACAATAGACCATGTTTCCTTAGCAACATTACCAGAATTGACTATTCTCCTATTATAATAAAGGTCCTTAGCGGCTCTTATAGTCTTATGATAATTTTTTCTGTATAGTTTTACGTAATTGTGGAAGAAGAGAATGTCTGAGATTTTTTTAAGTGAGATAATGAACGCATGTTTTTAGAAGATATGCGTAGACCTTTAGTGGTCCAAGGTTTATTATGCTTATTTTTTATAGGCCTAAGAGGAAAGGATTTGAACGCTAGACTGGTTAATGTTTTTACGAAAATAGAAAATTCGGTGTCGACATCATAAGAGCTAGTATCCCAGTTGGTTGTTTTACATAAGTGGCTGAACTTTTGAGCATTCTTTTCTGAAAAAATACAGCATAATTTACGAGGGGCATTTTTGATTTTGGACTTTATCGAAAATTCAGTTGAAAATTCTTCATGATCAGACAGACCCGAGGTAAAGACGTTGCAGGCGATGGAGTTGGGATCAAAAGATGACACAACATAGTCTATAGTACTAGAACTAGTGAAATACCTATATAAGATTTTTAAGAGATGAATCCGCCACATAGGTATAGATATTTTTTAACATTTTAATGCCAAAGCCAATAGCAATAGTGTAAAAAACAGCTCTGAAAGTGTACTTTCTATTAGGGTGGAAGGTACTACTGGTGGTACTTGTTTTAACCTTATAGATACAATAATTTCAACTGTTTCAGGGCTGTAACAGAATTTTACACTATCGCCATTCGCTTTGGCATTAAAATGTGTCAAGAATACCAAATTTCAGGAAAAACAGTTTTCAGGAAAAATCCTCCAGCCTCAACCTCACGGATACCTCAGCCGGAGACAAGCTCCTCGACTGTGAAGCGCACGGAGGGCTAAACTCCAACTGTGGAAGGGTGGGTACCTCCTACGAGGGGGAGGTAGATGCCCACTCCTCGGAGGATGAACATCTGTTGTCCCAGAGTAGGATGGAAAATACCCTATCTCCCTATAATCCGATTTTTTCACATGTTTACACTATTTTTGCCCAAAAATAATTACTTGATATTTGCCGAGACTTCCACTCTTCTCCAATTAAAATTTATTGTGATTCGCAAACCGTTTATTTTTAAAAGATTTTTTTTGAAAATATAGATTTCCAGATATTAAGAAGAGAAAAAAGATATATCGATTTTTGAATTCAGAGTTCTAATAGCGCGACCACTGTCGAACACCAACTAAATTCCTATGGACGACACTATATAATACTATATCCAGTGACTTACGCACCATTAAATCTTGGTGCGATTCTAATCTCCTATGCCTCAACCTTTCAAAAACTAAAGTTTTGTCACATAAAAGTATTATACAACCTTTTGTACTTAAAAAACACCACTATTGACGTCGTGGATGTGTGAAATTCTTACGACTTGTTGTAGACAACTCGTTAAAATGGGACTTGCACATCGAAGCTTTATCAAAGAAACTAAGCGCTGCCTGTTTTACGCTAAAATCAGTTTCTAATGAACTTAACTTATCAACCTCTAGAATGATCTATTATGCGCTTTTTGAGTCGCATCTTCGTTATACCCTTCCATTCTGGGGTACTTGCTGCGCGACAAAATTTGATCGTATTTTCAAACTTCAAAAGAGAGCAGTTTTATTGGGACTGAACAGTAGAACTCACTGCCAGAATTTATTTAAAAATTTCAAAATACGGACTCTTCCTTCCTAATTCATTTTTGAATTCGTTTGCTTAATCCGCAAGCACATATCTGCTATTCCTGAAAGGCTCAATACTGTACAATGCCAAAAAAATGTACAATCATCTGCCTTTGAATATCAAGTCACTTTCATTATTTCTCGCATTTCGCAAAGCTCTGAAATCATACTTACTGAAAAGAGCCCTATATGCGGTAAACGACTTTTTTGTTGATGTTTAATCAGGAACGATTTTTGAATTTTAAATTTTGGTTATCATCTCACACACTGGTTAAATGTCTAGTATTTAATATTTTATAATCCTTACATGATTTTATCCAGTTACAATTTTCCTTTTGTAAAATTTTATTAATACGCCTGTGTTCTGCAATGTCCATGTATGTTTTTTTTGTAATTTTAATGACGTAAATTTTTTTGAACTGATTTGTATTGTATGCTATTTTTTTTTATTAATTATATATTTTTTTGTGCTTTTGTTTGTTGTGTAAATGCTTTGTCGATGAAGCTATTTTGGCTTTTTGTACAATAAAGCGTTGTTTTGTTTCCACTTATTTTTACCAAAAATGCAAGTGTTTGTAACTTGCACTTAAAAGTTTTCAAGCTATAGGGAAAATTACAACGACCCGTTAATAAATAAACAAATAAAGTATCACGAGACGTAATTAAATCGTGAAGCTGAACGCATAATATACACCTTTCCCTAGAACTTTAAGTACAGAGGTGCTGATTGGGTCAACCGGTTGACTGCGACAAATCTGCTATATCCCCTTCCACGTCTACTAGCAATGCGCAGAGTTTCTCGGTTTATTTCATACATTTGGCAACGTGTTTACTGTTCTCTCTTTGTTCAGTGCATTCTAAACGCATTGTACTCTTCTTACATACGGAAATATTGACCCAAGACTAATCTTTGCCAGCCCTTAGTAGATTTAAGTTTAATGGTCAAGCCTATCTTTCTTTTTCCCAGTATACAACATTTAGTATTTTTCATCTCATAATGACGCAAAATATTATATATTCAACCTACAGAACAACACGATCCCGGTTTTTGGTTTTAATGGTAGTTTCGGCTGAGACGGGCTTAATCCCGCACATGATTGTTTCTGTTTAAGCAATTCCGATGGCCAATTAGGCGGATTACGAGGTCGTGATGAAGGTATTAGCCGGCGTCTGGTTGTTGTAAGCTTTGTCTCCGCATTTCGACATCCCGCATAAGACGGACTTAATATGGGTAGAATAAAATTTTTATATTGTTTCTAACAAAGTTTATTTTGTGTATATAGTTAATACAAAGTGACCCAGAAATCAGTGCAAATATTTTAACTGGTAGTACAGGTCGACTCAAAGACATCTAAATGGGTAGATAAAACACTCCATTCATAAAACTCAATTTTTTAGAATCATACATGGTTTGACACTTTTATGAGAGTTAAAAAGAGATGGGTACATAAATATGACAACACGGTTGAGTTTCATCTATCTTTCTGTCATTTGGCTCTATCAATGCCGTGATGTTTTTTTATCAAAAATTAATGAATTTTATCAAAAATTGATTGAGATTGCCTCAGACCAATTTGCCATTATAACTAGTTTTGCCTGAGGTCTAACTGAGGGTACCTCTAATTTCACAATCGAAAGCGCCAACAAATAAGAAAATATACGTATTTTTGTAATAATCTACTTATAATTAAAAGTATCTAGATAAGCTACTGTAAGCATGGCTAAAGGTAAAAAAACGTAATGACACCGTCGAAATATCAATTCCGGGTTAGAATAGTCCACCTTTTTACAAACTATGCATTGGCAAACCATCGTAGATAGTTAAAAACTACTTTAAATAGTTTTCTTTGCAATAAACACTAATAATTAGTTAATTTAATTAATAAACAGGTTTCTGCCTAATAGGTTTTTCATATACCACACTATCAGCTCTGCGAAATAGGAAAATTAGTTTTTCAAAGAAACGCTTATCAGGAAGAATTACATTTGGATATATTTGAACATAAATCCTTCTGGCCAACCAGCAATTGTCCTCATAAAATAAAATCACTGGTAACATAAATATGCATTCCTTCCGCCAGCACCCAAGTAGCAAAAAGAAATTCTAAAAGGATTGAATTATTTTATAGCAATCGAATAGCGTTGTCTTAAGGACTGCTTGGTGGCAATTAAGCGTTTGGTTTCGACCATTCTGTTTTTAATAAAAGTTGTCATATTAAACTATTGTCTAGTGGTTTTTACAACATATCCTATAACGCATTAAACGATAATTTCTTTTAGTATTATATAACACTTAATAAGGCAATGCTATTTATAACAAACATATTATTTTATTAGACTCTTATACCTACCATGTAAGAGTTCTATAATATTTATATAACTACTAGTCACAAGATCATATAATAGTTACTTAAACTTGTCTTATTAAAGTTGTATTACGTTGTATGATAGAATGTTTTATTTGTTTTATTGCGTTAAACTACGGTGCTGTATACAACACCAGTTATATAGTCTTATATGATAAAATTGTGATTAACAAAATAATTCGCTGTAATATCTGCATTATAAAACTGGTAATGTATAATATAACCTCATTTTAAATTAAATGGTATACCTAGTTATTTATTTTGTTATTGTTGTTTTTGCAAAAGTAATATCTACGTACGAGTATAATCAATCACAGCTATTATGAATTCTGGACAAAGTTGGAAAAAAGTTAACAAACGCAGTGGTAGTTATAAAGAGCATGTAAGAAAAAACTCCTCGAAATTACGGCAAATAATCCCGAAAATTCCCTGGGTTCTCAAAAGCCAAAATCTCTCGGGTTGTCTGGCTTCTTCAAAGCATTGTTGCCACGATGATGTAAAAGTTTTACTGTAGTAATGTTTGTATTGTTTTATTGTTGTTTTTCCAAGTCCTTAGGTTGCCGCTCTACTTGAGGAGATGCGTCCAGCGGGTCCAGGTAGACGTGGCAGGAGCAAGGGGGTGACGTTTAGTGGGTAGTGTCCTCCAGACAGCTTAACGAGAGATTGAGTCCCACACTCCGTACTTAAAGGTATTTTACACCTCCAAAAAAAAAAAGGTTGCCGCTCACTCGTCGGGCACGCATCTGTGGGCACGCATGAAATGCATTGCGTGCATGAATCCATGAAAATCTGATCATGTTTGTTAGTTTAAATACTAATCAAATGAGATTTGGCAACATCTATTTATCACAAATCTCAATATGTCCAAAATAGTTCTATAGTGCCTGAAAATTCTGCGTAATGATAGATATTTATCCTATATACCGTTTTATTTTACAACAAAGACTTATTTAAGGGATTCATTTATAATAAAATGGTTGCATTATAATTCGCCATGTTTAAGGCAGAATTTTTGTATGGCCTATAGCCGCCATTATATGAAGCAAAATTAAAAACATCAAAATAAATTGTAAAATGTTATTTTTGAGAACAATTTTGTGATAAGATTCCCACATAACAGTAATAAAGTGTTTAATTAAATCAAAAACAAGAATTTTTGAAAATTTTATTTTATTTTATTGTTTAAATTTATATGCAAACCTTAATCGAAATTAAAGCGCTTTAATTTTTTGCCAAATACATACCTATAATCTACCGGTAAAATTTTCGGCGCAACAAAAATTGTCCCTACTTTTGAAACCCTATTAATGATTTTTTTATATTACATATTTGTTGTACCTTCTGACTCTACCCGCCATTTTCATTGTCGAGTAAAGTCTCCTTTTTAACAATCCACATCCTCTAGATTCATTTTACGACACTCTTAAAATATAATTTGCTCCTAATATTCTTCGGTAAAAAATAAAATACTCTTGTACCTCGCTAAATGATCAAATGTTCTTATTGTTCTGTTTCTTAGATGTGACCACGTAATACACAATAAAACTAGTTTTATAATAGTCATATAACGCTGTGTAAAATAGTTGCATAAGAGTTGTATACCCTTTTTATAGAACTTCTATACTACTAAACGGTTGTATAAAAATGGGCCTTTTTTGGTTGTAAAGCTATCATATTACGGTCATATAGCACGTTATATGAATTGAGGTATCCTATAAAAATTATCACATAGCTGTTTATACAGCCTTTATAAAATAAAATTTGCTACTTGGGCAGATACTGCTACATTTTTCTTGATAAAATAATAAATACTTACTTATTAATATTATTGTAAGTAAATTTAAATAAAGTCCATAAACTAATGTCGATTTTGAAAATAGCTACTAAGTGTCACTAGAAAATTGCCATGGTGACACCAGCCATCTTGATTACAGTTTTATTGAAAAATCGCTTTTTATTCAAAATCTGAACTAGATAGGTATAGGAAACTCTAATATAGTTTGAAAGAGCATTTAAATCTGCTTCGATTTATTTAAAAAAATACATAGTGTTCCATTTGAAATAACGAAGTGTTTATGTAAAATAAATAGTTAAAATAGATCAGCAATTTTTGATACCCCTGTATACATTTAAGGAAGCAATAAAATTGTTTAGTAAAGTTTATTTCTCTGGCTTGAAAGGCAGCACATGAATTAATTCTGAAAAGTAATGTACAAGGTGTTGAGAAACCTTTTTATTATAACATGCATATTTAAATATCTCAAAAACCAAAGGTTTTAGACATATAAACCCTTATAATAAATGCCTTATTTTATGTCCAAGAACCCAAAAATGAAATAAATTACCGGGTGTTCCATAAGAAAAAATATAACTTTGGTATGGATCTTTAGTTTTGACACACCCTGTACATTTCAAAATAATGTTAAATTATGCGAATTGCTTCTTCACATATACCCATAAAATATTTTGTTTCTACATCTTTCCGTTTTCGTATAATCAACCGAGGCGAATGAGGTGCGCCACCCTGTATGTTCCGATAAAATATTAATTTTGTATCATGGCTAATTATATCCAAAGATTCTTTTTCTAGGAGACGAACGCTCATTTGAGCATTCTGGAAATCGTTATAAAACTAACGAGCTAATTTTAACCAATTTATACAAATTATTCGGATGCAACCTGTTGTAGCTCTAGCCTAAAACGCGTAAATTTATTTTAATGCAAATTAAACTTGGTAGAATTGAATTAAACAATTCTACACTCTAATTAGCTTAATTAAAAGCAGTTAAACAGAAATAAATTAAAAATATTACTCGTCCTCTAATTTGATTTTCTCATTTATTCAAAACACAATTAACAGCAGTAGACCTCAATTCTATAATAAATTGTGTATCAGAATTAACAACGCTTATTTTAAAGTTTTAATTAACAAACTGTTTGAATTGTTGCTAGTTTATTTCTCGAAATCATTTATATACATTCAGGGTACAATATACGTTCAGGTTCAAGAAGGAAATAAATGGCTTGAAGTTAAGGATTAAATTTTTAGTGAACATTACCCTCTATGAATTAATACAATACTTCAGTTACTTAATTCTTCTTCAGCTACTTAATAGTTCTATACTATCTAAACTTGACTATGGTGATGTTGTCTATAACTCGGCCAAAAAGTCTTACCTAAAATCCTTGGATACAATACTCCACCAGGAGCTACGATTATCTTTGGGTGCCTTTCGCACCACACCGGTGGAGAGTCTTTATGCCTTATCTGGATATTCTTCCTTGTATCATAGGAGAATTCTCCAAACTCTTAATTATGGAATATCCATTAAGTCAAAGCCTTTTTTGATTGACTATGGCAAGTTCTTCGACTTACAAGACAGTGAAAAGTATACAGTTCATCCAAAATACCAACGCCCCATTAATATAAGATACCACCTATTTTCCTCCCAACAAAACATCCTAGTATCCATGTTACACTTTTTTCCGACATACTGCCCCCTCCATGGAAGGATCCTATTTCAGTTAATATGGCACAGTTAGCCTGGGCCAAGATGTCAAGAAAAAAAATATATAAACTTTGAGTAGGATATTTTTAAATGCCGATACCACTGGCTTCAAAAAAATATAAAAATTAAAATCGCCGACGTACAATTGCGGTCTCTACACAAATTTAAAAAAAAAAATTTTCAACCAAATTAAAAGGCGCGCAAAAAGTTTTGTTAATAATAAATAACGACCATCATCACCAAAAGGTATGCTTACTGCTGTCCCCCTCCCTGTTTCTAAATTCAGGAGGTTGGGTCTCTGAACAAATTTAAATAAAAATAGACTTTAATCTAATGGAAAAAGCAAAAAAAAAATTTTTTTCTAATATTTTAGTGATAAAATTTTACTTTATGATCATAAGTATTAGTAAACAAGTAAAACTACAAACTAACAATTAAGGAAGTACAATTAATAACTTTAACACACACTGAATTTAGACTAAAAAGGAAGAAAACAATTAGGTACTAATGAGTACAATAAATAAATAAATAAATTTTAAACATGGTTACTGTTGTAGGAAGCAACACTCCTAAGGAGATTTTTTTGATAGTTTTTTGATCTCGGATTTGAATTAAAGTTTTTTGAGAACAGCTTAAAGGAATGATGCACCTGCTCTGCGGCTTGCTCAGAGTAAAAGCCCAATGCTTTCTGTAAAATACTAACAAAATCCACTATATGGTGAACAACAGCGTGAATTTTTGGAGTAAAACTGATTTTCGTATCTCTTATTTTGTCGGAAAATTTCAGTATATAGGCTTCGTAATTGGTATCAATATATTTTCCAAAACAGCTGGCTACCACATCATTGAAGGCACAAAATACCTCTATGTATTTGTTGTCTAAAAAAAATAAGCAAAGGGCTTAGTGTCCAAATAACAATAATAAAATAAAATTTTGTTACAAAGTAAGTACCAGGATCTAGTGCTTTAAGAACGTCAACTTTTTTAAGCAAGTTTCTGGCATTATTTCCATTAAATCTGCTGTAATGGTCTAATTGTATCCCAGAACTTCTTAGCCAGTTTTGGGCAATTTCCGGAAAGTCCTTTTTTAGAGAATCGTATATTTTTTGTACAACTCCCATCTAAATAAATATATAGTTGATAATTGGAAGATCGTCATCACCAGTTATTAAAGGAATGTTGACACAATTCTCTAAAAATTTTAATTAAAATTTGCAAAAAAAATAACTATTAAAAAAGTCAATAAAGTAAACTTAGCAGTACACTTGTACTGTACTTTTTTGTTTCTTTTAAATTTCCACCTGTCTCCTCGTTCCATAATGTACTCCATTTGGAAATATCTTTTATGGATCTTAGTAGTCCCCTTGTCTGTAAATTTTTTGAGTTCACATCACACCAGGCAAATGGATGGTATGATGATGAAGATTGAAGGCCCAATATAATCATTACCAACTTTAGATCTGCGGCAAATGTGTAAGAACTGACTCCACAAATAGTATGGAGTTGCAAAATCTCAAACATTGCTCTGATATTTTTGTAGGTTTCTATTATTTTGGGAGCCAATCCTATTATAATAAGTTATAAGGTACTTTTATGTGTTTCTTGTTTTATTTCGGGATTTTCGTAACAATATAAAGACGGACAAATTTTTAAAGATCCACCTCGACTATCTATACCCAGTTTTAACTGGAAATCATCTAAGTTCACGTTTTTTAAACAAATGGTATTTCCACCTGGCCAGGCAGGCAAATTCGTCAAAAAAATCTCCTTAGGAGTGTTGCTTCCTACAACAGTAATCATGTTTAAAATTTATTTATTTACTTATAGCTAGTACCTAATTGTTTTCTTCCTGTTTAGACTAAATTTAGTGTATGTTAAAGTTATTAATTGTTCTTCCTTAATTGTTAGTTTGTAGTTTTACTTGTTTAATAATACTTATGATCATAAAGTAAAATTTTATCACTAAAATATTAGAAAAAAAATATTTTTTTGCTTTTTCCATTAGATTAAAGTCTATTTTTATTTAAATTTGTTCAGAGACCCAACCTCCTGGATTTAGAAACAGGGAGGGGGGCAACAGTAAGCATACCTTTTGATGATGATGGTCGTTATTTATTATTAACAAAACTTTTTGCGCGTTTTTTACTTTGGTTGAAAAAGTTTTTTTTTAAATTTGTGTAGAGACCCCAATTGTACGTCGGCGATTTTAATTTTTATATTTTTTTAAAGCCAATATATTATTGAGCGCTAAAAACCCCTCGCTGTTGACGCGCTCTGTAACCCAAATCCTCTCTCTCTCTCTCTCTCTCTCTCTCTCTCTCTCTCTAAGAGCAGTAATAATATCGAATCGATTGCAGCTGATTCAAAGGGGTTAGGTTAGGCTACAGAGCGCTAAAAGCAAAAGTGAGTCCACAGCATAGAGAGTTGACAGAAGCGATGTTGACAGCGCCTCCACAGAGCGAAACAGGGTTGTGTCAAACGATAACAGGGTTGGCGACTAGGAAACGTAAAAATTACGCCAAGCGTGCCAAATAAATTATCAGGCCTGAACGATACGGAATCCGATGACGATACGCCAGACATCATATAAATCATATATAAAAAATACATGTAACGAACTAAAAACGTTACAGTACTGAAACATACAGCGCCATAATATCTCGACCTCCGCCCGTTATCCTCGTAAGAGGTTGAAAAACAATGTATCTAAAACAACTGATGCTTTATTCTCCAACCTGTTTCGAACCTCCATCGACAATCGACCGATGCAGCAGCGTTACTTTCCCACTCCGATTATCTCGACCGCCGCTTGTTATGCTCGTAACAGGTTAAAAACCAACGTATCTAAAATGACTGCTTATTTTCTATACGTTATTCTCCAACCCGTTGCGAGCCTCCATCGACAATCGACCGATGTAGCAGCGTTGCTTTCCCACTCCTGTTATCTCGACCGCCAGGCGTTATACCCGCGACTGTTTCAAAAAAGCTGCTTCTTTTATATATCCTATTATTTTTAAGCTGTTGCAAGCCCAACACGACCGACCATCGATGCAGCGGTAGCACATTCCCCACTCCGTTGTCCGTATCTCGCCGCCTGTATCGATGGTTGTCGAAATAACATGTAACGGTTGCCTTATGTTATTTCTAAATAATTTTTATAAAATAACAGATAGTTAAATAACAACCCATCACTACATAGGTCTACTAAAAGTGAATTCTGAGCTTCTTCAATGTAAGCAAAAGACAGATAATTATTTTAAATGCTTTTAAATGAAGAGAAACTTTTTAAATCCTCTAAGAATTCTTATCCCCGCGATCATCTGGCAAAGACTATATTGAATTTGTTAAATAAACGAATTTCTAAATTAATTAAAACAGATGTTACGCAGATTGTCGAAAAAGATTAAGTCAAACTTAATTAATTAAAACAAAAAGAGAAGAGAATACAGGCCGTAATCGTGCGCTCACCATCTGTTCACCTTTTCGGCACGTTTTTAATGATTTTCTTGTAATAGAAAAACAGCATCTTCAAGTAACGGAGTCAGATAAGAAATTTTAGAAGGTTTTAGAAAGGCTGGCTGTTCAACTTTATAGAAAATAAGGTCTGATAACTGATAAAGAGTATCCGAATAGCACGTAAGAAGATTACAAATCTAAATAAACTGTAGTTATAATGCTCCAAGTATTGGTAGCTGCAATTCAAAAAATAAAATAAAATGAGATTTTATTCATTATTTTTTATATAATATTTTTTTTTCATAGCAACTGTTAAAATTGCCTTATATCTATCAAAAACAGTAGATAAAATAGTACTTTAACCGCAAGGGTAGATTAAAAAAAAACTCTGAGTTTAAAATTTTTGACTTTTGCGGTTTGTAACCGCTACATGACTGCTTCAAGGAAGCTATGAGCTGACCATATCTACAAAGTTTAGATGTTACTATACTACTACGGAAATTTAAACGGTATAGCTTATCCTTAACCTTGAAATATAAATGTTTTCATTGACCAGTATTGTACTTTTTAGCATTGAATAGTACGACCATAAACTGGACGGCTGCATTTTCTTTGATTTTTCAGAAAAATATGTTAAAAGTATGTTTTCACTTGATGTTTCTTCTCGCACGTTTTTTAATTGCTTCCATTTTTGAAAATTTCCGTTCTAAATATCTTGAGAACGGTTGCTCGTAGCGATTTTTAACTAAAGACATTTTTTACGTAAAATGATGGTAAAATGTCACTGGAATGTATATTTTTTCAGTCAGTAGTTTTATACAGGTACGGACGAAAAGTTATTACTCTTCAAAACAGTTAAAACGCAAGTAGATGGCGCCCCCCACAAATAAGAATCATATTGACAACAAAATCAAATTTCTCATGTCAAAAAACTCCCAGACACCAATTTTCATCCAAATATTGACAAATATTCAGAAATTATATGGAAAAAATGAAAATAAAAATGAAACTTCTACACCCTGTATCTCCGAAACTAAGAATTTTAGGACATAATATATTTATACGAACTATTTTACTTATTTTTATCTGCAGAATATGCTGCCGAAGTTTCCGGAAAACAGTTCGGGTCACCCTGTATTTTAATTTCAATATAATACATTGTAATTAAAAAATAATATTGAGAGTGTGTTCTAATTATATTTTAGATCATATCGAGGTAATATTAAAATTGCAAAACTTTTTCGAAAAAAGAGGCGATCTTGTCAATTTCAGACATAATCCGGTAAGTGGAAGTAAGGAAACGCTTTAATTCTTTATACTCTTGTGTCTGCTGCAAGAGCCATTAGAGCGAGCGGAAATTTGCCTATCAATTTCACCCTGAGCTATCGACAAGAGAACGAGGCTCTATAGACTCCCCATGTTCTCTATAGCTCTCTTTTGCTCTATTTTGCCCCGAAGAACGATCAGTCCGCGTCGGCGGTAAGCATTCGACCCCGAAAACGAAATATGTAGTTTTGGTGCCGTAAAGAGAGTGATGAATAATGGAACAGATTTCTAAGTAACCTTAAGATATTTTCTATTCAGTGAATAACAAAAATATGCTCGTCAGAGAAAGCTCACGCTTTGCTTTCAAATGGAGGGAGGCGAAAAGTTACACTGTTTTACAAAACTAACTATATGGTTGCTAAATATTATTTTAATGCTCTCGAATTTGTTGAAAAAATTGGTCAAGTGCGAGTCGGACTCGCGCACGAAGGGTTCCGTACCATTCATTATCTATACAACATTAGACACTATATTATTATAAACTTTTTTTCCAATTTAGCTGATATTTTGAACGCGCGAATAAGTAATTTAAAAAAAATGAAGGAACACATTACTAAAAATTGTATTAATCAATAAATATGTAAAAAGTAAAAATAAATATGTAAAAATTGAAAAAAAAACGATTAAAAAAAGTCGCCTTGACTAGGAATCGAACCTGCTTTACTACGGCTCTAACATCATAGCAGCGTAAAGTCCTAACGCTTTAACCACCGAGGACTTGAAAGATTCTATGTAAAATTCTTACTTAAAAAATAATGTTTAGTGAAAGTACTTTTTTATTTATAAACATTTATTAAATTCTGTTTTTATTATTTGTTCTTATAGCGGCAACATAAATACATTATCTGTAAAAATTTCAACTGTCTAGCTATAATGGTTCATAACATAGACCTTTGTGACAGACGGACGGACCGACGGGCAGCCAAGACTTAGTAATAGGGTTCCCGTTTTTATCCTTTGGGTACGGAACCCTAAAAAGGTGTTGACTTGAAGCTTATTTTCAACATTTACAACATTATTATTCATTTTTAGAATTATTAAATTTGAACTAGTTAAAAAATATGTACATGGTGCCCTCTACAAGTTTTTTGGGCTTTATTATAACCTGTTTTATTTCATGTATCCCTATTAAAAAAGGAAGTATTGCTCCCAGTTTTTAAAGGGTATAACACCCTATACTAATTAACTGATATATTAAAAATTTAATGAAGTATCTAAAGCATAATGATGAAAACAAAAAAGTTTGCAAATTAAAAATTTCAAAGCGTCAGCAGTTTGCTTTAATTAAAGATATTTTATCATGGCAAAAACAGCAGTTCCCAAAATATGCCTAGCGCTATAATGTTGGAAACATTTTCGCACAGTTTATTTTAATCATAGAGTTCTATTTTTATATTTTGGTGGGCATATAATTAAAAGTTAATTATTTAATATCATTCAACAATAAAATCAAATAAAAAAGTACAATCAGTTGTTTCTAATAGATTTCGATATATCGATTTTTGAATTCAGTATTGAGTAATTTGTTTTGTTATTTAATAATTTTGAGTTCTAATAGCGCGACCACTGTCGAACACCAACTCAATTCCGCTTGTTTTTACCAAAAGTTCAAGTTTTTCTAACTTGAACAAGCTATAGGAAAAATTACGACACGTTAATAAATAAACAAATAAAGTATCAAAAGACGTAATTAAATCGTGAAGCTGAACGCATGATGTACTAAAGCCTTGGGTCGACCGGTCGTCCGCGACGAATCTGCTTATCCCCCACCGTCCACGTCTCTTCTCTGTTTATTTCATACGTTTGAACTGCTCTCTTTGTTCAATACATTATAAATGCATTGTATTCTTCTTACATACGGAAATTTCGACCCTAGACTAACCTTTGCCAACCCTTAGTATAAAGCCACCAAAGCAAAATATATACAAAAATATAGCACTTTTTTGCATGAGAATTTAAAAGAAAATCTTGTGAGCTAAAAGGTATATAGCCTTCTTTTAAAAATATATAGCTTAAGTTTGAAAATGTATTTGAATCACCGCACAATTTTGAAATTTTGCGATACCCATTGGCTTCCTATTTTATAAAAAAAATTATAGTGAAAATCTTGAACCAAAAATCAAATATAGAGCTCTTTGAGAACGCTGGGTTATTCTGTATTATATTATTGAACTATTAAGAGAAAAAAAAATATAAAAGAAAATAACAAAAAAGAAAACACACTGTTAGCAGCTCGCTCAAAAAGTAAATAATCAGTTAAACACTCTGCAATGGGACCTCAAGAGTGCGCTTTTATTTACCTTTACAAACCATAACAGTCGAGTACGTAACAAGAGAATTCCTCCCGGTTATAATACGCAGCTAACTACGGTCCAGGAACAATGCGCTTCTTTGGAATTAAATTAAGCGAAAAGCCCGCCATGAAACGCGCGCTTATTTGCACGACCAGTGTACATTTACTACAAGACTTCAGTTAGAAAATACCCTAGTTTCATTCATTCATCAGTCTCATAGGGTCGACCTTCCAACGCGTAAATTGAATTAGAACGTGCTAATCAAATACCATTATATTATGATACAAAAGCACATGAGTAAATAAAATAGTGCAAACTGTACTAGAATAATTTTGAATGTGTCGCGCACTTTGCACATTGCTATGAATTCGCGAACCTTGTCAATTTTTGACGTTTGTAGAAAAAATTATCTTAATATGTTTATTACAATGTTGCCAAATATACAACATTTGACGTTGAAATAACTACAATACTATAATTATTATTAAACATAACAGCATTGTAGAAAAAGGATTGCGCTTTTCGCGAACGTTGTCTACATTATTGTGAAACTTACAGTCCTGTTATCAAAATTGTAATTTCGTGCCTCGTTTATGAGATTTTAGGACCTTCCTCGTACCTCGGTAATATCCAATAATTCAATGTTCTTAAAGGATTTATTGCTTCCAACTTCCACCAACACTCTCCCTATTGTACAGTAGAATGACATTTAATGACAAATTTTAGTAAATGATACTATCAATAGAGACTACTAAAAATTACTAGTAAAAGTCGACAAATTTCACCAAAATACGACATTCGACAGTCCAATACGTAATTGTTGGCATTTTCTACTGATTGTTAACATTAACTGGATTACTATTTTTAACACAACTGGCATCTTCATTGGAGGACGTCAAATCTTGAAAAAGAAACGATTATATCAAGTTTATGATCGAATAGCAAATTAAATAAACAAAACTAAATAAAGAAACGGTTACCGGTTCCCATTTTGTTTGTTTAGCCTCTATTATATTATCCAAAAATAAAAAACGTTAAAAAACATGTAAATATAAAAGGTAATATAGAACACACAGTTAGTAACTCGCTCAAAATGTAAACAATCAGTTAAACACTCTCCAATGAGACCTCGAGAGTGCGCTTTTATTTACCTTTACAACCATAATAGTCGAGTACGTAACAAGAGAATTCCTCCCGGTTATAATACGCGGCTGAATGCGGTTCAAGAACAATGCGCTTCTTTGGAATTAAATTAAGCGAAAATCCCGCCATGAAACGACCGCTTGTGTGCACGACCAGACTACATTTACTACAAGGTTTCGGTTACAAAATACCCTAGTTTCATTCATTACCAGTCTCATAGGGTCGACCTTTCAACGCGTAAATCGTATTAGAACGTGCTAATCAAATACCATTATATTATGATACAAAAGTACATGAGTAAATGAAATAGAGCAAACTGAACAAGAAGAATTCACTATATGTAATTTTGAATCCCTTCGGAAGTGCTAGTAATTTCAGCACATTCTACATAAAAAAACTGTTTTAAAATTAAAATTGAATTTTTATGCAATTTCTAAGTTCACACTATTCGATGTCATTATTGAATTTTAGCATTTATACCTTTATTTTTACTGATAATGGACTCGTATGCAGGAATAGTAGACAAAATATTGTCCGGTAGCAACTTAAATTCTCAAGTACTACCTGAGATAAATATAGGATGTAGATAAAGCATTTGGATATTATATTTTAAATCAATTTATATAATCGAAGGACCTAATAGGAAAAAATATCGCTGGTTGCAAGTTTCCCAGAAATGTGTTGATAAAATTATGAAAAACTTACTCTGTTAAAAGTATTTTTTTTTGTTTCTTGGTATGTTCTGTGGGTGGAAGGGAAGGAAAAAATCATAACCGATGTTTTTTAAAATCAAACTTTAAGTAATCGCCACTTGCTATAAATAACCAACTGCAACTAAATAAACCGATTACAAAATAAAAACTTTGCATTCCCGGCAGACCAACCGTTGCTCTCAGTATTACAATCTAATAAAATTATCTTAATATATTTATTACAGTGTTGCCAAATCTACCACAACATTTGGCGTTGAAATAACTACAATAATATAATTATTATTAATTAATATAATATCAGCATTATGTAGAAAAAGGATTACGCTTTTCGTGAACGTTGTCTTAATTTTTGTAAAACTTACAGTCCTGTTATCAAAATTGTAATTTCATGTCTCGTTTATGAGATTTTAGAATCTTCCCCGTATCTCGGTAATATCTAATAATTCAATGTTCTTAAAAAATGTATTGCTTTCAACTTCCACCAACACTCTCCCTATTGTACAGGGTGGGTCAAATTCGACGCTTTTAAATGGAAACACCCTTTTCTATGGGAGATAGACGAAAACTAATATCGGTGTCTGGAGCTCAATTTTCATCAAAAACATGATGGTGAAAACCGCACATCAATATCTCTTACCGTTTCGGACTTACGGGGTGTTTTTCAAAAATGTGCATTTTTAACAAATTGCTGTAACTTTTTTGCTATGGAAAATTTTGTATTTCTATGAAAACATTTCCAAAGCACTTCTTTACGCAGAATTTAACGGTTTCAGTATAATTTTTTTAAAATTAATATTTTAAGAGTTATCAACAGAAAAATTGATTTTTTATTCGGGACACCCTCTATATTTTTAATTAACTGAAAAGAATTTAGAATTACCTTTCCAAAAATATAGCACACTTGATATTTTGTTAAAATCCCCTTCGAAATACAGAATTTTTAAAAGTTCGCCACTTTCAACTAGTAGGCTTTGGACCCCTTATTGATGATATGCCCTTAATGGAACTCGAAAACATATTTTTTCCAGCAAGACAACGCACCGCCTCTGAACGCTGAAGTTATCAGCAAATTTTTGCAGCCAATTTCAGGAATAATAATTGTATAGCTAACCAAGATCTCAGCCGTTGGCCGTCGAGGCCGCCTGACTTAGTGCCCATGGATCTAATCCTATGAATATATTTGCGGAAGAATAAAGGTTCTTTATCATTCCGTATAATCTAGGCAAGAATTAGAAATACTTAGAAGTTATGAGAAGGTACCTTTCACCCCCACTGAGTTAATGAATTCCGCGATGAATGTTCAAAAACGGTCCCGTCTGTTCATAACAGAAGACAGTCTATATGTCGAACACCTGTAGCAAAATCTCATGTCTTGGTTTGCTATTTATTTTTATTGTTATTAGATATAGTTTAAATGTGTTGATGATGGTTAAATATATTTTAAATTGTTATAAAATTCTGCATCTCTCATAGCAAATATTATTTTCGTTTTAATTGATGCTCACAGCTAGATTTTTTTTGCATTACAGCCGGTGCCGTTCAAAGCCTACTTATTTAAAGCGGGCGAATTTTTATGTACTCTATATCTCGAAGAGGAATCGAGCAAAATATCAAGTGTGTTATATTTTTGGAAAGGTAATTTTAAATTCTTTTCAATATAATAAAAATATACAAGGTGTCCCATGTAAAAATCAAATTTTCTATTGATAATTCTTAAATTATTAATTTTTAAAAAATTATACTTAAACCATTAAATTCTACGTAAAAAGGTGCTTTGGAAATGTTTTCATAAAAATACAAAATTTTTCATAGCAAAAAAGTTACGACGATTTGTTAAAAATGCATATTTTTGAAAAACACCCCGTAACTCCGAATCGGTAACAGATATCGATATGCGGTTTTCACCATCATGTTTTTGACAAAAATTGGGCTCCAGACACCGATATTAGTTTTTGTCTCTATCTCCTATAGAAAAGGGTGTGTCCATTTAAAAGCGTCGAATTTGACCCACCCTGTACAGTAGAATGACATTTAATGACAACTTTTAATAAATGATACTGTCAATAGAGACAACTAAAAATTACTAGTTAAAGTGAACAAATTTCATCAAAATACGACATTCGACGATCCAAAACGTAATTCTTAGCATTTTCTACTGAATGTTAACATTAACTGGATTACTATTTGGAACACAACTGATATCTTCATTGAAGGACGTCAAATCTTGAAAAAGAAACGATTATATCAAGTCAATTGTCAAATAGCAAGTTAAATGCTCACTGAAAAACGGTTTGTTCCTATTTTGTTTGTATACCCTTTATTATATTATTCAAATATGGAAAAAACGTTAAAAAACATGTAAATATAAAAGGTAATATGGGGGAACACACAGTTAGTAACTCGCTCAAAATGTAAACAATCAGTTAAACACTCTCCAATGGGACCTCGAGAGTGCGCTTTTATTTACCTTAACAACCATAATAGTCGAGTACGTAAGAAGAGAATTCCTCCCGGTTATAACACGCGGCTGACTGCGGTACAGGAACAATGCGCTTCTTTGGAATTAAATTAAGCGAAAATCCCGCCATGAAACTACCGCTTGTTTGCACGATCAGACTACATTTACTACAAGATTTCGGTTAGAAAGTACCGTAGGTACACGAGACTGGTAATTCATTACCAGTCTCATAGGGTCGACCTTTCAACGCGTAAATCGTATTAGAACGTGCTAATCAAATACCATTATATTATGATACAAAAGCACATGTGTAAATTAAATAATGCCAACTGAACAAGAAGAATTCGCTATATGTAATTTTGAATCCCTTTGAAAGTGCTAGTAATTTCAGCACATTCTACATAAAAAACTTTCAAATTTAATTTTTATGCATTTTCTAAATTCACTCTATTCGATGTCATTATTGTATTTTAACCTTTTATTAACCTACATATGCTCACAAAATTTATTTTCAATACAAACTGTCGTTCTCCTTTGGAGCCTCCGCGGCGTATGAGAGGCGCCACCCTGTACAGGGTGTCCCACTAAGAATAGCTCTCGGCTGTATATCGGAAAGTATTAGTCGTAGAGCTTGCGGAAAAAAAATATTTATAACTAATGAGAGCATGAAAAATTGCTGGAAATTATTTTTAAGTTTGTAGAGCGGCCGCTAGAGGGCGCAACTGATATTAAAAATATGAAAAAGGAGTTTTTACACAATTTTACCTAGATAATGGATACTATAAATAATATATTCATTATCTTCAGTAATTTTTGCATACTTTTTGTTAGAACTATTTTCCCCTATCTGCTAAAATAAAGTGGTGGGGGAAGGTTAGATCTGTTTTTATTTAAATGTTAATAACTTCGGACTGGTTGATTGGAATTCAACATGTGAGGGCTCGTTTAAAAGAGCGTTTATTACTCTATATTATACCATATAAACAATAAAAATAAGCTTTTGACCGTAGACGCTAGGGGGCGCTGTCTTACAATTTAACAAACATTACGCGTTTTTTCGAAAAAGTTAAATGCGAGAGTATATGTAAATTTAGCTGATACTAAAGAGTAATAAAAGTTTAAAAATTCAGCGAAAACCGCATCTTAATATCTTTTTTCAAACCAAAGTTATTAGCAAAATTATAATAAATATCAAAAAATAAGCCCTTAATTACCTTATCTTTCTAACACGGTATCCCTAGCCCTCTTTATTATGACCATTCTAATAAAAAATTAGATAGAAAAGATTATTTCATTCAAAAAATCGACAATGTACCAGAATACCATAATACTAGGTGTATTTTAATATCTAATAATTAAGATATCAATGAAAGTGACTAACAAACGACGCTTCAATGAATTCATGGTAGGCTTTGGAAAAAAGTTGCTTTTAAAGAGATAGTTTAAACTCAGAATATTATTGTAGCTTTTGATTGCTTTTCTAAACATGCCTTTCTTCAAAAGAAAAAAAACGCTGCTAAGACTATCAAAATGTTGATTTAATAACTCTTTGACGTTTATACTATTACGTCAAAAGCATCTTTTTTCCAAAGCCTACCATGACTTCACTGAGGCGTCGCTTCTTATTCACTCTCATTGATATCTTAATTATTAGATAATAATACATCTGGTATTATCGTATTCTGGTATATTGTTGTCGATTTTAGAATAAAGCAATCGTTTATATCTTATTTTTTATTAGAATGGTCATAATCAAGAGGGCTACTGTAACCGTGTTAAAAAATAAGGTAATTAAGGGCCTATTTTTTCGTATTTATTATAATTTTGCTAATATCTTCGGTTTGAAAGAGGATATCAAGATGCAGTTTTCGCACTTTTATTACTCTTTACTATCAGAGAAATTTTTTTGAAAAAACAGCGCCCCCTAGCGTCTACATTCAAAAGCTTATTATTATTGTTTATACGCTATAATATAGAGTAAGAAACGCTCTTTTAAGCAAGCCCCGTTTGTTAGATTCCGTTCATCCAGTCCGGAGTTATTAATGTTTAAATAGAAACAGATCTAACCTTCCCCCACCACTTTATTTTGGCAAATAGGGAAAATTGGTTCTAACAAAAAATATGCAAAATTTACTGAAGATTATGAATCTATTATTTATAGTATGCATTATCTAGGCAAAATTGTGTAAAAACTCCTGTTTCTCATTTTTAATAGCAGTTGCGCCCTCTAACGGTCGCTATACGAACTTGAAAATAATTTCCAGAAATTTCTCATAGCCTCTTTAGTTATAAATATTTTTTCCGCAAGCTCTACGACTAATACTTTTCGAGATAAAGCTGAGAGCTATTCTTAGTGGGCCACCCGGTACATACGGCATAGCTTTATCCACGAAGTTTATAAGATCTAAGGTTCGAACGAACTAAAATAAAATTCGGTTTTATTTTCACAATAAAACAAATTTGAAATAGAACCGTGTAAATTATTTACCCTTCAACAAGATTCTCTTTCTCCAGGTGTCTGAAGCAAATGGAATTTTTAATGAGGTCAGGGGTTAGTTAGAGATGCTAATAAATAACGGTGAAAAGTAACCGATGCCTCATCCGCACGTACGAATGTCCGTAAATAAATAATCTATTTGTGTTAGTGTGATGCTGTATATACACGGCAAACGCGAAATTGAATATGCATGAAAATGCTTGAAATTCGGCCTTACAAAGGGAATAGCGTAAGAGATAACCCGGCGAAATTCGTCAGATGTAATATTTATCGTGCAATTTTTCCTGCAACAATGAAAAATCAAACATACATATTTATGTTCAACCGACAGGGTTATGTAAAATACGAGGCTGTTAGACGGATCCGTGTTTATGGTCCAGATATTTTTTGTATCATCGGAAATGGAAACGTCTATACAATATTGATGTTTCCATTTACTTTTCTTTTTCATAATCGTACTCTAGTTTTAAAATAAAAAAAAATCTAAATAAAACAAAGTTTTCCTGACACAATGGAAAATCAGCCGTGTAACCTGTTACCAGAGAACTTGGAAAATGCGAAAAGTGACCTAATTAAATATGGTCAAAATGAATAGTAAGTTGTCCAATAAAACAGAAATAATATTCAATTAACGTGTTGAGAGAGTAAGAACAGAGAATTCAAAAAGTTCCACTTTTGTCTCAATATTACTACTTTTGATGGGCCATAGCGTTTTCGCGCCACTTTTCATACATAATTAAAAAAAAAGTAAAAAAAGCTCGTCAACTAAGGGTCTATTCCGTTCTTTGAATTAGAAAACTAAGGAAGGAGCATATCAAAAATCTTAGGTACACCGCGATGGGCCTCAAATATGGCCGACTTAAATCCCGGTTTATCAATGTCGTTCTAATTTTATTTAAAAAATGTAAAACTATGATGTAAGGTAGACGTGGAGTAGACTCAATAATTTGTTGTTTTATTTTACGTTGTGAATAAATGTTGGTAGTTATTAAAATTGTTATAAAAATATATAATTCTAATAAAAATAGATAAGTTATAATAAGTATTTATTAACACAAACATCCGATACGCTACTGAAGCAGGTAAGTCAAATTAACGTATCTAAATTCTTTGACATCTAATCTTTGACAAGAAATAAATAAAAGCTAAAATGCAAGAAAAATATATAATTTAGTTAATTTAAGTGAATTTCATAAATGATCGGTTTACTACACGTATGTATATTATATAGTCACTTACTAGCGAAAAGTTGTTCCATTATTTCACTCAATTTTTGCCGAGATCTACCGCACGCTACACAACCAACTATTTTAGAGACTTTTTCGATAAATTGCGATAGTGTCACTGTTAATTTAAGTTCTGCCACAATTTCGATCTAGATTTGCTACCTTTATACAACTATCAGTAGTAGAATAAATAATAAATAACATAAAATAAGCTCCGTAAAGACTGACAAATCCACAAAATTTCAAATCAAATTCAAATGTGTCAAATGAATCGTCAAACAGAATTGTCAAGGATCCCCACCCTAGAGTGCTTTTTCCGACCACCGTGCATGAATACATGGATAGCATTATGCTCCTTCCTTAGTCTTCTTATTCAAATATTCCGTTGCTTACCTAGGTTATGGTTTTATGTTCCGTTTCTATCGGTTTCCTGAATGTTTTCTTATTACGGAACACGGTTCCAGAAAAATTCCGTTATAACTGTCACAAAACTAACCAGCGCGAGAAGGCTGTTTTTTCTGGTTCTGTTTCGAGTTCGAGTGAAATTCTCATTTAGTTTCTAAAATTTGTAATAATATTTTTTATTTACATCCAAAAGCAATGGAGGTAGACAGTAAAGGTAAATAAATTTCATTAACTAAATAGAATGACTGTTTCTTGGACCATTTAAACTTATCATGCAGCCATTCTTTCTTCAAGTCAGGAACATTTAAACAAAACATGAAAAACAAGACAAGTAATCGTGAATGTTTTGTAAGCAGCTATAAAAATATAAATATTGATTAGATTTGTTTATTTATTATTGATCTGTTTTAATATTGGACCTGCAAATCTTCACTTGAGTTGTCTAACGAGTTTAACAGTTTATTAATAAAGTACTTTTCAATATTAAACACCATTGAAAAGATGAAGCAAACGCAAAAGCAGAGAATAGGTACATTAAAAATGCATAAAAGATAAATTTTATAATAGAGGTATTGAAATTTAGAAAACGTCAACATTTGACGTTTCCAGTATTTTACCGAACCGTTCCGTATCAAACCGATGTTTTTCAGGAACCGTAGTTTACCGGTCTGGTTCGCCTGGTTTTGCAATGGAATACAGCCAGAAAGATAGTACGATACGGACGTTTTGACACTTTTTTTACAAATTTAATGTAACTTTAATAAAAATATAATGTACAAGAACTAGCAACGTCGGGAAAACAAGAATTTTAACAAAGCCGGTTCTTTCATATATCCTTTGTTATGCTCTCCTGATGAAAGTGCGGGAAATTGGCTACCGGTAAACTACTGCGCTTCACTACTGCGCATCACACCTCTACAGGTGTTTTATGGGATTTCTCGTTTATGAGTAGAGATACAATGATGCGATTTTCACAACACTTTGCTACTTTTTTATGAAACTAAATATGCTACACATATGTTTGTCCTAGCCTCCTTAGTTCCTGAAATACAGGGCAAATTTGTGGTGCGCTGTAGTGAACAGATCTTGGATACAGATATGATGCGCAGTAGTGAACGCAACGTCAACCGGCAGCCAGACGGTCCGCAGTCTGTTCAGGAGAGCTAAAACGTTGCTAGCTGTTAAGACTATAAGTAAAACAGCGAAATCGTTATGGAAATGAAAATAGGTATAAAATGACACTAACCACAAACAAATCGTACATCCGATGAACGCAGGCATGAAAATACAATAAATTTAAAAAGTGCGTAATTTTCTAACCAATCGAAGTCTTTAAATTTAACCATTAAAATTAATATCGTATCATCGTATATCGGATGCATGGAAATCAAGCTTAACATGACTGAAATACGACTGGAGTCAAAATGTTTTCCCAAATGACCAATAAGGTGAGTTGTGTCCAAAGACATCTAAATGGGTAGACAGAACACTCCATTCATAAAACTCATTTTTTTAGAATCATACATGGTTTGACACTTTTATAAGAGTTAAAAAGAGATAAATATGACAGCACGGTTGAGTTTCGTCTATCTTTCTGTCATTTGGCTCTATCAGTGACGTGACGGTGGCGTGCTGTTTTTTTTCTATCAAAAATTGATAAATTTTATCAAAAATTGATTGGGATTGCCTCAGACCAATTTTCCATTATAACTAGTTTTGCCTGAGGTCTAACTGAGGGTAACTCTAATTTCACAACTGAAAGCGCCAACAAATAAGAAAATATACGTATTTTTGTAATAATCGACTTGTTCGGTATTTTATTAGTATTCATTTTATAAATTTAATTTCGCGCATAATTTTTTTTGTTCATAATAAATGTTCGCCCGCTACGCCATTGCGCCTCGGGCAGGAAACTACGACTCCGAGTGTGACTTCGATATAGTCCGCCGCAGACTCAACTGGTCATTTTTTGTATCACGATATCCGAAGAAATTAAAAGACTTTTTAACCACGAGAAAGTGCAAGAACGTTCAAGGAGCTGACTTGGAAATAAGGTAGGCGAACATCCGCTATAATTCTTTTTGTTACTTTAATTTCAATTAACTTTTAATTTACCTAAATATTACTTCTTACTTTGTTAAAATAAATGAAACACCAGAACCAGCCCCAATGGGTTTATAATCCATTTAAATTTAAATATAAAATAAAACACGCCTTATAACTAAAAGTATCTATATACGCTACTGTAAGCATGGCTAAAGGTAAAAAAACGTAATGACACTTACCGTCGAAATATCAATTCCCCGAGTTAGAATAGTCCACCTTTTTACAAACTGTGCACTGGCGAAGCATCGTAAATAGTTAAAAACTGCTTTAAATAGTTTTCTTTGCAATAAACACTAATAATTATTAGAAAGTCGTTCAAAAGCTACAAAAACTTTCAACTACCGCAAAAAACTCACAACCGCGCGCTGTCAAATATAAGTTGAATGAAAACAAATGAAAACGTCAAATGTCAGCGTAATTCCTACAGATATCGACAATTTCGTAGTAAAAATGAATCCGCAGCGATGCCGCTAGTTAGCATTGTAATTTCGCTAATATAATTAATTAGAAAACTAAAAATTATTTCAAAGGTATAAAAATCCTGGCACAATCTATGTATATTAATTAGAGTTATATACCTATACAAATATTTAGTTTAACGTTTCTACAGATATCCAAAAAAAAACATTAATAACAGTAATGACATTTGGAACTCGAACCGTATTCTGTGTGTGTGATAAAATGTGAATTGTTGTCTCCCTTTATTTAGATGTCTTTGGTTGTGTCAAATCAATGGAAACAATCATATTTCTATGATACTCCAAACATAGAGACCCAACATGAATAATTTATCAAAACCGGAAGTGTATTTTTTGACCTATATATTTTTAATAACTTCATATTTTTGATACACGTCAATTCCGAACAAAAGAAGAATAAAGAAAACAAAATTCGGGACTATTTTCAAATAAATATTGATTGTGTTTTTCCTTGTTCTCCTTGCTGCGTATGAATTACAGTCAATATATCTTGGGAAAGAAAATTGCAGATAAAAAAGCAAGTGGTCAATAACTCACCAAAGGTAGATTCGGAGCCCTATACATAGCGGCAACACCAGTAATATATAATAAATGTGAAAGTTCCTTTATTATTTAGGTAGCCATTGAAGCAATTCCAAGTCTACGCCCTTTGTGGATTGCTATTTTAATATTCTTGCTAAATAAGGTCGACTTGAATTGCAAACGGGGATATAAATGAGAAATTATAAATTGTAAACTCATTGGATTAGTGGTTAAGATCAAAGAATGGGTGGTAATTGAAAATTAATTATTAACTTTTATATTATATCTGGGTAGGGAGTTCATTAATAAAAATTAATTTATTAATTATTAAGCTTTTTTTAACGAATAATTTGGTACCACACATACAATAAATTGAAACACTAAAATTTGCCACATCATAGCACTATAAATTGAAATTTCAAATGCTATTTCTTTAGGCTGTATTCCGTTGCAAAACCAGAACCAGACCGGTAAACTACGATAAAGAGCGGTTTCTGAAAAATATCGGTTCAATACGGAACGGTTTGATAAAATACTGGAAATATCAAATGTTAACATTTGTGAATGCATTGTTTTAACTGACACAAAGTGATAACTAGTTGTTAAAGTTGGACTAATTAGACAGCTATGTTGAAGTAACGTCAGACATATCACAGCCACCTAGATTTTATCAAATAATAAAGATCTACTCAGATCAAATCATGTAAATGAAAATATCTAGGAAAATCTTTGTTTGAGGGATAGGCAACCTTAATAGTATTTTGAAGAAACATGAATTCTCCATTTGAATATCGTAATATTATACTGGGTGTTCCATTTAAAATCAGAGAGTAACATGCTTTTAAAGGTGACCAATGTTCAATATTAATTTTGTCTCACCCTGTATAACTTTTTGGATCAAGTTTTAACTTGATTTAAAGTAAAATAGTTAATTTAACTATATATTAGGCTATACCGGGTAAATTCCAGTTTAGGTAGCTTTTATTCTAATTTAAAAAATTGTCCTTTATTTCTAGAAAATGTTAAATATGTCAAAAACCATACATTTTAGTCATATACTTCTCTTATAAAACTCACCTTTATTTTTCTACCAGAATCCGAAAATCAATTAATATATAGGGTGTTTCATTACAAAAAACACAACTTTGATATGTAACTTTTTTTTGGGGACGCCCTGTAGAACTCTCTATAGTTTTAAAAAGTGCACTGAATTAACCTACATATTCTCACAAAATTTCATTTCAATACAAACTGTCGTTCTCCTTGGGGCCTCCGCGGCGTATGAGAGGCGCCACCTTCTATGTTTATTAACAGAGAATAACGTTATAGGACCGCCTAATAACGGTACAATTTGGGAACACAGGACATGTTTAAAACTAAATTTACCTAGTTAACTTAAACATGCTACGTTTCGTCGGAAAATGTGCAATATTATTACGATTTCAGAGGGAAGGAGTCCGCCAGCGAAGCGACGACAATGGCAGCACAAAGCTTCTTTAGACTTTTGCTCGTTTGTTATTCTCGCCGTCTTACTTGTCAAGCGAATTCCGCTTTCCGTTTTTGTCGCACCTGAAACCCTATATTTCCTAATGCAAAACTGTTTCGTTTTGGAATAATCGCTTGTCTTGACGTATTCAAGCTGTCCAAATGATAGAAAATTGTTGTTCAGAAAATTAAGCGTGTATTATTTTTGTTTCTAATGCTACATTTTTAATCCATGCATATACAAGCTGAGTTTTCTACGATGCCGATGTTAATCACTGCGACCTTAAAAATCTATTGTGCCCCCTTTGTTGAGTCTATAACCCATCATACCCCTGTTGTAGAGGGTACAGAGTATTTCCCATCCTCCTCTGACAACAGTTCTTCCTCCGAGGGTACACACCCTTAAACGGTTGGAGTTTGGCCCTCCCTGCCGCTCTTCACAGTCTAGGAGCTTGTCTCCGGCTGAGGAACCCGTGACGTGGAGGCTGGAGGATCTGTCTCCATTTTCTCCACCTCTTTAACTTGGTCTCTCCTTAGACCTGATACCGGTGTTGTCCCGTATCTATAATAGAGGATATGTCCCTCTTTCTCTATTGTCTCCTTGTAGTGATGGGTTGTTATTTAACTATCTGTTATTTTACAACAATTATCTAGAAATAACATAACGCAACCGTTACTACTTTTAAAAAATAACAGATATAAAATATCGACACGCAGAGATCGACTGTTCGTGAAACGAAGTCGGCGCTCTGCACCGCCACGAAATTCGATGCTGCTCCAAGCAATTCCAAAAAACAACTAGTATGGATGGAAAACGTTATTTCGACAACCATCGATAAAGGCGGCGAGATACAACGGACAACGGAGTGGGGTATGCGCTACGGCGCGGCGCGGCGTGTTGAAAGAAAAAAGAAGCAGCTTTTTTGAAACAGTTGCGGGCATAACGCCTGGCGGTCGAGATAACAGGAGTGGGAAAGGAACGCTGCTGCATCGGTCGATTGTCGATGGAGGCTCGCAACGGGTTGGAGAATAACGCATCAGTTGTTTTAGATACGTTGTTTTTTTACCTGTTACGAGCATAACAGAGCGGCGGTAGAGATAATCGGAGTGGGAAAGTAACGCTGCTGCATCGGTCGATTGTCGATAGAGGTTCGAAACAGGTTGGAGAATAACGCGTCAGTTGTTTTAGATACATTGTTTTTCAACCTGTTACGAGCATAACGGGCGGAGGTCGAGATATTATGGCGCTGTATGTTTCAGTACTTGGTTATTAAGTTTCAATATTTAGGTATTTATTTATTCTGAAAAATTTTCAGAATAATATTTTAAGATTTTTTAAAAATGTATACAGGGTGTTTTTTAAAAATGTATTCTGGTCATTGTTTAATCACGATCCTGCTTTCAGTCAGGTTGTTTTTTTGTTTCTTTACTCTCCCCTCTTCGGAGGAGTGTTTTCGCTTTTGCTTCCTCTGGAGCAAGTCCTTCGTGGAGCAGTCGGATGTATATGTATATTATGTTCTCTATGGGTATCTCGGAAACTACTGGGAAGTCGGTTAAATGGAAAAAGAATTGCAGTTTTATCGGGTCATCAATATGCGTCTTTCAGATTTTTCAAAAAGTTCATGGCTTAATATATATTTCGAAAAAAACAAAGTTCGGCTATTTTAAAAATTGACCATAATTCTATTATAATCTATTTTAGACAAAAAAATTTCAGATAAAAGTTGTAAATAATCACATCCTTAATGAGATTGTGTTTTAAATGGCCCTAGCTGTAAACCCCTAAAAAGTTAGCCCTTGAAAGGTGATTGCGCTGATCATTGCAATATTTATATTTTATAAGCTCAAACCTCTATCTTAAAAATAACCCCCCTGCCATTCATAATAAATAAAATCATTAAAATTAAAGATTATTACAAAATGTATCTCTTTTATTGATTTCGTATTCCCTTCATACAATATTTGTACATCATTTATTTTTGCAATAAAGGAATGATCAATGAAAACCTCACATTAAAATTTTACTCTCTTTGGCTTTTATCAATTAATTGTTACTAAAGCTAAATACCCAACCTAAAAGATAGTTTAATTTATAAGAGTGCTTAAACTAAATTACGTTTTATAAAGTATTTCACATCTTGCCTTCTGTGCGACCCCGTCTCACTCTGGTGGAGCGTCTCCCTCTCGTCGTAATTGCGAAATCTAGTCCATTAAGCTTAAAACACTAAGTCGTATATCCGGCCTGCATATAACCAACTGCTCGGCTCGGCGACGTACGATTCTTTGGGGTATTAGTTTAAGTGAAACACACTAACGGCAGAGACATATTTTGCCACGCTTTACCTTCGTAAAAGTTTAATAATGAATGGAGCTCGAGACCAGTTAGAATATTCTGTTTTGCATACTTTTTACAAAGTATACGGAAAACTGGTGGTGGAGCAACGACTTGAAGAGGTTAAGATCGGAAGTTTCTTGAGGAACCCCAACATTGGGGTTCCTCAGAGCTCCATACTCGGTCCGGTTCTCTTCCTAATTTATATAAATGATTTACCAGCAAGTGAGGCTTCAGCAGGTTTTACTTTGTTCGCAGACGACCCTACAATTGCCTGTAAGGGTGAAACACTCGAAGAATCTTTGGAGCTAGTGATTGGTTTCATGCGAACAAATTAGTGTTAAATACAGAAAAATACCAAGCAAATAATATTTTCTATGAGAAACTCTCACATTTCCAGGGAACAGGTAAAATTCCTCGGGGTTTGTCTAGATCCTAGGCTTCAATGGGGCGGGCATGTTAACGCGGTTTGTGGGAGACTGGGCAGCGGCCTATTTGTTTTGCGAAATTTAACTAACAATGTGTCGCAAAACACAATGAAGATCGCTTACTTCGCCTTTATCCATAGTCATATTTCATATATCATCCAAGTATGCGGTCATTCAGCTGAAACCCACAGGGTTTCTAAACTACAGAGAAGGGCCGTAAGTTTGCTGGCCGGTCTTGGATACAGAGAGGATTGTCGGACCGCTTTCCGGGTTCTGGAAATACTGACATTGCCATCTCTTTATATTTATCGCGATCTACTAGATTTTAGGAATAAAATAGACTCATGTACAACTCACAGCGAAGTTCATGACTATAATACGCGAAACAAAACAGAATACTGACGTCTAAGAATGTGTAAGGATGGTCCGGGGTATTGGTCTATCAAATTTTATAACAAACTACCAGAATGTTTTAAAAATTTATTAAATAAGGATCTTAAAATTAAATTGAGGACATTTTTAACTGAAAATGCGTTCTATTCGCAAGACGAGTATCTCTCTTTCAATTTCTCTAGCTAAGATATCCTTTAATGTGTTTGTGCTTTGTGAATGTTAGTGTCTAAATTGTAACTGTAATGTTCTATATTTATTATATATGTATAACATATTTACCTCATTTTACTTTGTATCTTGCAAGGCTTGATAATCATTGACGATTGTAAACCTTAATGGTAATTCACAGGAATTTTGAATTTTGAATTTTGAATTTTGAATTTTGAATTTCGAATTTCGAATTTCGAATTTCGAATTTCGAATTTCGAATTTCGAATTTCGAATTTCGAATTTCGAATTTCGAATTTCGAATTTCGAATTTCGAATTTCGAATTTCGAATTTCGAATTTCGAATTTCGAATTTCGAATTTCGAATTTCGAATTTCGAATTTCGAATTTTGAATTTTGAATTTTGAATTTTGAATTTTGAATTTTGAATGTACAATTTCTAGTTCCTTTTGCATTCTCTGGATCGCGGTGTTTTTTGTGACATGGTAAGTGTATGAAATACTGAGCATGCGGCGATAGCAACACATTTCAAAGGCTTCCAAGCATTTGGATGTAGCGTCTGTCAAGCTTCAAGCGTCCACTCCATACAGAAGCATGGGCATATGTAGCACCTTAGGACCTGTGTTCTTATAGCAATCGTCAGGTGCATAAATATTGCATAGGATCTTTCTAAGACTGTAAACAATATAATGGAAAGTATAATTTCTGAAACTGTATTCTAAACTATTTATTAATATCATTTCAAAATTTAAATTGCAACAGCATCGAACAAGGATTCATCCGAATATGGAAATATTCCTACAAAATTGCGAGTTTGCGTTTAATATAACTTTATTCATTATTGCAATAATCTATAGTGTAATTTATTTCAGACGTTTCTGTTCCACGAACAACTGTAACAAATGGAGACGATTTAGGGCAATAGAAAAAACAAAAAGATGGGACGGATATTCTTGACGCTGTTACTAAATTTCCATTTCTGTAACAAACTTTCGTATTTTGCCGGCGACCGGTGTAAAATATAAAGTCATTCGGTAGTTGAGGAACGTGACTCGGTTATATTTGTGTTATGGCTGATAGAGAAATGATATCCACTTAAATAGCGCTTTAAAATGAAAAATGTTTTACGGGGAGAGTACAGCGATGGCGGGACAAGTCTGAAATTACTTTTTAGATATTTATAAATGATTTATAAATAATATTTGATAAAGTATTGGAGCTTATCACCGGTCATTATACCATTAATTACCATCGCCGGAAAGTTGGTTACCGGTAGCAGCTAGACAGCTAACTTTTGATCCATAAGGATATTTCGGGATTTTTTATTTTTGCTTCAATTATAAGCTTAAAACTACTAAAAATTCGAAATTTGAAGTTTGTGACACTTCTAGAAGTACCTTAGAATTTTGATGACGGTGAGTGAGTCGCTAGCGAAGTTAATCAAGTTTGACTGGAAAAAAATCATAATCATTGAATTATTGTTGGTACATTCATATACAAAATAAAATCACAAAATACCGCTTCGATTAATTCCAGTTTTCTACCTTTTTCTCGGTTGGAAAGTCAAAGAATGTAACGAGTAGCAGCTAACTTTTAATCCATAAAGATGGTTCGAGATTTAACATTTTTTCCTTTGCTTAAAGCTACCTAAAATTGAAAATTTGAAGTTTGTAACTCTTCTAGAAGTACCTTAGAATTTTGATGATCTGTCAGTGAGTCAATGTCGAAATTAAAGAATTTTGACAAGCGATAATTCATAAACTATGAGGTATAATTATTACATATTTTGGTAGTCTAGCCAGATATATAGTCTGTGAAACGAATAACTTTGAATTTGACAGTTCCCGCGGGCTTTTCTAATGTTAATTTTATTAGGTTAGCAACTTGCGACCATGCTGACGCAATGCCGTCTCTAATAGAACAGCCCCGGAGCGAGATTTATGACGTCACGCTTGTTAGATACTACGGATTAATAAATATGTTGTAGAATACATGGAAAACATAATTACTCCTCGTATTTTTGGTTACATTGATTATGGCTGAAATCGTACTCCATAGTCAATGTAGATAGTTTTAGTGTTAAGAATAATAATTTTAAAAAATATGTGGTCATCTTTTGACAAATATTTTATATGTAATTTTTTGGATTATATTCGACACTATTTTTTTCATATGACACAACACTGATAAAGGCTATAATATTAGCACGTTTTTTTTAAACCAAAAAAAAATAATGAAAAACCAAATGAAAACTTAATCAGCGTTTTTCCCGAACCTAAATCCCAAAAAAATCAAAAATTTTAGAATAATTTTACATATAAAATGACAGCGATCTTTATTTCATAGCCATCGGTGACGCCTTTTTTTATGATATTGTATTATTTGCAAATATAATTTTTCGAACATTGATACTTGCAAAATATACATATGAATTTTGTGAATGCAAATAATAATACATCACTATTAGTAGATATTGAATGTTTTTTGTTAAATTAGATCGATTTTCAAACCCCAAAATTTATAATATATTTTACATTTTACCAATTATCTTATGTACCTATTCATTATAACATATTGTAAAACATTAGCTGCATTTGTATTGTTCATAGTTTATTTGTCAAAGTATTTATTGCTATAAATAGGTATATATGTTGTATTTATTAAGTGTATATTATGTATATTTCATGTAAACTATATCATTTTTAAAATACAAACCAAAAATACGAGGAATAATTATATTTTCCATGTATTCTACAACATATTTATTAATCCGTAGTATCTAACTAGCGTGACGTCATAAATTTCGATCCGAGGCTGTTCTATTAGAGACAGCATTGGTCTGATATTTAGAAATGTTTTGTGTTGATTTTTGCAAGAAAAGGAAGAACTGTCACTTGTTTTATTATTTTCCTTTTCTATTTCACGAAAGTAAAAAGAGTTACCTATCTGATTCGTTCAGGCGCTCAATTTAAAGAATATTAGTAACTTTTTTGATAGAGGTATTTTATATTTGCCATGTTGGTAAAAAATAACGGTCAAAATTCAAAGTTATTCATTTTATAGACTATAGTATGTCTTCATGTGCAGTGAAAATTGATATTCTTACTTTATCCTCAACAAAGTTACAGGGTGGTCAAAAGTGCCGCTAATACCTCCGAGAAAAAGGTGGTACTAGTGTTGGGAAAAATCGGATGAATTCAATCCTCGAGTATTGATCCTCGAGGATTCCAATACTCGGATGATCATCCGAGGAATCCTCGGTCATAAAATTTTCTCTGTATAATATCTCGATCGAAACCTGAATAATACTTGCCGCGAGGTGTGAGTGATTTTGCTTGCTGTTGTAACACACTGTTGCCATGTACTTGAATGACTTAAATAATATTGTAATAAAAATAAATACTAATTATTTTAAACACTTTTTTAATACTTTTTAATATGTTCGTGTATAATTTAATTAAAATTTTTCATAGGTTTTGCTTTATATTGTGCTGATTTTGTTTCTTTAACTCCGACTCTCAGGCTAATCTGGCAACCTTTCAGCACGGCCAAATGAATCCAGTAATTCTAGGAAATACGTGCGGCTTTTTAAAAAGGGCTCGTTATTTATTGTTTATTTGTCGGCGGTCGGTCATTGAGATAAAAAATATATTTTGTCTTACTTTTTAATAGCGTACTTTCACCGAAAATAAACTGTAATACCTAATAAATTGTAGTAGTATTGTGTTATTGTGCATATTTTAAGTTTTTGTGCGACATAATATCCAGTTTTAAAATTGAATTTACCAACTGTATTATTTGGGCACAGCTTAACAAATAATCGAAAAAAATTGTTAATGATGATTGTTTCGGATTTTCAACCTCTTTCTCTTGTGAACCCTCATAATAGAAAAATATTAACTAATAAAATTTTACTTAAGGCCGAGCTTAAGGCTTACAACGAGTCAGCTGTCGCTTTAAAAACTGTTTAGAAAGAGAAAAAAAAATGAAATAAAATATACAGCAATATTGTTATTGTTCTTGTTGGCAAATTCCGCAAATCATTGACTTTATATCTACGTTCCATCACACATTCTATAAATTTCGATTATACTTTCATCAGAATATAGTCTCCCAACGTCCAACTACAAGCAAAGGTTTTTTTTACAAGAAAACACGTAAATTGAAAATTAAAAATGCAAATAAAGCAAAATCTCCAAGGTCTTAACCCAAAAAAAACAACTGTGGTTTTGACAAATTGAAACTCGAAAACTGACGTATTATGAATTTTCAGTTGTTTCAATTCTGAATTATTACACAGAAAAAACAACATTTTATTATTATATCAATGGTTAAAAAACTATAAATCTTAAAATATAAAGTATGGAGAAAAAATCTTCATAATTTAAATAAATGTTATAATTAATATATCCCATCTAAACAAAACAAAACAAAAATAATTAATGTATTTCAGTTCAAAAATGCAGGTTACTACTCTGAAAACCGGCTATTATTGCAAGCGATATGCGAGCAAGTGATTAAACGGTTATCCTCTGTCCTTTATACAGGGTGGCCCATCGAAAACGTTCCGCAAGGCATAACGGCCAGGGTATTCTTTTTTTTCAAAAAATCCAAAAACACGTCAATTTTGTTTGTGAGGGGGACAACTTTTGCCCCAAAAACGATTGCAAAATCTTCAACCCTCTAAGCGGGGGTGTCATCCCCCAACTTTTTTCAAATGGAAAGAGGGGTCAAGTCGTACCGCAATGAAAAGGGCTTTCTATTCTCTAAACTTTCCGGCTTTGTTTTTAAAAATCGGTCAAGTGAAGTTGAAAAAATATGAAGGATTGAAATTTGAAAAGTTTATTTAAACATTTATCAGAGTTAATGATAAGGGTAAATTCCTTCGACCAATTTGCTGTTTTTTCTTATATTATTTCTATTATTATTTCTAGATTTCTTATTATTTCTAGATGTTTACGCATTTTTTCACTTGCCACAAGGTTGAACGATCAGGTGCGGTAGTTGCTAGATAGCTGTTCTGTGACTTATGCGTTGAAGTTCTTCTCAATATCGTTAAACTTTTTAACAATTATTATGGAACAATTACTATTATCGAACCTTATTTTAAAAATAATGAATGTGGCAATCGGGTTGCGCAGATATTCAATGAACGCCATCCTGACAAACACCTTTATGGCAAAATTGTTCGCGAGTTAGTAGCAAAATTTCGCGAAACTGGAAATGAATAAAAAGAGGCAGAGGGAAAATCCTGTAGTAAATGAAGCTATGGAGGTATTCGTATTGGGCTAAGTTGCCATGGATAGTACGCTGAGTACAAGAAAATTAGCCAATGAGACCGGCGAGAATCGTACAAGTGTCCAAAGGATATTAAAAAAACGCAAGTTCCACCCGTACAAAATTCAGTTGGTACAAGAACTCAACGAAGACAATTTTGATCGTCGCTTGCAATTTTGTGAAATTATGAGTGAACGAGTGGCGAATGATAATAATTTCCTATTTAAAGTGTGTTTTTCGGACGAGTGTACTTTCTTTTTGAACGATGTAGTTAATCGGCACAACTGTCGGTACTGGGCTGAGGACAACCCCAGGGTTTTTTACGAGATGCACACACAAAACCCTCAGAAATTGAACGTGTGGACTGGTATTTTCGGAAATTCTATTGTGGGTCAGTTTAACGATATTGAGAAGAACTTCAACGCACAGTTGTCACAGTTCAAAGTCACAGAACAGCTATCTAGCAACTACCGCACCTGATCATTCAACCTTGTGGCAAGTGAAAAAATGCGTAAACATCTAGAAATAAGAAAAAATCTCAAATTGGTCGAAGGAATTTATCCTTATCATTAACTCTGATAAATGTTTAAATAAACTTTTCAAATTTTAATCCTTCATATTTTCTGTATGACTCGACCGATTTTCAAAAACGAGGCGGGGAAATATAAAGGATAGAAAGCTCTTTTCATTGTTGCATCACTTGACCCCCCTTCCCTTTCTAAAAAGGCTGGGGGATGACACCCCCGCTAAGAGGGTTGAAGATTTTGCAATCGTTTTGGGGGCAAAAGTTGTCCCCCTCACAAACAAAATTGACGTGTTTTTGGATTTTTTGAAAAAAAGAATACCCTAACCGTTATGCCTTGCGGAACGTTTTCGATGAGCCACCCTGTATAAAAGGTTTCAGCATAAATCGTAAATCGCCTATATCGTCGCGACCAGCGAGGATGGTACACCACACCCGATGTTAGTTGCGTGCCGAGCAATCCTCGAGGAACGATAGAAATACTCGAGACATACCCAGGATATGAATACTCGGATGACCGAGTATTTTTCACTCGAGTAATCCCATCACTAGGTGGTACGGCTGTGCTCGACTTGACAGATTCACTAAACGAATTGCAGAACAAAATTAATTGACACTATTTATGTTGCATCTTTTCTCTTTTTTGCTATTATATAATTTATACATGGCGTTCCATTTGGTTTCCATTAAAACATACTTATTAAAAATCTACGTGCCGACCATTCGGACGGTCAAAGCTGTGCGCCTCACCCGAGCGGCGATGGAGGATGCGGTTTAAAATGGAGCCGGGGACCGGGCATTAGGCTCGACCGGCCGCGGCCGCCGCTTTCGTATTCATAGTGACTGGAATTTATGAATATTGTATACGTAAAGACATTTATGCATGAGGCCCGCATACCAAATAGACGGCCAGGCAAAATGTATAAGCCGACTGACACTTTCGGTGAATACATTGCGGCCTGTGATCGACGAGCCGAAGGTAGAACTTATTTATCATAGTTTTAGGTAAGTTTTAGATGCGAATCTTTTTGCTATTAAATATGCAGTTATGAAATGAATTTTCTCTTGGACTGCCATCGATTTTTGCTCCTCTCAAAACTGTTTTCTTGGGATCTATTCTAAAAATAAAATAAATGCCTTTATTGTCAAAAAATTTTTCAATTTGTAGACAAAGGTAAATAAAACAAACAAAGTAAACAACAAGATACACAAACAAACAAAAGATAATACAAAACATTAAAGAAATAATATTGTCAGTCTTATTGTTTAATATAAACATTAATAAATGTTTACAATGTCAACGAACAAAAAAATAAAAATAATATTCAAAAATATTTAGTTAATTTATAGTAAATATAAATATCAATGACCTCTAAATAAATTTATTTCGATGTCATTAGTAAATATAGCAATAGCAAACATTAGACCAGTGTTTACAAAATCAAATTCGATTTTCAAAATACAATTCATTTACGGCGTAGAAAGCCTTGTCTAGTAAATAAGAGTTCAATGCTTTGCGAAATGAAGAAAACGATGTTATGGATTTGATTTCAAATGGCAGGTGATTGTGCATTTTTTTCGAGTTGTATATTATTGAACTTTTAACTAACTCTGAGCGTGGGTTAGGTAGATAAAGATCTTGCTCCGCGTTCCTGAGTGGATAAGTGTGAGATGGCCTTTCTTGAGAAGCTGATACATGCTTACGTATTAGACAAACGGATTCAAATATAAATAAGGAAGGAAGAGTCAATACTTTTATTTTTTTAAAAAAGTCCTGGCAATGAGTTCTGCTGTTTAGTCCCAATAAGTATCGAACTGCTCTCTTCTGGAGCTTGAAAATGCGGTCAAATTGAGTCGCACAACACGTACCCCAGAATGGAAGGGCATACCTGAGGTGCGACTCAAAAAGTGCATAATAAACATTTCTAGCCACTGACAAGTTAAGCTCCTTAGAAACAGATCTTAATGCAAAAAGGCAGAGCTTAATTTTTTCGACAAAGCGTCGATATGCATGTCCCATTTCAGAGAATTGTCTATAACAAGCCCTAAGAATTTTACAGATTTTACGACGTCAATGGTTGTGTTGCTAAGTACAAAAGGCTGCAGCGAGTTTTTTCTAAGAAGTGCCTTTCTAAAAATAACAAGACAGGAATCATCGAAACAACAGTCTATCTACTAGGTACCTAGGTAGAGTCCTTCAGAATTAGTGAGGCCGGAAAGCAAACTTTTATTAATTCTTTAAAACTTTCCTCTTTAGTTTCCGTGTAAATGCCATCAGATTTCTTAATGAAACCTATTTCTTTGATGGTAGCTCCATCTTTTGCCAGGACTTTATGGATACAAGAGCATGTCGAGACATCTGTAATTTCTTCGCAAAAGTTTCTCCAAGAATTCCATTCGGCTTTTCTTTATTGTATTGTGAGCTTATACCGGAAGGTACCCCAGTTTTGGTTGCTTTTGGCAAAGAGTATGTAGCTCTGCGTCAAAAAGTTTAATTCATTTTGTTTTATTATAATTTTTTTCCAAGTACTTTTAATGATTCCAATGAAATTTAGAACTTAGAACTTGTATCTTTTGATATTTTGTCGAATTCGGCCTCCTTAATGAGATAAACGTAATTTTATTAATCAACAATAATAAAATAAAAATAAAAATAAAATTAATGAAAAGATATATTTTACCGAATTTAGTATCAAATTTATTACTATTTATTATTACTACTATTAGTGCAACCTACAGCAATTTTAAATAAAAAAATGGTATTTAAGATAATTACCAAAAGCCTAATTTTAAAAAGTTTTAGCAACCTGTGACTCTAAAACTATGCATCTCCATACCCATGTTTATAAGAACTTTTTTTCATATTTTTTGATGAGGAGTCAATGAGTGCTTGTTTAAAACTTTCGCAATTTAATGATATTATTTTTTTTAAAGGACAAAATATCAAGAAACAACTTTTAATCGGCAATAAACTGCTTACACCATTTCGCTAACAAAAGAAAAAAAAGTCAGTAGTGTACATGCTTTTTTTAGAAAAATATTCTAGTGAAACCCATATACCCACCACTTTTTTAGCTTTAAAATACCTATGTCGCATTTATAGTATTTTTTACCTTCAAAATTTCACTCAAAACGCTAAAAGTACTTGAAAAAAGAAAATTAAAATTCTATTTTTTTTTAATTCTCCATCTAATAAAAAAAAAATAATATACAGGGTGTTCCATTAAAAAAAACAGAAAAAATATTTCATATTTTAGAGTGTTTGACGTAGAATTTTGAACACCCCGTATGACTTAAGATTACGATATGAATAGCAAAGTAAGTATAGACCATCTAAAGTAAATATCTAATATATTTTTGATTTCAGGCCTGTTCTTGTATTTGTAATAATTTTTTAAGGAAGGTGGCTCAAAAAAGTATGAGTGGACCAGGGTGATTTTTCCTTAAATGGAACACTTTCTATCTAATTGCAATGGCTTCCTTTCAGATCACTTTGCATAACCCTAAGATATGAGTAGATATATTTCGATAGTTTCAGAGATATTAATAAATAAATAAAAAATATGTATTTTATTTATTTACTAGCGTGTACCAGCAACTTCGTTCGCGTCGAATTAATCATTTGTAATGGTGATGATAAAGCAAAGCAAGAATTTCCGTTAACATACAAACTGGATAAAATTTTCTCACATTTATGTCAGCATGAGAAAAAACAATATGGCGATATTATTATATAACTTGGTAATACTTCAGTGGTAGTTTCATCTCGTTGTAATCCGACTTTCGAAAAATCCGTTTGCAAAAAATAAGCTTTTTACGTCAAGCAGTTTAAGCAGAATCGTGGTTAAGAAATTACCTAACTTTTTGGAACACCCTGTATGATTTTTTAAAAGATTTCAAAATATTTAAAAAAACCAAATAAATTATGCTTGTCCAAGCGTTTTCCCGAAAGACTAACCGTTTTTTAAATAACAAATATTGTAATATTTGAGGGGCGTTTTCACCCTCTTGGAATTTGAGATTCGAGAAACCCATCCTTATCGAACCTCTACACTCCACAGTCAATCCGTTTGCCAAAAATCAGCTTTAAACGTCAAGCAGTTTAAGCAGAATCGTGATTACTCAGTAGTCATATTTTATGAAACACCTTGTATAAATTTATAAAAAATCTTAAAATATGTAAAACAACAAAATCAAATATACGTGTTTAAGAGTTTTTCCGAAAAACTCACCGGTTTTTAAATAAAAAATATTTTAATATTTGAGGGATAGTTTTACCCCCTTAGAATTCGAGTTTCGAAAAATCCCTTCTTATCGAACCTCTACACCCTAAAGTCAATCTGTTTTCCAAAAATCAGCTTTTTACGTCAAGCGCTTTAAGCAGGATCGTGATTAATCAATGACCGGATTTTTCGAAACACCCTCTATACATTTTTAAAAAATCTTAAAATATGTAAAAAAACAAAATAAAATATACGTGTTTAAGCGTTTTTTCGGAAACTTGACCGTTTTTTAAATAAAAAATATTGTAATATTTGAGGGGTGGTTTCACCCTCTTGGAACTGGAATTTCAAAAAATCCCTTCTTAGCGAACCTCTACACCCTAGAATCAATCTGTATGCCAAAATTGAGCTTCTTACGTTGAGTGGTTTGAGCAGGATCGTGATTAATCAGTATGTCAGTCACTTAAGGATCTTATATACTAAAGCAAGGTTAGGCAAAGGTTAGTCTTGGGTCGAGATTTCCGTATGTAAGAAGAGTAAAATGCGTTTATAATGTACTCAACAAAGAGAGGACAGTAAACACGTTGCCAAACATATGAAATAAACCGAGAAACTGTGCACATCGCTAAGAGACGTGGAAGGGGATATAGCAGATTTGTAGCAGTTGACCGGTCCACCCAGTCAATACCTCTGTCAGTACTTAAAGTTCTAGGGAAAGGTGTACGTCATGCGTTCAGCTTTACGATTTAATTACGTCTCGTGATACTTAATTTGTTCATTTATTAACGAATCGTTGTAATTTTCCCTATAGCTTGAATTTTTTTAAGTGCGAGCTAGAAACACTTGCATTTTTGGTAAAAATAAGTAGAATTGAGTGGGTGTTCGATAGTGGTCGCGCTATTAGAACTCTGAATTCAAAAATTGATATCTCGAAATCTATTAGAAATAATAGATTGTAGTTTTTTCAAGAACTTTGTTAATATTTCTGTTGTATTTTCTTTGTAGACAGTATGTGAAAATCTTTATCATTAAAAAAATTACACGATTGCTGAAAATTGCTATGCTCTAAAAGTAAATGGATGGATTGTTTACAATTTTTGAATAGAAAAAACAACCTTATCGAATTTTTCTTATGTAAACATATTGTAAAATATCCGATCTTGAAAATAAAAAAAAAAGTTTCAATATCTAAAGTGGTTCTTGGGTTATGGCCTGTTATGTGTTAAAAAGTTCAGTTTTTAAATTATCGCGATTACTGACGTTTTCTCGTTATAAAAAAATGACACCCTAACGATATCCTTATAATTCCATTTCAGATGCTCAGAAACATGTCTAATGATTTTATCTAGTTATCTCTCTAAAAAAAAGTCTTTTAAAAATAAGCGGTTTGCGATCGTGATTTTACTTTATTTGATAGTGAATGGCGTATCGGCAACGCCGCAACAGCACACCGTCGCGCGTCACGTCGGTCGGTCGTATTTCTCTCACTCCGACTTAATAAGGTCCCTATGCGATTTACTTCCACACATGTAAATGCCGAGCCAAAAGTAACAGTTGCCAGCACGGTATTAGTATAGATTAATAGCTCTGAAACTATCGAAATATATCTACTCATATCTTAGGGTTATGTAAAGTGATCTGAAAGGAAGCCATTGCAATTAGATAGAAGGTGTTCCATTTAAGAAAAAATCACCCTGGTCCACTCACACTTTTTTGAGCCACCCTATAGAAGTTAAAATATTTTCCTGAAATACATACTAGTACATACTTTCGGTTGGCATTTAAACGTAATTCCCAAGTTTTTTATTCTAGGAGCTACAGATCCCGTCAAGGTTTACTTTAAATAATAACGAATATTTTTATTTGTAACTCACTTATCCTGCTCTAACTATTCATTAAATTGCAAATTTTCTCTTTTATTTTTCCGAATTCAACTTATACTTTCTTATGATTGTGGTACAAAAAAATCAGCTATAAAAGAAATATTCAGAGTGTTTCAATAATAAGTATTTTTACTAGTATTCTTATAAAATCTCATTGTGTAATGGCCTTTCTAAATATACGTCATCTTTATATATTCACAAGCGGTACGTGCAACAAGTAAAGTTACTCTTACAACAAATATCCCCATTCTTCATTTCTAAGGGTTGACACGCCACGCATTATACTCCCCTGCCTGATCTATTACGTTTCCCTTTATTATGACCACCGGTTGAATATATTCGTGCTATGCATTATTCATGCCGACCCAAAAGACACACACATTCTCTGTAAAAGGAGTACAGGAGAGGAAAAGGAAAAGCATGCTTTCACCCAGTTGTTTAAAACTGTTGTTTTCATAACAGGAGAGGTGTATGTTTTAATCTAAATGGTGTATCTTCTTTATTTTTTTGTTAATTATTATTAATATTTAAACTAATATTTAGTCTAGAAGTAGTAATTTTTATCAAATATATTTTTTCAGTTCTATTTATTAACAGAGTTAATTCCCCTTGAGTCCTGCAACAATGCGTCGAGCATCTATGGGTCCTAAAATAAAATAAAAACTTAGAAATTCCGTGCAGGCTTAAACTACACACATGGCCAAAATCATTGCATATACCCAACGATATTTTTATTTTATTTTGGACCTAGTATGATTCTTTTTATATTTTTGGACATATTGGCTTACTGCACGACTAGCTAATGTAAAATTAAAAATCTAAGTGCAACTAAGCTGTTATTATAATTTTATTTCATAATGAGTGAAAATCAACAAAAACAAATTTCATTTTAAACAGAAAATATTGAAAACAATTTTAATTATTTCTCACAACTAATAGTCTGTATTGCCTCCTCGAGCCTCAATGCAAGCTGTGAGACGACGTGGCATGCTCTCAATTAAGTTGTCCAGAAGATGTTGACGAATGGCTTCCCATGTTTCGCGCTCAGCAATTTTCAATTCACTTAAAATACGGGGGGGGGATCATTTCTTTTGGCAATATGGCGTTTTAGCATGTCCCAAGCATGCTCGATCGCATTCATATCTGGAGACATCGGTGGCCACCACAGTTTTCTTATACCCTCTTCCTCACAAAATTCGCGAACCGCTAAAGTGCGATGGGGAGGAGCATTATCGTCCATGTAAACAAATAGGCTCTAAAATGTCTCCGAGATATGAAGCACCTGTCATTGTGCCATCAATAAAAACAAGAGGAGTTCGAGCTCCGTGCATTATACCTGTCCATACCATAATACTTCCAGATGCTCTCCAGACCAACGTTCGTCACGAGTCTGACACTGGGTCTATTTTTGTTTCATCACTAAACATGGCGAAATTCCAATTAGGTCCATTTGCTCAGCCCATTGTAGTCGCGTAATTTTGTGTTGTAAATTAAGCTTCGGAAGACGTAGAGGCCTCCTTAAATGTAATCCTCTGTCATGGAGTCTTCTTGCTATGGTCTTTCTTGAAACATTTACTCCTTCAAGGCGAACTAACTCATTTTTAATAGCAGTACTAGAAAGCAGGGGATTGCGTCGTGCAATTAGGGATATTTGACGGTCTTGCTCTGCAGTAGTCTCTCTGCAACGTCTTGCAGGCCGGTCTGAAACCTCGTTTGTCTCCCTGATTTTTTTTAATATTCGCAAAACATCGCTTTGGTTAACTCCTATAATTTCAACTATTGCAACTTGCCGGTAGCCCTGTTAAGACAGTGTTACCATTCTGACTCTATTAAACTGTGAAATAATGTTTCTAGGCATTTTAAGGTCAAAACAATCGTCAAATTTCTTCTGAAACCCAAGAGACCACAAATCGAAACGTGCAAGAATTTGTAATAATATTGAGTCTGAACGATAAACATTGTTTACCATATCCATTTTAACAAAAAAATGTTTATTACAGATTATCACAATTACAGATTCTATAAATTCCTTTCCGTATATTTTTAAACGATCTATGCAATAATTTTGGCCATATGTGTATTTACTAGGGTGTTTTTTAGAAAAATGTTCTTGTACAAGGTGTCTCAAAAAAATTGAGTGAGTTGGCAGAAATTGTAAGACTGTAGACTGTTTGCTCTTTCAATAGATTTTGAGAAATATACAGGTGTCCCAGAAATAAGTGCAGATATTTTAAATAGGTAGTATATTTCGGCCCCAGAAACACGCCTATGAGTTTTTTTTTGCGAAAAAAAATTGTTGAAAATTTTATATTTTTCTTGACATTTCCCGGGAAATTTTAAAAAACTTTTTAGTGTCACTTGTTTATTCACCTGAGATTTCTCTACGGTATATCTAATTATATCTAATCCTTGCAGTGTGTTGCACCTCCTACATTATGAACACCTATTCAACAGTATTCAACATAACAGCGATCTTCATTTCATAACAATCGCCGACGCCCTTTTTTATACCATATTGTATAATTAATTAATAAACTAGAACATAATGAAAACCAAAAAAGTTTGTGTCTATCGATTTGCTTTCATACATAATAAATCCCCGCAAATCGAACAAATCGTAAAATTCTCCTCATACAAACTTGTTTAAATCAGGCCCTGTTCAAGTATAAAATATATTCCAGCATCCAACCATCAATCCTATGCAACCAGTAATACAAAGAAACGCATATCGTGTTGCCTTACCTCCAAAACTAAAAAGGTGAACCGGAGCCTAGCATATACAGCATCCCACTTAGAAAATCGGTAGCAGGGAGCATAGCTGTCGGCGAAAGGAGCGACGTTGTCAGCTGTTTCGAAGCGGTGATTTATTATCGGGATAATGGAGGAATGGCGAGGTAATTCTGAAAGGGCCACATCTAGCGAGAAAAATTGCACGCTTTGTTATATAAGTGCATTAATGTCAGAATATAAATGTAAATTTGCTTACCCGTCATAAACGCAATTTAAAATTTGCAACGTACAGTATTATGCGATGTAAAAATACAATGTTAAATGGGATAAGGCATTAGAATACAATGTAATATAATTTACGAAGAAGACGAAGAGATCATTAAGTGTTTTCTTCTAGAGAGCATAGCTGAATTTAATTTAAAAAAATATGAATAAAGATAGTTTTCTTTTCAAAAATGCAATTAATCATTTGGGGAATTAATTTCTCTTATATTAAATTTGTTCTAAATTAGAGATACTTAATTACTTATTTATACCTCACCGGCAAAAAAAACTGGCCACTAAAAACTAGTCTCAATTTCAAAGTTGGATTTCTCGCGAACCACTCATTAGATTTTGATGATTTTTTTTTTAAATTGTAAATTAATTCCTTCTTAACGGATGCTACGTCAGAAATTTTTATTCCGATTTTATTTTGAGCATATACAGGGCACAACAATAAGGCGAAGTTTTTTGCCCGAACTTTGTAACACCCTGTAGGGTGCAGCAGATGTTGTAGCTATTGCTAAATCAAATCACATTGTAGCCTCATCTTTTGTGAGGATTATTTTTTTTTAATCACGACATTATCTCTGTTTGTATTGGAGATACGCCGATTTAAAATAAACGCCTCGAAAAAAGCTTTAGTCCATTGCTCAATATCCCAATTCACATGTAAACGCGCAAACTGAAGACGTGCTCGACGATTTCTTGCAAGCTGTTTTGTTTTAGTCTTCGACGGATTGTTCTTTCGCTGACTTGAGTTCAACGCACGGTTTGTAGCAGATGTTGATTCTGAAACGCTGTAATTCTACGATTTCGTAAAGTATTCAGGACAATAAAGCTGTCGTCCGTTGCATTTGTCTTCCGTTTTCTTTCGGAACCCACTCGCCTAGTGAAATTTCCCTTTTTCATATACCGATTCCAGGCATCCTGGACTGTTGTTCGAGGTATACCCAGGGTACCGGACACATAAAGTTGACTTCGGCCATCCTCAATTAAAGCTACAATAGAGCAACATCCGTCACAGATAATGGCATTTTAACATTGAAAATGTTTCTGTTATCCTATATAAGGGAGCCCAAATCGAATTAAAATGCTACATTTGCCACACCATGACGCCATATATACAAGGGTATAGGAAATCTCGGCGCAGCGGCGGCAGTCGGCCAGCGCGCGCAAAAACCATTACATCGCTAATTGTTTATTGATATATCTTTATTAGTTTAAAAGCAAAAAATATGGGGTTTGCTTTGATACCTTGTCAAGACATAAGCGAAACTTTTAAATTGTTTCTTTTTTTCATTTAGGCCTTCGTTTTTCGTTAAATAAAAGTTATATTAAAAAAATCTATTTTAAACCAAATTTTCGCATGATTGAAATGATTATTCATGTTTAAAGTTTTTTGGTCATAAGCGCTAATGGAAATGTTTTTTGTAAATAATTATAAAAATTACTCCCTACGAAGACTTTATTATGTACTGGATCAAAAAATAAGTATTTGTTTTCTCTATACGGTGGTATTAATATATCGATTTTTGATGATAGTGCCCTTTTACACGGTCTAATTTTGTGCTACTTTCGGAATAAGGGTCCCCATATCATGTACTGTACTTCCATCCCTGAAAAATTCAGCTTGTGACACCGAAGTGAGAGGTAACGTCAAAATAAGCTTTAATCTACCTACATCATAGGTAGGTGTAGGTACTCTAGGTATATTCTACCTAGACAGTAGCTGAACTAGCTGACAGTAGTAATTAATTTGTTATCCGATAAGTAGTTGTCATTATATAAGTTTAATCATCTTATACCTCCTATAACGGTAAGTTTTGGATTTTTCCTGATTGGTTTGTTAATCAAAAATATACTGGGCATATAAATGTCTGTTACAGGTTAATTCGTTAAAGAAATATGTTACACACATATTTATTTTAATAATAATAGTATAATAGTAATGGCTATATTATGTTATAACACATACATATGTATTGAATGTACTTATTTTAACCAATGCATTGTTTTTTTTTAATCTCACAAATAAAGAAATGTTTTATAGTTTTTATTTTAACCGTTTTTAGTGTAACCAGGAGTTTATTTCGTAACCTCTTACGATATAAGAGGGCCCACAAAGTGTTTTATTACTGAATGCTTAAAATTTAATAATATATTTGTACATAAAATAGAATAGATTAGAAAGTCAATTAATTAATATTGACGTAATTACTAAATAAGTACAAGATTTTTTTTCTAATTATTTTAGTGTATTTTTAGTCACCTAGTTATAAAGGAGAGATATCCAATCATTGCATTATTTTACTCACAAATAAATGTTTTATGGTTTTTATTATAAAACAACGATTAATTTATTATACACCCCTTAACCCAAACACTCCAAGGAGGATATTTCGTGACCCCTTATTTAAGGTGGACAAGCTTTATTAATCAATGTTTTAATTACCCAGCGTTTTTAATAAAAATCTAATGTAATTTTTCATAGAAATGATCTGACATCAAAAGCAAATTTTATCAAAAAACTTTTTGATTATCTACAAGGAGTAAACCGCTGACAAATGTCTGTATACTAATGCCAAAGTAATGCCAAAAATATAAATTAAATACCAAAATTTCTCATATAATGCCCGACTAATGCCAAGCTGATTCCAATATAATACCACTAATACTACGAATAATATGTAACACATTTGTTTCACGAATTAACCTGTAACAATACTGGTAGGTACGTGCACAGATTTTTTCCTAGGTAACTTAAAAGTCGTTAAAAAGTCTAATTATAATTAAAGAAGATATAATTCCAACAAATTACATTATAAGGCCAATAATGCACAAGTAATACCATTAAAATTTTAGAAAATTTAAGAACTCTTTATCTGTCATTGATCATGATCTGTCATCATGTTAACCTGATGTTTTGTATGTTATTTTGTTTTTTCGAGGTTTTTTTGCTTGCTTGTTTTACGGATAGGTGCGATCGCATAATTATTACTGATAATGTTTTATTTAATGTTAACACTATTACTTTTTCAGTGAATCTTTAAATCTGTTGTTTTTTGTTAAGTTCGTTATTTAAACATATGTATGTAATACACTCATATTAACACTAATCATATTTTTGCGTTTTTATTCATCATTTTCAATGCCCCCCCGGTTGCATCTTTGTAAAGGACTGTGAATTTTTTAATTTGACAACCGTTGTTGTCATATTGCAAATACTCATTAATCCGTTTTCGCCTATGTCGCATTGATTATTTACACATAAAACTTTCTACCGACGAAGCATTTTTCCGGGACGTTTGTTATAAATCAGCGTATCTCCGATAAAAAGAGAGATAATGTCGTGATTAAAAAAATAAAATGCTCGCAAAAAATGGGACTACAATGTGATTTGCTTTAGCAATAGCTACTACAGCAGCTGCACCCTACAGGGTGTTACAAAGTTCGGGCAAAAAACTTCGTCGTATTGTTGTGCCCTGTATATGCTCAAAATAAATTCGGAATAAAAATTTCTGACGTATCATCCGTTAAGAAAGAATTAATTTACAATTTAAAAAAAAATCATCAAAATCTAATGAGTGGTTAGCGAGAAATCCAACTTTGAAGTTGGGACTAGTTTTTAGTGGCCGGTTTTTTTGCCGGTGAGTTTGTTTAAACGATTGAACTCCACTAATAACGGAGCGCACAACATATTGAAAAGTTGGCTATTCCGATTTTGCTCGTTTGGTTGGAGATAAATATAAAAATTCCAATATTTATCACTAGCGTCAAAAAAATCAAAAATTAACTACGATAATATTTAAACTTGATTTCCATAATAAATGTGAGACTAATTAAAACGTGATGAGAAATTGATATAATCTGAGAGTTTTCTAATTTAATTACTGAATAAGTGTGTTAAAAAATATAGGTTAGGTTTGTGGAAAACTAGACCAATGTATTAACATAACTATTTTTTAACTCTCGTAAAATTCAAATAATAAATAAAGGAATTCACGATCACGTCAGAATTAGAATAAAAGGATCCACCCCCATTTTATTCACCCCTCTAGCCGTTGGTCTTCCTCCTGCCGGTCTGCTTAAATGCTGTTTTCCTAATAACACGAAAAAAATACACTTTTATAGGATTGAGCGTTCACAAAATTTCTCATGCTTAAATGTACCAGGCAACGGTCCAGCTACGTCGAAACACCGGTTCCCATTAGAACACCGAAGTTAAGCGACGTAAGGCGATACTAACGGATGGACGGGTGGCCGGTTCGAAACTCTGTATCGGCTGTTGTCCAAAAAAGGCAGAAGTGTAAAATCTATTGATACACACTGCTCATTCGCGCCGGTTCGAGGCCGGATGATGAGACACTTGCCAAATCGGTAAACCATTGACCATGATATGGCCGATTCGGATTCCGCGTAAACAAAGTCGGCCCCGTCCAGATTAGCCCTGGCAGCAAAAATGAGACGTTAACTTGAAATCTTTACTTTACTTCTAAATGTACCACTCATGGCGCATTACAACGGAATGAATTCTCGTTCCGCTCATCTCTTGCGAAGTGGGTCATCTATATTTGAAGTATACAGTCATTTTATAATATACCAAAAATTTACACGCCATTTACAAGAAGTCTAAAAATTTAAAAGAAGTCTAAAAACTCTTTAACTTAAATTTACAAAATACTAAATTTTGATAATCAAATTTGATATTGAATTTTGATAATAAAACGCGAATTAGTTCCAAAAAATGATTGTTTATACCAGCGTTTCTTAACCTGTGGACCGTGGACCCCCGGGGGGTCCGCGAGTATGTTTATGGGGGTCCGCCGTCTTATCTATAACCATTTGAATTAATAACTAAATTTTATAAAAATGTATTTTTTTGTACTAAAATAATTTGTCCTAAAATTTCTGTTTTTAGGGTTCCGTACTCAAAGGGTAAAAACGGGAACCCTATTACTAAGACTTTGCTGTTCCTCCGTGCCTCCGTCCGTGCCTCCGTCCGTGCCTCCGTCCGTCTCTCACAAAGGTCTATCTTATGAACCGTTATAGCTAGACAGTTGAAATTTTTACAGATAATGTATCTATGTTGCTGGTTGCTGCTATAAGAACAAATACTAAAAACAGAATTAAATAAATGTTTATAAGGAAAAAAGTACTTTCACTAAAAATTTCTTTAGCTTTCATCACTTAAACATCTTTTAAGTAAGAATTTTGTATAGAATATGTCAAGTCCTCGATGGCCGCGTGATTTAAAGCTTTAAGGACTTTACGCTGCTATGACGTTGGAGCCGTAGTAAAGCAGGTTCGAATCCTAGTCAAGGCGACTTTTTTTAATCGTTTTTTTTTATTTTTACATATTTTACATATTTATTATTGATTAATACATTTTTTAGTAATGTGTTTCTTCATTTTTTTAAAATTACTTATACGCGCATTCAAAATTTCAGCTAAATCGGAAAAAAAGTTTATAATAATATAGTGTCTAATGTTTTTTTTTATCAATCAATTTTTTTTTAATTAGGGCGGTCCTTGAAATTGTGCTTGATGGGGTCCGCGAACTGAAAAAGGTTAAGAAAACGCTGATATTACCTATAAGTGATATTAACATAAAGATGTTAATACTTAATGATGAATTATAAGAATATAGTAGTAATTACACAACAGTTATTATTTAGATATGTGACTTCGACTGCAGAGCTGCTAGGTTTTAAATATTTTGCTTGCATATTTGTTAAAAATTGCCAAAAAAATATTTAAATTTCTGTTTTAAACATGTTTGGTATATAGGTTCTTTTTTGAAAAAAACGAACTCTTTCTTTGAACAAGCATTTAATAAATATGCAAAGTACAAATATTTTCAGGGCTGGTAGATCTCGATAAAAGAATAATATTTTCTCTTTACCGTTTTTCAAATAAGTTCAAAATACCCGACTTATTCAAGTTTGAAAATTTAAAAATAAATTATTTATTTTTAAAAAATTTTGAGGACCACCGGATTTTTTCTGTATTTCCATCCCTTTAACTTCATTCAGAATGGAATAAATTAGTGATTCTTTAATTTCAATGTAAGCATTGAAAATTAGTGGTAGACATTTTCAATTAGTAGAAAAAGTTATCAGACTTTTAACTTTTCCTCTAATTATACTTGAAATTTACGAGAAATGTCATTTTGGCCTTTATATTTTTATTTTTTTATAAGCTAAATTTAGGTTTTCCCTATGGATACAACTGACTTAACTATTAATTTTAATTGTGTATAAAACATTGTGAATAATCGTAAACTAAAAAGTATAAAGTGTAATTGAAACCACTAATTGCGAGGTTCTGAATAAAGCTTTTTAGTGCCGTAACCACAACCGTAACCATGGTAATATCACAGATTAAGAAATTCTACCGTGGGAAAATTTGAGGTGAACAGGCAGTTTTAAAAAGTTTTTTAAAATATACAGAAAAATTTATAAGAAAATGCACGATTTTTAACATCTTCTTTTCCGAAAACCTCATAGACCTGTTCCTGGGGTCGAAATATACCACCCCTAAAAATATTTGCACCTATTGAAGACTCACCCTGTATAGCTTAAAACAATTGTTTTAAACAATTTTTAAAAATAATCCTGATTTTGAAGTTACAATCGTGTTTAAAAGATTAAAATATGTATTAAACCAAAAAAGCCTGTTTTATTTAAAAATAAAAAAACATGTTTTTTTTCAACCCTGTACGCCTAATTTTCATGGAGAAATTACACGAAATTAGAGAAAAAGTACATTAAATAGACAGCATAATAATAGAATAGCGTAGAAAGGGGATGCATAGAATATTAGAGCATAGTTTCATACGAAAAATACATTGGAAAAGGAAGTGCATTTCATAACAGCAGAAATTGTGTAAAGAGACAAAAACTCACCTTAAGACGTCTAATGACATTCAAGCTCCTAAAAAGAAAGAGAAACATACATTAACAAAACGTCCACACATTCAAAACAGTAGAAGAGGGAAGCATTCTATTAGAAAGTTCAAATATTTAATAGCAAATTAAAATTAACAAAGATAGATATCATTAAAAAATATGGAATCTATCAGTAAATTGGCCGTTTAAGATGCTGGGAAATAACACGTAAAACTCAGCCAGAGCACAATTAAGATTTATTTTAATTTTAGTGTTTTAAAAATACCTCTGGACCTCATTTCCATGAATAGATAGTTCTTTAAAATATTAATACTGAATATATGCATTATACCAGTTGATGACGCTCAGTATATTAAAAAATATATATTAAATAAGGTAAAAGTTAATCATTGTGAAAGAGAATTAAAAGGAAGAACAAACTAAAATAAATATGAGATAGATAAAATAATATTATAAAATGAATAGCAGTAACAACTATAATATTAAAAAGATACATTATGATGATGGTATATAAAAAGTGACGTATATTTTTAAGGCCGTCATAATTTTTGAAGTAAAACTTCTTTACGCGCAATGGGAGTAAAAATTCAAGACCGTGGTAAGCAAATGAGGAAGTTGAGATGGGTCTTTGCAGTGTCGTAACACGGGTTCTATATGATGTGTGTGTGGGCACATAGTGCACATCCAATTTTTTTGTTAACACTGACATGCAAATGTGACATTTTGTTCTTATCTAGTGACATGCAGAGTAATTTTAACTGAAGATGGGGCGGAATACTATACACTTAGCGGGAGAGAAAGGAAGAGAATGGAAAAAATAGAAAAACTGATTTTTTATATTTCTTTAAATTTTTATTTTAAAAAAAACACACAATTCAATAAGTCATTACATTTTGGATACAAATAAAATTAAATAATATGCATGAATAGAAATGAACGCAGTTTAGGTACATACACCTACTAAGTTTAAAAAGTTAATATAGTGTCATTTAATTTATCTAGTTGATATAAAATCAGCTTGAAATACAGTATTGAGGATGATATCATTCTCCAAATTACATTAAAAATATCATCAAAATCGTATGCCAGTACATCTATGTAAACAGACTACCAAAACAATAGCCTTTCTGAAAAAAAATATATTATTAGTATTTCGCCGCTGAAAAAAAACTAAACATTATGATTTTTGTAAAATTACATAAATTACAATCTAAACAAAAACTACCTTATCAGTGGCTTTCTACTTTTGCCCTACAAGCAAAAAATCTTAGTGTTTCAAGAGATATACCTCCTCGTCGACAGAAGAAAACAACCCAGAATATAGAAAGAACTATGTAAAATCAGTAACTATACATGATTATCATTTTGTTATCTTACTGAGATTCATGTTGTATGGTTTGTTATTTTTTCAATAGTCAAAGAATCCAGGCAGATATTTATTAATACATTTAGTTACATTTGATTTGCAAATTAGCAATACATTTATTTATATTTTTTGATTTGAATTAGAAAAGCCTCTTTTATTTTTCGTTTAGCAGCATATTTCATGAACTGTGTTCTCTGGATATAAATCTTATATTCTCGAAAATCGTATTTTTAATGATCTTTATGTTCTTGTAGAATGTAGAATATAGAATGAGTAAGAGGGGGAGTTAATCACTGCGACCTTAAAGATCTATTGTGCCCCCCTTCCTTAAGTCATCACACAGTCTATAACCCATCACAACAATGTTGTAGAGGGGACAGGGTATGTCCCATCCTCCTCTGACAACAGTTCTTTCTCCGAGGGTACACACCATTCCACGGTTGGAGTTTGGCCCTCCGTGCCGCCCATCACAGTCGAGGAGCTTGCCTCCGGCTGAGGAACCCGTGAGGTGGAGGCTGGAGGATCTGTCTCCATTTTCTCCACCTCTTTAACTTGGTCTCTCCTTAGACCTGATACCGGTGTTGTCCCGTATCTATAATAGAGGATATGTCCCTCTTTCTCTATTGCCTCCATGGATTTGAGGTCAATTCCTATTGTGAGGACCTGACCATGACCCTCCTCCCTCGAATTGATGACTCGCCAACTCGATGTCCTTACATTGAATTTCTGACCCTGGATAAGGCTCAGCAGGTAGGTGGTGTCTTTCCCCTTACTCCTCGACAGAAAGACCGTGATCTTTATGTTCTTACGTACAATGTAATTCTTTCAATTAAAGTTCTAGAAGTATCGGTAATATAAAGTTTCGCACACTCCTAAGGCATTTTATATATTATAGGTATGTTTTGTTTGCTTTTTATTTTCATGTGTTGAATTTGTAGGGGTCACAAAATAAATTTCAGTGAAGCTTCTATTATAAATGAAGGACGTTCGTATCTCATATTGTTTTCCTTTATTCCGAATCGCCTAGTATAAGTGGATCTGTTAATAATTGTGTATTCTGTGCATTTCCTTCATTAATATTATGTATTATGGTTGCGGTTTGTATTTAATAAAAATAAAACAAAAAATAAGATGAGATGAGAAGAAAATATGATAAGATTTACCATATTCAAATGATGACCATATCCAAACTTAATAATCATGCAGTGAGCATAAAATGGATTATTATAGTTGCAGTAGTCGCAATTTACAAAAACTTTCTCCGCAAGTTTATAACCACATTTCGTAAAAGACATATATAATCTACAAACTTTGGTCCCCTTTGTAGCTTATAAATTAATACCTACAATTGGTAAGTCCGTTGCTTGGGCCAATAAGCAACCTCGTTCAAGAAGATTTGACCTGCGGTTAACACAACCTTTGTTCCTAAATTCTGAAGATTTAACAATGGTAGACTGATGTCCTATAGAATATTCATACACAAGAGTAATGTAACACTAAACATTTTGTTAATTTTTTGCATATTTAATTTAAGGACCATATAAAAAATATCTTCAAAATTCAGAATATAGTGTTTTATATTACAGTATTTATCTATAGTTTTAGTTTATTAGATATTTTTTTAACAGTGGATGTAATTATTATAATAGTAGGCGCAGTCGGTAGGATTGTGCAGTAATAACTTTTTCTATTTTAAGAATATTTATCAACTAACTAAAATAAATAAAATCAAAATAATAAAAATATATTGAGTTAAATTAGAAATATATTTTTAATAAATATTTTTTAAATATTTATAAGTAATGTAGAAAGTAAGTATTTTGGATATAATTGTTCACTGGGACACTTAAAAATGATACCTAAATATTGATATCAAAAACACTGTCGAACAAAAAGATTCCGGATATCAGGCAAAGAAATCCAAAGTATTTACAAAACTGGAAAGAGAACGCTTTATGAAAGAAGCCGATGACAAAGAATTCCTGTTAGCTAAATCTTAATCGTTGGAGTATTTGGAGCATGTAGAAGGGAAGAAATCACGTTTTTGACCGTAGATGCCATTAAAGATTGTCAGTCATTTATTAGTGTGAAGATTCCAAATACAAAAACTCATTTTCCAAGAGTGTTTACGATTACTGAGGGACCAATAGATGGTGTCAATTTCTTACATGTATTTCGTAAGTACGCAAAACTTCGACCACTCAATGTGACACATGTACGAGGTATGATGCTGTACACGGAAAAAATCATTTCTATATTCAAGAACAATCATACACTTAAAATTTTACACTTTCTTTAAGGATAGTATTCTTTCCATGAGTACAACAAATATTTGGAACTATTTTACTTTTACACTTGCTTTTTAAATATAGTTATAGTAACTTTAAGTAATTTTGAATCTAAAAAAAATAAAATGACTTATATTTAAAAAAACTTATATTACTATCAAGTGAATAAATCCTTTAGCAACGAAGAAACTATTATTACATGAAGTATAAATGCTTTTATATAATAATAAGTAGTATTCTTAACTTTTTTAAAACTTTTACTTGAAATCGGTGTATTAAGACTTTAAATAAGTATATTATTCTCGGCGCGAGAATAACACCCCATTTCCAAGAGTTACTATTCTTATATTAAGTGACCATCCCCAACAGCAACAACGCAACAGTGCATTCCTGATTCCTATCTTCATTTGATTTCTGTTTCTCCTCTGCGACACGAGACGCGCCGGGTACTTTATATATTTTTTTTTGTTATCGTTTGTGCTTGTGATATGTTAAAATGGAGGATCTTCTTCAGGCATGGGAGATGACGGATTTGATCCCAAAATTTCAAGGTAATTTTAGCAATAATCCTACATTATTTGATGATATTGGTTTGAGGTTAGGGGGACTCCATTTCAATATGCGTTATTTCTTATACATTGGTGGTAAACTAGGTATGTAAGCGTTTGGAACGATTCAATTATGTTTTAACAATTTTTATTATCGTTTCTCGTTTACAATTAGCGATACCGCTGTTCAATATCTACCTATATTGGGAAATTACACAGTTTTATTGTATTTTCTTATTACGAAAAGCATATAATTTGGTAGGTGATGTTTGGCTAATCTAATTTAAAAAATATTAACCATATTCGGGGTTATTCTGGTGATATTTCAATATTCCATACCTATTGGAAATGGAAATTAAAATTTTTAGCATGTCCCAACTCTATTATATTCATGTATGTTACCGGGCAAACCCGATTTTAGGATAAACTAGTTGTTCTTAGGACGAATATTAACCGGGATCGAAAAACTATATAGTTCTCACAAAATTCGGTAACGTGTTTCCTATGCTTTCGGAGGTTCGGGTTCGATCTTGTTAGAAACTCTTGTTTTGGTAAAATCTTTTCTTAATTTCCATTTACAATAGGTATGGAATTTTGAAATATCACCAGAATAACCCCGAATATGGTTAATACTTTTTAAATTAGATTAGCCAAACATTACCTACCAAATTATATGCTTTTCGTAATAAGAAAATACAATAAAACTGTGTAATTTCCCAATATAGGTAGATATTGGACAGCGGCATCGCTAATTAAAAACGAAGTAATAAAAATTGTTAAAACATAATTGAATCATTCCAAACGCGTACATACCTAGTTCACAACCTAGTTTACCACCAGTGTATAAGAAATAATGCATATTAAAATGGAGTCCCCCTAACCTCCAACCAATGTCATCAAATCTTCTTAAGGTGCTGTACAGATTCCTGCGTAGGCGTTCATCTTTTTCTTCCTCATCAGATGGTTCTGTTAACTGCCGCGACTTGGAGTGCTTGGAAGTCCTTGGACGAATATTGACGAATATATCAAATAATGTAGGATTATTGCTAAACTTACCTTGAAATTTTGGGATCAAATCGTCATCTCCAATGTCTGAAGAAGGTCCTCCATTTTCACATATCACAAGCACAAACGATAACAAAAAAAACTTTATAATTTTATAAACTACCTAGTCGGCGTGTCTAGTAACTAACCTAAAAGTAAGAACAGGCTTTATTTTATAGTAGGTGATATTACACTTGAACGAAGTAATTATTACACGTACACAAAGAATTTCTATACTTAACGCAATAATTTGCTAATTTACAAATAAGTATAAGTAGTACTCGAAACAAGATTTTATCTCGAATTGTGTGGAGTGTAGTTATAATCTTAATTTCAGTACTAGGTAAATCTTAAATAAAAGATAAATTTTCTTAGCTTCTAAGGATAAGGTTTTCTTGAAAAGAAGTATAACTAGATTTGCGGAATGGGGAAACTAGCATATCGTTGGTTCAAGATTAATAATCTTTAAGCCAGTTTAGCTGGTTTTCCGTGTACCTTGCCAGTTGGAATCAATACAATTGGGGGTATGCCAAAAAAGATAGCGGAATTTCTTGGACTCTCCAACGCCATTGAATACACTGGTCATTGTTTCCGGCGCAGCTCTGCAACAATGCTGTCAGATTCAGGAGCGGACATAACAGTTTTAAGGCGATATGGAGGTTGGCGAAGGTTACATTGAAAATTCAATTGAACAGAAAACCGAAATAGCAAAAAGAACCATGGGACAGTAAGATACGCCAAATAAGGAATTAAAAGCAGTTCACGTAGAAGCAGAAGCTACCAGCATTGCCAGTACAAGAAATTTACTTATTTCGACTCCTACAACTTGCATTTCTCTTAGAGACGAAAAGTTATTGGATGCCTCTTGTATTCACTTTAATAATTTAAATAATTGTACCTTTAAGATTTATAATAAATAAATATTTTCATTGTTTCTAACGTTTCATTTTTTACTTTTAGGCACTAGTGCCTAAACAAGTGTCACTTTTAGATACTAGCGCCTAAAAGAATGTCATTTCGAATCTCAAATAAATATCAAAAACTGTCAATTACGAAACGCTTTCACAAAAAATAATTTTTCTATATTTTAAATATTTATAAGTAAAGTAGAAGATTTCGTACTATAAGAAGTACTGCAGCTGGTCGCGTAAAACTACATAATATGGACTCCCCTCGTTCGCCATAGCCAGGAACAACATTAAATAGAATTCCGGATTTTCCGAAAGTTATTTACCGAGCCGTAGCACCGTTTACAGCTTATAAATTAGCGAGTACGGTTAATGAGGCTGTTTATGCGGAGGGGTCTGCCCCAGTTCACCCGGATTAGGACTGCGGTAATCAAAACGTTTATTATTGCACTCTGTCGACTTAACCGTGGCGCGGCGGTTGCTCATAAAGAATTCGTAAAGCGGCGATATACGCTAATTTTGTTTGTGTTACACATAAAAACGATATATTAGCTCGCAGCCAGGCGCTAAAGTTAAGTTTAGTAACCAAATCCACTTAAGCCTATAAAAGAAACGCTTTTTCCGCTGTTATCTTTTAAACGGGGTTAAGAAATTAATATGCATGTCTACTAAAACAGTTTAATATAATAAACTGAAAACATGGAATTGATAAATACTTTTTATTCTTTTGTGGTGGCTATCTTATTGGAATATACGGGATATTTCGCCACAGGAACATATAATTATTTTTATACAAGAAGATATAATGGTATTTTAACGTCGTCGACCGAAAAAATAATAAAAAAAATAAGTTTTTAGTTTTTTTATAAACATTACCACTGCGAACGGCAGCTTTTCATCGGAGAGCAGTCGTGGATAAGGTATTTCACAGGAAAGAAAAATAATTAATAACAATAAACAAAAAAAAATAGATATTGGGCGCCAGGCATGTACAGAGAAAGAAAACACAGTTGTATATTACTTAAAACTAATGACTATATTTATTCATGATGTTATTTGCTGGTACATGACATTGTAGAGTTCTAGTAAATATATAGTGGTTATATGTCAACGAAAGTGGTGTTAAGAATTGTACTAAATATCTATGAAAACAACTATGATAAAATACAAAACATGTAAATTTTAAGAGAATATATGAAATGTAGCATTACTTTAATTAATTTGATATATTTTATATGATGTTAGTGCAATAATAATATCTATAAAAAAGTAATACTATTACAAGGCGTAATGTAATGAAACCTAAAATCTAAATCATATTGTAACTACTAAATAGACATAAATGTTCTTAATAATCTAACCACTAAATATAGTCTGTACGATATTATTTAAAATGTACGTTATTAAGTTAAGACTGAAAATCGACTGAAAACCAGAACCTAAATCTACACTTAGCTGTTCTTGAGGCAATCCTGTTTCGAAGAGTAGCAGCGTGAGGTGGGCTGAAATCTCTGTACTGTCTTCGGCGATCCTGTTGGCCAAAACAACAAAAGGGGCCAGAATGAGGACACCATGAATCAATACAGCCGCAGCTACTGACTAGGCTTAGAAACGGGAGCGAAGCAGCATGGGGCCTACGCTGTATCTACACTGTGGCAATATGGGGACACTACCCGTACCTTGGAACACTACTAGGACCTTGGATAATGTCCGTAACTTGGACCATAACCCTGGACACAGTCCGTCCATAAGATAACGGTACAGGGGAACACTACCCGTACCTTGGATACTACTAGGACCTTGGATAATGCCCGTACCTTGTAAATAGTCCGTCCATAAGACCCTAAAAATCGAAACTCTTGTTTAAAACCAAACAAGGTCTAATAAACAAAATAAACCTACCTCGAAATACTTCCGAGGGCTCAATAATAAACAAAAGAACTGTCCTTTCTTCCATGTAACATTCTGGAGGAAAAAAGAAAACGGACGCCAACGTGCAAGCAAAACACAAATACAGGTTAAGTTGGGACATCCAAAACTCTACCCTAAAAATATTCAATAATAATAACGAATTTATTAGATTCGTTATCTTTATTAGAGATAATATCTCATCTTTACCTGTGCCTCGAAATAGCAGCTGATTCAGATTATACAGCAAGATTTAAATAATCACCATTTCTAGAAGCAGGATTTGCAACCGTGCCGCAACCGGCCAAAGACAAAGTGAGGTTAAAACGCACAGAGGCGCCTTGACATATAACAAGGATCTTGACAGCGCGCGCCTCCACAGAACAGTGAAACGATAGCAGGGTTGGCGACTAGGGAACGTAAAAATTACGCAAAGCGTGCCAAATAAATTATCAGGCCTGAACGATACGGAATCCGGTGATGATACGCCAGACATCATATAAATCATATATAAAAAATACATGTAACGAACTAAAAACGTTACAAGGTTACGTTTTAAAAAATATTCAGAACTTATTATTTCAAGGAATTACGAATAGAAAAAATATTGTGCTGGGTTGGCGTTGGTTTCTATGTAATTTGACGAATAAATAAAGCTGTCTCTTTAGTTGTCAGTTTTGAGTCAATATTTTTTAATTCTCTTTCGTATCGATTGCTGATTGAATTGGAGCCAGAAATGGCTCAAAACGAAATAAGTAAATTATCAATAGATATTCAGGCTGAGGCGACAAACGCCATATCCAAACTACTTCCATTTAAATCCCGAATAACTTATGAAAAGGAATACAACATTTTTCAAAAATGGAAGCAATTAAAAAACGTGCGGGAAGAAATAAAGTTTTTAACCTATCCTCGCTGTTAAAGTATCATTTAATCTACCCTTGCGGTTAAAGTACTATTATTTTATCTACTATTTTTGATAGATATAAGGCAATTTTAACACTTGCTATGGAAAAAAATATTAATGTGTATTTAAAAATACACTTTCCGAAAGGATATCTTTCGTCGGTTTTGGTTCATCTCGGATCACTCAAACAGCCGATTAACGTTTATTTTCAGGTTCATAAAAGTAAATCCAGGATTGTTCACCACTGACAACTGTATATATTTTTTGAGTTTCCTGTGTTAAACCGGTGCCGGTGTAGTGTTTTTTTGACTAATCGAAGTAGTGAATATTAGGGACATACTGCTCATTTGAAAGAGTCTCTCAAGGACCCAATATCGTAAGAGAGCGTTCACTCAATATGGACGTAAAAATTCGATATTATCGATGGGGGGAGCTTACCCCCACTCACCTTTATTTTCACTTTATTAGTGTCTAGTCATATAGTAAAATTTCGTAATAATAAAGTGAATCTCTTCTACACATCAAGAGTAATGCACAATAATAAAAAAATAGCTAATGTTGTTAGAAAGCTGATTCAAAAATATACTTTTTTTCGTCAGACGATTTCTCATCAGATAGTTTTAATTAATCAAAAAGATTTATTTTTTCCACTCAAACAAGATTGCCATAGAATAACTGAATTTTTTGCTGATTATTTACTAGGTCGACTTAATCTATTTGAATTCGTACGTGCATTGGGACATACATATTTTGCAAGTGAACTAACACACATTGTTCCATACCTGAGACTAACGAAGAAATCCAAAGTTATAATAGAAATTTTAAAGGTTTTCGAGAGGTTCCACTTGGATGACGCTAGAGATCAGTTACTGCGAAGATTTAAAGGCAAGTTATCACAACCCTTAGAAGTTGGAAGCACAATATCAAGAAAACATAGACTTCTTCGTCAATATCGTACTCCAAAATATTTAAAAAACTATATTTTGTTATAAAGTGAAAAATGTCAAGTGAGAATATTGAACTTATTAGTGCAGTAATATGTATTCATCAAGAATTTTGTAAATCATTTCGTGAAACTTATCAAAAACTTAGACTGATGGAAAAAATATGCATGCTTGCTTGTGCACAATATAATAAAAATGATGATATATTAGAATTATTCTCTGTAATGATAGACTTAGGATTTATAAATCAAATAACTTATTTAAATAAATTTGTTAAGAGTGGAGAATTCCACAGTCAAGTAACAGATGATGTAAACACTAACATAAATAGCAATTTAGTTAACCAGGATAATTCATCTAATAATTTAGTTGATGTAGAAGTATTAAATTAGTATAAAAGTTATATTTTAATAATAATAATAAAAGATGTAATAAATATTATATAGATTTTTATTCATTCATAAAAAAATTATCATACAAATACAATACATTTGATAATGCACACATTTGATAATGCACACATAAGCAGGTTGTTCATCTATTTCAATCACTGGTTTTTTGGAATATTTCTTTACAAATTCTCCTTTTTCTGCTCCTTTAACATAAACAAATTCCACTTCAGGTTCTTCAGTGAGTTTTTCAATTATTGTCGAAAAATAATGGTGAGGTGTAAATCCTTCATTTCAGTTGATACAATGATGGTTTTTCATTAGCCATACTGCCTGTCTGTGACATTCTGGTGACCGATAGTCTAATGGATAGGGTTTCTTAAACATATGATGTGAGACTCTATGTCCATGAAAGGCTGCAAGTTCTTTAGGTAAAAATGTGTTTTTCTCATCTTTAAATCCTTGAATATCCACAATCAACCTCATATTTTTAGTTCTCTAAACTTTTTAATTAGACTTTTTTGTCTTGAGTAATTTGTAATTTGTTCTTTCAATTTTTGTATTTTAAAAATAAATTTTTGTATTTCTAGTTGAAGTGTTGATGACATATTTACTACTACAGACTTTGTTTACTTATTTTATATTAAATCTAAATATTAAGAGAGTAGTGGTAAAAGTTATAACTGTTTAACAATCTTGTAACTAAATAATTTGTCATGTAAAATAAGACAATAAGCAGATGTGTCCTTTTTAATTGCACTGTTTGTTTCAAATTCTATCCTCATTACTACAGAACCCGTTTGAAGCGTTTCCTTTTGGTGAGAACAATCAATATGTGTAATTGGTGAAATCTCTTTGAATTTTTCAGGATTAAAAATCGGTTCATTAGACATACCATAATAAGAATAGCGAAAATTTGCAAACATTTCATATAATGCTGAAAATTTATTATCTTTGAAATTCAAATACAAGTCATAATAAGGATATCTTTGTAATTGTTTTCTGTTCTTCCGTCAACAGATACGGTGTCCAACGAGAAACGATATTTAAAATGCCCAACAATACTTCGGTAATTGGTTGATGGACCTGTTTGTTGGATCGTCGCCAAGGCTAATTCGTCCACGTTTATATTATCCATACCAACGAGAAATTGTCGACCGATGTGGTGCTTCACTGTCAAAAACAGAAACCAACTTGGCAAGGCATTATTGGCTCTTCAACGATTATTGGCAAAAATTGACTCGTCAAATTCAAAAAAATTCAGTTTAGATACATACCTACAGCTTTAAACGAAGCGGTCTAAAACTTTGGCGTTAAGTTGAAAGAAAACAACTAAAGATGACAGTTGATATGTGTTGACAGGGGCCTACTTTGTTCCTATATGCACACTATAAAAGACAATCCTCGTATACCCTAGTATATTGAGTAATAATATAATGGTTCCGTTTTCTAAGCAAAAGTTTAAATCCTTATATAAACGAACAAACAATTTATACAGCTTCCAGAGACCTTTGCATCACCCTATACACAAATCGTCCATTTATGCATAGATCCAGCCCAACAATTAACTCTATTATGAAAAGTTACCGATTGAATAGACTCAATGACCGGCCGTTGCTGCAATCTAGAGCGGGTGCAACGCTTACTTATGTTGCTTCACCGGATTACCTTCAATTACCTGCTCGAATGATCCCCTATTGAATCTCGGTTCAGCCGTGGCGCCGGCTTATTAACTACTGACTCGGCTAATCCGTCCTCGTCTTGAAATTGAAAGACCGGATTTGAGCTTTAATGTTGTCATTTCCGTATTCTCTTGTCGCTTTCAATAAGATTTTTTTTCTTGTAAATATATGGGACTCTCCACATATTATGCACTCTTTTATAAATATATCTAATATTAGAAAAGAAAAATACAAAATTATATTCGGCGAATCATAAAAAATAGAGTTATGGAAAGCTGGCAAAATTTTATATATCTTTATTTTATTGGTAGCCAATAAGTTACTTTAAAAGAAGTAAGCTAAGTTGAGAACTTTGTGATAAGACAACAATGAATAATCAACAATCAATAATGAATAATAAATTAATCATAAATTTTTCTGCGAAAAAATGATGATAAAACAGTGTCTGGTAAATTTTTGGCACAAGAATATTTCAAATTTATGATTTCAGTCTAACAACTATTTAGTCAACATGATTAATTTATGTCAATGATGATAGGTATTGATAATTTCGATTCCAAATATCTCGGAAACCATTACCCGTGGCGATTTTTACCAAGAGGCCTTTTTTACGTAAAAAAGTCGTAAATTTATATTTTTTTACCCACTTGTTTTATACAGGTACGGACGAAAAGTTATTACTCTTCAAACCAGTTAAAAAATATATAGGTGGCGCCCTCTACAAGTAGGAGTCATATTGACATCAAAATCAAATTTCTCATCTCAAAAACTCCCAGACACCAATTTTCATCCAAATATTGATGTTACTTAAATTATTTAGAAAAAAAATCGAAATAAATATGAAACTTTTACACCCTGTATCGCCGAAACTAAGCATTTTAGGACATACATTTATAAGAACTTTTTTACCTATTTTTTAGTAGTGGGAACTATCGAATGAATACTATCGAAACATTCGATAGTTGTAATTCATTCGAATAATTCGATGGCCAGTAAGAAAACATTCGTTGGAAACTATTCGAATGAAAATTATCGAATAGATGCGTCATCTGCCTTGAAATATTGTATTCTAGTAATTCGGCAGCAAAAACCATTCATTTATAAAATTCATTCATTTATGAAATTCATTTATTCGTCAGGATCGATTAAAATAAAATATTAACTGGATTTTAGTTGTCGCCCGGCGACGTAGGTTTCTTTCCTAGAAACCCGACAGCGGTCGGTGGCAATGCTATGAAAGAAGCCGGCATCTTTGATTTTTTGCGGACTCAGTTAAAGATAAGGATATATTATTTTTTTTATTGAGGTGCTAGTATTTACACAGAAAATACATTATGAAGGGCGCTGTTGCCATATATTGGTATTAGTTGATATTAGCAAAGAATATTATTGTTTGGCTTTAGTTAGTTAGGGATAGTATGTCTATATATTTTGTGCATTTTTTTATTAATATTCGGTTGTTACACTGCAATAATACTTGTTATTTTGGATGTAGGAAAATGATTTTTAATGTTTTTAAGCAAAGACTGGTTTAATAAATAATAATAACAGTAATAATATGTTATACCTATTAACCACAAAATTTAAAATCATTTAATATAAACATTTTTTTAAGTAGTAGCAAAATATAAACAACAAATTAGATGTCAAAATTATTTATATTAGATCCTATTTAAAAATAATATAGTCTCTAATTTTTTTTGTGGCAACGTTGCTTTATTAAATAATAATAATTACAGAACTAATTTGTTATATTAACAACAAATTTTAAAATCATGAAATATAAATATTTATTAATTTTCTAAGCATGCAGTGTAATGGAAGGAAAATATAAATAAAAAATTAGAAATCAAAATTATTTATATTAGGTACTTTATATTACTATTTAAAAGTAATATTTACTTTTACTGGCATTTACTTTAAAAAATAAATAAAATATTTCTTCGCAAAAAACTACATGTAAGAGAATTAGCATAAACAAAATACAAACATCGTTAACTTTTTTTTAAATTGGCAAGTGTAAAACTTTCAATTTAATTTTCAGACCCCATAGTTTGAGTTCGATAACCCCCCATTTACTTAACCACATTACTTAAATATGATTATTAAGTTCAACTAATTCATATTATTAAAATATCTAAAATACAAATATGTATTTTTAAAATTAATTGTAAGTTCATCTCATCTCTCTTAAAAATTGCTACTTCTCAAAATATCCCATTAAAAAATAGACCATATACCATATAAAATTAAATAATTGAAAGATCGGGCCACGGAAAATCACACAAATTTTCGGAAAAATTTTGACCACCTGCACACGGCACACAAACGTCAATTAAAAAAAAACTACAATTTTAGTATTTTAAATATTTTAATAAACGCAAAAATAGCACAGTATTTATAAGGCGAAGTTATAAAAATTTGGAAGAACTAATAATGCACTGACACACACAAAAATCAAACGAATACTAAATTTCATTTATCAAAAGCATTCGATAGTCGTGGCTCAACGATAACCATTTAGTCGCACGGCGAGGTTGTCACATATGCTTTAGTGTACAAATGAATGAATGATTTTATTCGAATAAAACCATTCGATAGTTGAAATCATTCATTCAGTAACCATTCGATTGTCTAATTCATTCGATAGTTCCCATTGCTACTATTTTTATTTGCAGAATATGCTGCCGAAGTTTCCGGAATACAGTTCGGACCATCCTGTATACTGAGACAATACACCAACATATTTTTATTATATTTTTAAAACTTTGAACTTTAGAAAGTAGAATTTCTAATTTCTACGCCACATAAATGAAGGTACTGTGCAAGTGACTTACAATGTTCTTTACTTTTATAAGAAATAATGTGAAAATTTATCTTTGTAGTGTATTTTCATCAATAATGAGACTTCGAAAATATAAGGTAATTATAGTTTGTCTTGTCTTGCCTTCCAGGTAATTTTGAAACTCTCATTGCCAGTGATATTATCGGGAAAATATTTTGAAAGCATAAAATTTAAAGTCAATATACATAAATGTTAGAATTATACATAAAATTGAGAATATCTCTAACCTTTAAACGCCATTTTATACAAATATGTAGTCTTGTCTTCCGTTAGAAAATAGTTTATATTAAATATTGTTAGGTTAGGTTGCACTTTAAAAAATAATATTTTATTTGTACGGCCCATTGCTTATCCAAATACCATTTATATAAAATTAAAGTGAAGGAAGATCCATACTGTGATTGTGGCTCTGTTGAAGACCTAAATCATATTTTTTTTAGAATATCCCATAAATTTTTTGTTTAATTGGGATTTATATAAAAAATTTATTAAAATTAATTTTCTTACCCCACTTTCAATATTTACAGTTCTGTCAAAGATAAGTGAAAAATTAATAGAAACTATTATGATATTTTTAAACATTAATATAATTAAATTATAATGCTCAACTTTCTATTTATTTATTTTCTTTTTGTTTCAGTTTACGAATGCAGTCTGTTTGTGTGACCTCTACCCTATGTGCCTTTGTTTGTGATATAATTTTCCTTTCAGCACTTCATTTATATATTTAATAAATAATAATAATAACATATTTCAGTCACAGGTTACCTTCATAGAAGTTAGTTATATTAAAATTTACCCATTATACATTTAATCAGATAAGAATTAGTGGCCTTGATATGGTTTAGAGCTAGTCAACATCTTGGTCACTCTCAAATTGAGCTGGCGATTGCCTTGTAGCAAAGCCATCATAAAACAAGAAGAAGAAGATTTTATTTGAATCTCTAATTGGTACAACGGTTTAGTTACGTTGAAACACCGGTTCGCATTAGAACACCGAAGTTAAGCGACGTAAGGCGATACTAGTGGATGGGACGGGTGACCGGTTCGAAGCTCTGTATCGTGCTGTTGTCCAAAAAAAGGCAAAAGTGTAAAATCTATTGACACACACTGCTCATTTCGGCCGGATGAGATCGGATATCTCGTGAGTAAGAGTCGATTTAGACACTTGTCAAGTCGGTAGGCCATTGACCATGATATGGCCGAGGACCGCGGTTCGGATTCCGCGTATACAAAGTAGGCCCCGTCCAGATTAGCCCTGGCAGCAAAAAGGAGACGTTAACTGAAATATTTACTTTTTATAACCTAACCTAACCTACACATTGTGAAACACTGAATCTACATAAATTTTGGTGAATTCTTTTATACATGGAAATGTTTATTACCATTTTGCATAGGTATTTATGCATAGTTACTAATCTTGAAACATAAATTTAACTCTCCAGACTAGCATTATATTCCAGCTGTATGGCTTAAGCACAGTAATTTAACATTTGCTTTAATATTTTATTCTCAATTTGAACCACCTGTTTCGTGTAGGACTTTCTGAGACTTAAGGAGATTAGAAAACAGTTATGTTGCTCGGCAGCGCGGATCTTGGTTCGGCGCTGTAAGGTAAATGTTTGGTCGATATAGCTTCAACATTTCCGGATTCATTGCCGAGGTTGTTTCGGGCCGGACATATTTTGTTTTAAAAACAAGATTGCCAATGAATTCGCTTGAATTGTATTGATGCCTTTAAGCCGACGGCCACACAGAAATCGTTTTTTGCTTTTTGGAGTTTTTTTTTTTCGTTTGAAGCTTTTATTTCGATTTGTGTCCATTAAAACACGCAAAAGAAGCGGCAGGTCGCCAGTTCCTATCAAGCATGCTGTCGATTAGTAACGAAACAGCTCTTGGAATTCCCGGCCCGTTCCACAATCAATCCTTTGAGAAAGAGCTAGGCGAGATCGGCGCGGTTAGCGTTGAAAAGACGAAGATGAAAGATATGCTCGGATCGAACGTTGAACGGGCTGGACATTTGACAACAAATGGCAATCTACTGCCAGTGCCAGTGGTGTGTGTAAAAATAATTATTATTATTTGCCATATATTTTATGAATTTTAGTTTATTTATGTATACAGGGTGAGTTTTCTACGATATTTTCTATGGGTATCTCGGAAACTACTGGAAATAGAGAGTCGGTTAAGTGGGGAAAGAATTGCAGTTTTATGGGGTCATAGATATGCGCCATTCAGATTTTTGCAAAAGTTCATGGCTTACTAGATATTTCGAAAAAAAAACAATTTTTGGCTATTTTATATAAAAATGGTCCTTAATTCCATTATAATACATTTTAGACAAAAAGTTTTTAGATAAAAGTTGTAGATAATAACATCCTTAATAAGACTGTATTCTCCGCTTTTTTCTAAAGCCTGTAATTTTTGACATATGACACAAACTTATGTTTTTTTTTAAATGGAAACCATAGTTGGCCATGATAAAAAGCGCCATTTTTTAAGCTTTTCAGCGATGTAAGCTATAATATGAGTTTTTCCAAAAATTGCTGAGTTATAGCCAATTCTTATAATTTTTAAACAATTTCACTTAGTTAGCCATGGAAACAAGTTCAAAAAAAAATTGTCATTAAAGCTTAGCATAGTCTTAGGTAGTCTGTTGTATCCATAGAAAAATCCTAATATTTAGCTTATAAAACAATAAACTTTTGATTTCTAACCAAAATTTTTCTTGACGGGTGATAATCAAGTGGAAAAAGTTTATTAACTTTTTCCACTAATTGAAAATAACTACCACTAATTATGAAGTTCTGAATGCTTACATTAAAATTAGGTGAACAAACTTCTACGACTAATTGAAACCACTAATTTATTCAACTAATTGCGAGGTTCCGAATGAAGCTTTACAAATGCTAATCTTTAATGACACAATTTAACGACAGAAATCTTGCATGTCCTAATTTTAAATGACCGACGTTTTTACACTAAAAAGCCAATGCGACAGGCCTATTTCCCAAAGGAAATAATTTGAATTAGAACCCATTATTAAACATACACGCACACGGAAGCAGCCCGGCCGGTCCGTTATCGGGGCCGTTATCAAATTAATTTGGCTCCCAATTAGAGTGCAATTGATTTCTCAAACAGAGCCCGTTTATGGGCGATTGAATTTTCGACAGAGTTATTTCATTATGATAATATCCAATTTGTAGCCGTCATCAGGTTCGTTTCAAAGGAACAAACGCTCCGGAACAATAGTTCGTCGACGCTCTTTTGCGTTCGTTTAGGTCCAATTCGTCCAGTTTTTGTTATGTGGACGTACATTTCGTCATTGTATTAATACATTATTCAGGCTGTATAACTCTGTTTTTTTTCTCAGGTAAGATTTCGACAGACGATGACAGAAAAAAAGGAGATGACGTCCCATACCAAGTATTTATTTAACTAAATAAAGTTTCTAATATTTTTAAGTTAACTATGGATGGATTTAAATATAAAGCCGTCTTGCGTCGTCTCTTGTTGTTTTTAACCAGTTTTATTGGTTTATTTCAAAAATGACAGATCATATTTCAATTTTATTGGTTTGACGGAACGATGAACGACAAACGGACGCCGATACTTATGAACTCACCTTTAGATTTTTGGGACTTGTCAAAGTCTTTCCAAATTATAAGTTATAATTTTGTGTCAACTTATGTCAAATATCTGCGTTTTGGAAGATGATGCATTTGATTCGTGTTATTACGTGTGTTTTGTGTCTTTTGAAGTCAAGTGGAGGAAAAATGGAGGAAAATTAACTCAGAGCACAGTTTATAGTTAATACTCGCTGCCCAGGCAGAAAGTCTTATACACCAATAAAGTTACCATCAATAACGTTTGTATAGCATCTCGTCGTAGATAAGTGCATCTCGTATATGCTACAAGGATCGTACTAAACATATACTACTGGAGTAGCTGTAAAATATCGACATCACACGATAGGTAAATAATGGATTTTAGTACTGCAGAAAAATAATGTCAAAATGTACTGGTTTAAAAAAATTAAGATTAAAGTTAATCAATCAACTTTTAAGGTATAAAATTTGGTAAGTGTTATTATTAATAAAATAGTTTGTTTTATTTATGTTGTTTTATTAATTCTTGTGGAATATTACAAATTTGAATTTGTACAGAAGTTGTATTGATAAATATAATAATAAATGCGGGAAGTTTCTTGAAGCTTGAAAGTAGTTAAGGAATAGTTCTTTTTTATATTTTTTGGTATGTGGTGTTTTGTTCTAGTTTGTTTTATACAGTTTTTTTTCACAATATTTTGAAGTAATCACTTATCAGTCAAATTTCAAATATATTATATTAATATAACCTAACTTATTTCTTTGTAAAATAAAATAAACTACTTTGAAATTAAAATGACAAACACATCTATCACTGTCAACGATCTTATCGTTGGACAGACAAAAGCATCAAGTGTGTTTTTGCAACATTTAACGATAAATCATATTATGCTATTAAATGCCTGCCTTATCTGTCCACAATACAAAAAACAACCTTTTTCTTAAGCACTCACGAAACGTACGCACTTACTAACAAAACCTATCTTGTCAGGGAAATTTAAAATAAAATGCACGACTTTCAACATCTTTTTTTGCGAAAAAAACCTCACAGACGTGTTCCTGGAGTCGAAATATACTTACCACCCCTTAAAATATTTGCACTTATTTAAGACTCACCCTGTATATTATATAAGAGACACGTTGCATAATCAAATACAGTCCAGATTTATCCCGCATTTGCATTTATATCAATCGACAGAAAGTGCTTTTCGAAACCGAAAGTTCAGGAGCCAACCGCCCCCGCAAATTAATTACGAGAAACAGTGACGCGGCCGTGGAAAAATGTCAATTGGTAAACGTGCCGGTCGGGCACTGATTGCTTCCGGCATCGGAAATTGCCGCGTCCGGCCGGATCGAAAGTTCATTTTCCAAATGTACGAGCGGCTCGTTAGCGGCCGCTAAGGACGCTCCGTCCCGTTTGGAAGCTCGTTGTCGTCCGAATGGCAAGCTTAATTTAGAAAAACTATCCAATTTAGATTTTAAATGTAACTTGGAAATAGGAGCGAGGACTAGAGGTGGGAATTCTAGTTCCTTAGGAGGAACTAATTCCTTAGTTCTAGTTCCTCCAGAAGAATAGTTCCTTGAACTAGGTCTTTAGTTCACAATAATTGCCGACTAACATTGACATTCCCGTTGCTTGCTAATGGGTTTTATGCTTTCTTAGTGACGATGAAAAGAAAGGTGTTGAGACCCAGCTGCGATCATTTTTCATTGTTTTACATCGAAAGTGGAAAAAAGTTGCTTTTCCTTAAACAAATTTCACAAATATAATAAATCGTAACTAGAAGACATTTTATTAGTTACAGGGAAGTCAAGTTTAACCCCCAAAAGTTTCATTTCAATCGGCTAGTATAAAAACGAAACAAAGACTCGTTAAAGGGTTAATAGAAGAGCATTCAAAAGGAGAATTGGATTTGCAACTACTATGAGCTTGAGGGTTAGTGGAAGTAGGGATGCTGTTGTGATCGTTGAAACCTTAATTGAAAACTCTATAGAAAAGCACTGAGTTCAAAAAATCACTGAATGTCACCAATATTCAATTCGGCAATTTTTCTCCTGATGAAGCTCTAGTTGTATTTACGGATTTAAAATTAACACAAGCTCAATACCAACCTCTTTGGAATGCGTTAAAATTAAAAGATCTTAAAGATGTGTTTCCCAGTAACAAACATATTTTGGCAGCTAAGACAAATTATTGTTATCCAATTGGCATGACAATTTTTGAGAAGGTTTCAGTGAGTAATTTTCAATCGTTACTAAGACATACCTCATAAAGATTGAGTCTCAAAAAGAGGTATTATCTTCTTTTGCAACAAATGGCGATGATTCTCCTATCTTAACTCCAAACTTAACCTGTATGTTAAATGGAGTGTTGATAGTAGTGGTTGTAAAAATTATTTTAAACAACATTTTGAGTTTGAAGTTTTTGATGATACATAATATTAACAAGCTCAGAACTTGCATTGTTCCGTTACGTCTAACTGAAAAAATGAACAAAAAGTTTTCTGGAAAAATCCAAAAATATCACCTACTAAATTTAACTATATGGGTGCTATATGTTAGACCATTTGCTACCTTCTTAGATTTTATTTAAGTCCCAAACATCGCTTCAGAGGCTTTGTTCCGCTAGAAGTACCATCCGCCGCACTGTGCGTCGTCCAAATGCAAGCTTAATTACGAAAAACTATTCAATTTATATTTTAAATGTAACTTGGAAATACGAGCCCAAACTAGCATTTACTATTAACCTGTTTTAATTCTGCTAGGGTTAAAATAAATAAACACTTATTATTTACCACAATACTTTAAAACACTTTAATTTTAAAACTGGACGCGCGTTTTGCTAACCATGTTACGTTCATCAGCAGATGAATGAATCTCTAATGTTTTAGTCATCTGCTGATGATGCTAACATGGTTAGCCAGACGTACGTCCAGTGTTAGAAGTAAAGTGTCTTGGTGTATTCTGATGAATTAGTTTTTATTTTGCAGCTGGAATAGGTACTAAAGTTTCCCTACCCCCAACTGTAATTAAGATAAAGATATTACTAAATAATGTCTATACATTTGTAGAGAATTCATTTCCTAAAAGAATAAAAAAAACTGGCGAACAAACCATTAAATTTAGTTTGGAAGTAGCCATTTCTTAATGTTTTAGTGTCAACGTTTCAAAATAAACTTATTTTAGTTGTTTACAGAAAACCGACAAATACAGACAGATATGTAAATTATTAATCTAAGCACAGTATAAGCGTAAAAGAAGGTGTCATTAAAAGTGTATACGATAGGACAAAAACAATAGGTTCAAACACTATGTTTTTAATGAAAGATATAAGCCACATAAAATAAACATTAATAAAAATGATTATCCACCATCTTCTATTGATAAAACATTAAACAAAATACGAGACACACGCCATAGGAAGAATGCACACTTATATTAGAGAAACAACTAGCCCTTTAAAGATTTGTCAGCATTCATGGGACACAGGACACAAAGTATATTTTAACAATGCAAAAATTAAAGAAAAAGAACAGATTGCCTCGAAACGAAAAATAAAAGAGGCCTTTTCCAATTCAATCTAATATAAATAAATGTATCAAATAATAAATTCAAATATAGAATATAGAATAGCAAGCTTAATTAAGAAAAACTATCCAATTTAGATTTTAAATGTAACTTGGAAATACGAGCGGGGACTAGAGGTGAGAATTCTAGTTCCTTAGTTCTAGTTCCTCCAGAGAAATAGTTCCTTGAGTAGGTCTTTAGTTCACAATAGTTCCCGACTAACATTGACATCCCCGTTGCTTGCTAATGGGTTTCGTTGTCAGTCAGAATTATTCACAGTATGATCTGTATAGTTTTTATAGTGTACGATATACCGCGTGCGTCTCAAAAGTGGCTCACCACTATAACTTTTTTATTTCTTCAGTTAAAAAACGACCTTTGGTATGTTAGTAAGTGACAAAAATTAGGATTGATTGACGTATTCAATTATTTTCGGTCACTTCCTGTTTCACCGGAAATGACAACAACTTTTGATTTTTAAATGGCACCCTCGGTATTTCTTTACTTTGTTGAATAGAAAATGACAGTCTGAATAAAATGACATATCATATGTCAAGTTTTCTATTGGAGTTATCGCAATTTCCTATGAGAGCCAATCGCAGGTTGTGGTAACGCTTTTCGCTGCGATTGAATCGCAGTTTGCGATTTGTTGCTCATCCCTAGTAAATACCTAAACATAACCAACATTGTGCCCTATGGTACTGCATATAGTTTTTGCATAAATAATAGTATTTGTTGATAGTTTTGCCAGATATAAATATGAAAAATATTATACACAAAGGTATTAAAAAATAACATTAACTTTTTATCGCGTTAAAGTAATTGAATAGCATTAAAATTTTGATCTAAAACATGAATATTAATATGAAATAAACAACAGCATAAGATGAAAAGAATATAATCCAGATAATAAAAAGCATGTCCTAAAATTGCGTTAGCGGGTATTTAGCAACTAGTAATAATATACCTTGTGATAAAGTTTCCAAATATTAAAAAAATTTTAGACTATACTTTATCGACAAGTTAAGAAAATGTATTGTATATGATAAGGGCAGAATACATTTTAAAGTTTAATTAAAAATAATTGTAAAAATTTGCCTAACATGTTTAAAAAATGTGGATATCAGGTAGAATTAACTATTATCATTAAGTAATTTGTAGTTCGATGTTCATCAAGTAACCATCTCCATATATCGTAAATAAAAAGATAAAGATATCATTTTTTTATATAAAATACTGAAATAAAGTACAATTCATTTAATTTCTTTAAAATATATTGCAATTTCATAATAATAATATATATTTCATAATAATAATAATTTTCAATATTTATTTCATCCTGAATTTCCAAATTTTGTTTTCTTTCATCGGGATGTTTGGGAACATGCACAGTCACATAAGAGGGTTGATTTGGAAAAATAGTAGGCATAGCATCTTCTGTAGGTTTTGAACGTGACTTAGTTACAGTTAATATTGTTGGAAAAAAGAATGTAGACAGATCCTGTGTACTTATTATAATTGCTGCTACAAGGCACAGGCACAGAACAATGTCGCGGCATTTTTTATTTCACAAAGAAAAAATAAAGAAACGAAAACTGTTTTACCTAAAAATACACGTCACTTACGTTGGTTTAACACTATATACTAACACTAACGCTATTAATTATGTTTTATATAAATTCCCCAACTTTTTCCTAGCCCAGATACACAGCCCGCATCGCCGATGTTACTATAATTTTTACCGAAAGTATGTTTTTTTCGCGGGTACGATGTTATGAATCGGATCTACATAGTTCACTATTCACTCAGAGTACACTCAAAATTATTTGGCATAATTTTATTAGCATAGAAAGGCGTAAAAAACACAGATTTGTTGCGAAACTAATGAAAACAATAGGTTTGTTTACGACTACTAATTCTCGACCACTTTGGTAGAACTGTCAAAACAGTCAGGCCTTGAATATGACGTTAACCACGACCTAAATACTATGCTAATAAAACTACATAATTGTATAGCAATATCTTTGATATTTAACATTAACCCCTTGTTTCCAGACAAGGAATATAACTCGATTAGCCTAATATACGTTGAAATTATTAATTGTCCGTTACAGCTTTATACGATTACCGAAAAAAAAAAATATCGCACAGTGGCTTAGTTTTTCCGTCTTTTCAAATCACAAAAGGTACTCGAATTATCTTTTTAATTTGGCGTGACGAGGAAAAAGCTTTCCCAAAGTAGGTTTGCGCAGCACACAGTGGACTTTAGTTTGCTCGACAAACTTAATTAAATTGCCCTTTTTTACGTGGGGGTAATGAAATATGCAGATTTTTAATTTCTACCTTTTGAACCCTTTAAATCAGTCGTTGCGGCAAAATTTTATTTCGTTCCGGCAAGAACTCGCATACTTGTTTAATTAATCAGATTAAGTGTGAATATGAAGGGTATTCTAGGCAAATAAAATGGAATATTTTAGGCCAGAATGCCTTTGAAAGTATATACAAGACATATATGACAAGAATATACTTGATAACTATTAAACTTTTAATTACGTAATCGAGGGCCATGCTAATCTTGGCACTCAGAGATCAAGGCCCCAACGACATTCTCAATAATCTAAAGCAGGGCATAACTACAGCAACAAAGAAAATATGTAGTAAAATGAAACACCCTTCGGAAACTAAATTAAAACCAGAAACGACAAAACTAATAAGGGAAAGAATAAAGACTGACAGAGATGCCCCAGAATATGACACCTTAAATAAAACAACTAAAAGAGAAATAAGAAAAGATCTAAGGGAATATAAGAGAAACCAAATTTTGAAAACAATTGAAAACAATTGTTTCCCAAATTTGCTTGCGTCTTAACAAGCAAATGCGCGGAAAACAAAAAATAATAAAGATAAGAAACACACATGGCATTATAACAACAGACAAACATGAAATTAGAAATGAAATACACAAATTCTACGAACAACTTTATCAGTCTGTTATACCAAACAAAGATAGAGTACAAAAACACATCACAAACGTAGGATCAGAAGATATGCCAGAAATATCAACTACAGAAATTAAATACGAACTTCAACAAATAAAAATGGCAAAAGCCCAGGAGAAATCGTATTACACCTGAAATGCTGAAGATGGGCGGAAACCATTAGTGGATGCCGTGGAAGTATTGTTAAATAAATGTCTGATGGAGGGTAGAATCCCGGACGCATGGAAAAACACAGAAGTTGTGCTATTATACAAAAAAGGAGATTTTACAAATATAGAGAATTATAGACCAATAAGCCTTCTCTCGCATCTATACAAGCTCTTCACTAGGATTATCAACAACCGACTGTCTACGAAACTAGATTCCTACAGCCCATAGAACAGGCAGGCTTTCGAAAAGGTTTTAGTACCATCGATCATCTACAAACAATTAAAACAGTCATTGAAAAAACAACAGAATACAATATACCTCTACATTTGGCCTTTGTAGACTACCAAAAAGCCTTTGACAGCATCGAAACCTGGTCATTTCTAGCTGCAATGGAGGACGCGAGAATTGATTCCAGATATTATTCCGTTATTAAAAATATCTATGATAGTGCAACCTTCCAAGTTAAATTAGATGATGACCTCAAAACCGAAAAAATACCACTCGGCAAGGGCGTAGGACAAGGAGATACCATCTCTCCCAAGTTATTTACACTGGCACTGGAAAATGTCTTCAAGAAATTAGAATGGGAAAATAGAGGTCTAAATATCGATGGGGTACACCGTAGCCATCTGAGGTTCGCAGACGATATTGTCTTGCTGAGCACCGACATTCAAGAACTGAACACCATGCTAAATGAGCTAAATGACCAATCCCAGAAAATTGGCCTTAAAATGAACTTGAAGAAGACCAAGATAATGAGCAACAATATCCATAACATTACCGTTGACAACGTTATTATTGAAAACGTAGACCATTATATATATTTAGGTCATAAAATCAAGCTAGGCAAGGAAAACCAAAATGCGGAGATCAAACGCAAGATCCATTTGGCATGGGTCGCATTTGGAAATATGGGCGATATTTTCAAGGATAAAAAGGTGCCCATGAACCTAAAGAGAAAGGTTTACGACAGCTGCATTCTACCTGTGCTTACGTATGGCTTAGAGACTATGGTAATTATCCGAAAAACAGCAGAACAACTACGAGTAGCACAAAGAGCCATGGAAAGAATCATGTTGGGAGTCACCATTAGGGAAAAAATACGGAAAAAAAACAAAATTAATAGATGTCGTTACAAGAGTGACAAGTCTGAAGTGGCAATGGTTAGGACATGTGGCAAGACAGGATCCAGACCGATGGCTCCAAAAAGTAATCCTATGGAGACCTAGGGGAACAACAAGAAGTGTGGGCCGACCAAAAAAGAGATGGGCCGATGACGTCAGGGCAGTGGCGGGAAGACAATGGATAAGACTGGCTAGAGATCGCGAAGCATGGAAAAACCTAGAGGAGGCCTATATCCAACACTGGATGGAACCAGGCTGAGAAAGAAGAAGAAGAAGAATCGAGTGCACGATTTTTAAATTCATTGTTGCCAACCATAACTGGAATTTAAATTTCGGGCTGGAAATTCAGCTGGTAGCTCTGCTGTAAAAAAATGTCAAGTTGCCCCATTTATTTATTTATTTCCGGACATTGTCATTCGTTTTGACACTTTAATTTTGTATTACAAGTTTTTGGTTTAAATAAATAGTGTTGTGATACTCTAAGCTAAAAAATGTTTACTAGCAGACCTTGCAGTCGAACATTGTTCTTTTTAGAACCTCTTTTAGTGCGAAGTGTATAAGATAGCTTAATAGTCATAAGAAACTCGGAAAAACGGGAAACCGGTAGTAACGGCTCTTTATGCCGCTTAAGTGCTGTTAAGAAGGTGAGTTTTGTTGATGTAAATAATAACTGTTTATATATTTATAATTAATTTATTTTTGTTTTCAAAAATATTTTCATTAAAAGAAAATATGTAAAAGTGGGCAAAGCTGTGCCGGTCAAGCTTATAATCACGTGACTAAAAGTTTATTTGGTATGAACTGTAGTGTTGTAGCTTGTGTTGTAGCGAAGCTTAACAAATTACGCAAAAAAAGTGTTCCTTCTATGGGTACCAGCCCCAGGGTACTTCTTCTGTGGGTTCCTTCTATGTGTACCAGCCCTTAGGAAATGCAAGACCTTGTTGTTGGTGGGGGAAGCTCCTTGTCAGGTGCTGGAGGAATCTCCTTCAGCACTTTGGCTCGGTCTAAAAAGCATCTCATTGTCTTGTCCCTGGCTGTAGTGTCTTGGCCAGGGAATTGCAGCAAGACATATAACGATGCCGGACGGGGCTACCCCTGTCCGTCATACCAGGCACCCTCTACTGACTGTGGTCATATCTCGCGGGTAAAGGTTGTGGGGGGGGGGTCTTGGCTTAACCGCCTGGACCAAGAGGAGACAACCTCACCAAAAACTTAAATCCTACGATAGCGGGACCAGATCAAAGGGATGCGTGGCTAGATAGAGGACTAGCCATTACTGCGGCCTCAACTTTGGGGCATCAGGGGGCACCCCATTGTATTTACCCCTTACTTCTGCATGCAGGGCTCTGTAGAAGTGGACCGACTATCCCTAGCGACTCGTGGGAATACTATGAGATCTAGTATTAAAAACACCACCGGTGAAGCTGTGGGGAAGCCCCCTAGCGACACTGGGAACATTACAAATGAAAGTTCCAAGGAACCAAATCCAAAGGAAACTACAGGAGGGGCGGCACTTGCTTGGGATCATCCTTCACAAGTAGCACACAAGCTACCACCTTCTCCAGCAAGGGTCGGGAGCCTACCTCTATACCCAATAAGCGACATAAGCTACCGTTTCCTCTACCCGGCCTGGGTCAACCAGGCGGGCTAGACGATCCTCTGAGAGTAGGTCTTAGCGAAGCAGAAGCACGGAGATACCTCCGACTGCTCCACGAAGAACTTGCTCCAGAGGAAGCAAAAGCGAAAACACTCCTCCGAAAAGGGGAGAGTAAAGAAACCAAGAAACAACCTGACTCATCTGCATAAAAGGGCAAGAGAGGGAGCGAGAACCTCTCACCTCTTCTCCGGCAGAGACAGAAAAAAGCCAGGATGGAAAGCCGTCCAACACCGGGAGGCAAGCAGGGACGTATCACCAGCTTTGCCGCTATTGCTGGACAAGTGAAAATGGCGGTGCTGCCAAAGGATTTCCCAGAGGTTGCTCTGACCACCGACCAGCAAACGTCTCTAGAAGAGGCTATACTGGACGAAGTAGTTCGCAATACAACGATCTACAGAATGTGGGGCAGCTGCGTTTTGCGTGGATACACATTCGGGTGGGCATGATCCTCATAGATTGTGTATCTCAAGAATCGGCGAATTGGTTGGTGGAAATCGCACATCTAAGCTTAAAAATTGGCAAAGGCCGGAACTGGTTGCAGTGAAGGGAGAAAACATCCCTAAAGGGGTGGCCATAACGGTCTTTCTGCCGAGGAGCAAGGGGAAAGACACCACCTACCTGCTGAGCCTTATCCAAGGTCAGAACTTAAATGTAAGGACATCGAGTTGGCGAGTCATCAACTCGAAGGAGGAGGGTCATGGTCAAGTCATCACAATAGGAATTGACCTCAAATCCAAGTAGGCAATAGAGAAAGAAGGACATATCCTCTATTATAGATACGGGACAACACCGGAATCAGGTCTAAGGAGAGACCAAGTTAAAGAGGTGGAGAAAATGGAGACATATCCTTCAGCCTCCACCCCACGGGTTCCTCAGCCGGAGGCCAGATCCTCAACTGTGAAGAGCGGCACGGAGGGCCAAACTCTAACCGTGGAAGGGTGTGTACCCTCGGAGGAAGAACTGTTGTCAGAGGAGGATGGGAAATACCTTGTCTCCTCTACAACAGGGGTATGATGGGTTATAGATTATGTGATGACTCACGAAAGGGGGACACAATAGATCTTTAATGTCGCAGTGATAATGCCTCTTACTCATTCTACATTCTAAAAGGATCTAGCTAGAAAAAGATCAAACACTCCGCTAACGGTCGACGAATCAAGCCGTAGTTTCACCCTTCATTTACTGGACTATTTCTACTATTGCAAATTATAACGATATTGCGAAACAGACATAATTATTTAAAGTATAAATAGTGCAGTAATATATTTCTACATATAAACCGCAAATACAAGTTTATAATATACACCATCAAAATTATTAAAAAAATATTCTGTTACATAGTCTGATTAAAATTGCCCTGGCGTGTGCAAACTAATACAATATTAAATGTAAATATTACCATTTGCTTTCATTTGGTTTAGTGTTCAAACCAATCATGGAATGAAAATAAACAGTTTAAGACTAAATATACACTAACAGCCCGAACTCGGTTGTTTTAGTAACCGCGCAAATATTGCCACTAGCGAATATTGATGTATAACAAAGAAAAGTTTGTCTATTAAATGAAATTCTTTGTTAATTTTTAACTTATATTAATAGTATAGGCCATAGGCTCAACTTTCGTTTAGCTGAAATCTGTTATACAAAAAATTAGTAGTGGGAACTATCGAATGAATACTATCGAAACATTCGATAGTTGCAATTCATTCGAATAATTCGATAGTAAGAAAACATTCGTTGAAAACTATTCGAATAAAAATTATCGAATAGATCCGTCATCTGCCTTGAAATATTGTATTCTAGTAATTCGGCAGCAAAAACCATTCATTTATAAAATTCATTCATTTATTCGTCAGGATCGATTATAATAAAATATTAACTGAATTTTAGTTGTCGCCCGGCGACGTAGGTTTCTTTCCGAGAAACCCGACAGCGGTCGGTGGCAATGCTATGAAAGAAGCCGGCATCTTTGATTTTTTGCGGAGTCAGATATAGATAAGGACACATTATTTTTTTTATTGAGGTGCTAGTATTTACACAGAAAATACATTATGAAGGGCGCTGTTGCCATATTTTGGTATTAGTTGATATTAGCAAAGAATATTATTGTTTGGCTTTAGTTAGTTAGGGATAGTATGTCTATATATTCTGCATTTTTTTTTATTAATATTCTGTTGTTACACTGCAATAATACTTGTTATTTTGGATGTAAGAAAATGATTTTTTAATGTTTTTAAGCAAAGACTGGTTTAATAAATAATAATAACAGCAATAATTTGTTATACCTATTAACAACAAAATTTAAAATGATTTAATATAAATATTTTTTTTTAGTAGTAGCAAAATATGAACAACAAATTAGATGTCAAAATTATTTATATTAGATCCTATTTAAAAATAATATAGTCTCTAAATTTTTTGGCAACGTTGGTTTATTAAATAATAATAATTACAAAACTAATTTGTTATATTAACAACAAATTTTAAAATCATGAAATATAAACATTTATGAATTTTCTAAGCATGCAGTGTAATGGAACGAAAATATAAATAAAAAATTAGAAATCAAAATTATTTATATTAGGTGCTTTATATTACTATTTAAAAATTATATTTACTTTTACTGGCATTTACTTTAAAAAATAAATGAAATATTTCTTCGCAAAAAACTACATGTAAGAGAATTAGCATAAACAAAATACAAACATCGTTAACTTTTTTTTTAAATTGGCACGTGTAAAACTTTCATTTTAATTTTCTCACCCCATAGTTTGAGTTCGATAACCATTTACTTAACCACATTACTTTAATATGATTATTAAGTTCAACTAATTCATATTATTAAAACATCTAAAATACAAATATGTACTTTTAAAATTAATTTAAGTTCATCTCATCTCTCTTAAAAATTGCTACTTCTCAAAATTTCCCATTAAAAAATAGACCATATACCATATAAAATTAAATAATTGAAAGATCGGACTACGGAAAACCACACAACTTTTCGGAAAAATTTTGACCACCTGCACATGCACACAATCGTCAATAAATAAAATTAAAAAATAACTACTATTTTAGTATTTTAACTATTTTAGTAAACGCAAAAATAGCACAGTATTTATACGGTGAAGTTATAAAAATTTGGAAGAACTAATAATGCACTGACGCATACAAAAATCAAACGAATACTAAATTTCATTTTCATTTATCAAAAGCATTCGATAGTCGTGGCGCAACGATAACCATTTGGTCGCACGGCGAGGTTGTCACATATGCTTTAGTATACAAATGAATGAATGATTTTATTCGAATAAAACCATTCGATAGTTGAAATCATTCATTCATTAACCATTCGATAGTCTAATTCATTCGATAGTTCCCATCGCTACAAAAAATGACTTTATATATGCGTTCTAGAAGGCGTTAGGAGTATAAATATACAAAAACTTTCCTGCGGAAATGCGTCATTTTCATTTTTCTGACTTTAGTATAGCCGAAATCGGTTACATCAAAACTAGTCTTCGGGGTGTGTTTTAGACATTTTTCTAAACATAAAAACACAAGAAAGTGTCTGCGGAAATTGTTTATTTTTATTTTACATAAAAAAATGCTTTGACTTTAGAATAACCGAAATCAGTTACTATTTGTTTTATACGTTATATTTGTTTTATACGAGCCTTTACGAGCAAAGAAATACCAAAATATTCCTGCGGAAATGTGTCAATGTCATTTTGTGCATTTTGTTTTTCATACATTTTTCAGTTTAGAAGCTTACGGGACCCGGGAGCGATTAGGGGTGCTGGGTGGGGTAAAACATCTTTCGGAGGAACAAGATCGTTAGCCAGTGTTGCCACAAGCTTATTTTTCATCGGGGAGGTTATCACGAGATAGCCAGGTTAAATTGTTTTATAAAGAGGTAGATCTACCCCGAATGAAGTGGCTGTGGCAACACTGCCGATATCATTTTTTCTCTTGCTAGCTCGTGCGTCACGGTGGTCTCAAGGCCGTCATTCAAGGGGTAACGTCGTGTGTCACGGCCTTTAATTTTTACCACCAACGCGCGTAAAGGAGTTTTACTTCAAAAAACAATACCTTTAAGAACACACACTTTTTACACTTAGATCCATTTTATCACATACTAAACCAATGAATACATAACAACAAACAAAAAATGTAATATACCAAATACTTACCATGCGAATGCGATAAATTTTACATTGGTGAAACATCTAGACCTTTAAATGTTAGAATTAAAGAACATAAAGATTATTTAAGAAAGGGAGATTTTCAATCTAAGATTTGTCAGCATTCATGGAACACAGGGCACAGAATAAATTTTAATAACGCTAAAATTATAATGAAAGAAGCGATAGCCTCTAAATAAAAAATAAAAGAGGCTTTTTTAATACAATCTAATAAAAATAAATGTATTGCTCATGCATCTGTAGATGTTAGTAATGTATGGCAATCGCTTGTTTGATTTTAATGAACATAACATAAATAAACATAACATACCTACGTAAAAATTAAAAATAATTATACAGAAAGTTTGGGGCTTTTTGGTAATTGTTAATTTTGAAGTTTAACTTGATAATATAATGTCATTTTAACAGAACGTCAACGATTTTTGTAGAGGTATCTGTTTTAAAAAACTAAAGTATTCTCGAATAGTTGAATTTAAATATATTCAATAGTTTTTTCTTTATTCTTTGTATTTTTTTGCTTCCGACGACGGAAAGAGATAAACTTTCCGATACGTTAAGCATTTTTTTGTTCGTTAGGCAAATTTGTATAACTGTAAACCTAACTTCTGACAAGTAGTTTTAGTTTGGGATTAACGCAAAAGTGTTAAAAAAAATAACTATTTTATTTTGTAGATTTTCTTGCAGTGGCGAAATACTCATAGAGGATTTTTTTGGAGAAATAGCTTTAAACCTTTACCAGATATAAAAGATTTTTTTTAAATTGTAAATATCTCAGTAAAGACCGAGTTACATTCGTTGTTACTCGGTATAAACAAGAAACTTACTTATCTATCAACGCCTACGAATTAGATGTTGATGCTATGCAAACGCCGGCGATTTTCCGCAAAAATTGAAAAAAAAGACCCCTCAATAAAAATTCAAATTTCCCTATTTGCATTTTAAATGCTTTTTCATACACAGTAGTCGCTTGTTCGTGCGTAACTGAAAAGTGAATGCTGTTTTACATAACATTATGGAATGCGATTCGTAAAGAAACCCGTTTAGCCAGAGATTTGCTCTTGAAGGCGTATATCAAGTTTATTATAATCCTTTTCTTAGCTTTATATCAAATGTTTTTTGGTGTTTGCGCGATCCTTACCAATTTTTTTCTCGCTAGCTCGGACGTTAAGGCATGGTCAATGCCATGCAGTGTCACGGCACGGCCTTGAATTTTTACTACCATCGCTCGTAAAGAAGTTTCACATCAAAAGATAGTAACAACCAAAGATAACAAACGAAACAGAAAGTTTATAGCGATTTAAAACGGTTTATTTAATTGGAAAGATCAAGCTTAAGATCTGTTTCTAAGGAGCTTAACTTGTCAGTGGCTAGAACTATTTATTATGCACTTTTTGAGTCGCACCTCAGATATGCCCTTCCATTCTGGGGTACGTGTTGTGCGACTCAATTTGACCGCATTTTCAAGATCCAGAAGAGAACTGTTCGATATTCACTGGGACTAAACAGCAAAACTCAATGCCAGGACTTTTAAAAAATAAAAATATTAACTCTTCCTTCCTTATTATTTATATTTGAATCCGTTTGCCTAATACGTAAGCATGTATCAGCTTCTCAAGAGAGACCATCTCACACTTATCCACTCAGGAACGCGGAGCAAGATCTTTATCTACCTACCCCATGCTCAGAGTTAGTTAAAAGTTCAATATTATACAACTCGAAAAAATGCACAATCACCTGCCATTTGAAATCAAATCCATAACATAATTTTCTTCATTTCCCAAAGCATTGAAATCTTCTTTACTAGACAAGGCTTTCTACGCCGTAAATGACTTATATTTTGATAATCGAATTTGATCTTGTAAACACTGGTCTAATATTTGCTATTGCTATATTTTTTTGAATAATATTTTTATTTTTTTATTCTTTGACAAATTTACATTCTATTATTATTTTCATTCATTTATAAATGTTTATTTTAAACAATAAGACTGACAATGTAATTTGTATACTTGTTTTATATTCTCTTTTGTTTGTTTACTTTACCTTTGTGTACAAATTGTACAATTTTTTGACAATAAAGGCATTGATTTATTTATTTATTGACCAGTGACTGACCCCCACTGATCGATAACCCTACTTCGATTGTTTAAATTACTCAAATGTATCCAGCAGCGAGAGTACAGGCTCAATGTAATTTACTTGGACGTTTTTATTCGGTTATTCGTCCACATGGATCCTAAGAAGCGGAGTAGTAAATTCAGTAATTGGATTTTTGATTTTGGTCCGATTTGCTGTCACATTACAAAATTAGGTAACGGCACGAGCGAGCGCGAGTGCACAGTTGCGTGGCTTTTGCCCTAATAAGTCACGGAAACTCGAAGAAAAATCGAATGCACTGACCAATAAACTAGCCTAATAGACGGAGAGCTGGCTACATAAAAAAACTTATCATCGTTACATGGCTAGTTTTTCTTGTGAAGTATCCTTTTGTGTAGCCATTGTGAAATATTCGTGTCTGTCAGCGCGAACCCGGGGCTTAAAGCGGGGGTGGCCAATCGAAAGGGTGAAATTTTGACACTAAAAATATTATAAGGTACACGAGTTATAATTGCCAAATATATATAAATTCGGGTATATTATATTTTCATAATAATTATTATTTTTTTACAGATGGATGTAAGAAGATAGGTTTTATTTTTACTGCTTCAGTTATCCACGGGGGGGGGGCAAATGCCCCCTCTTCCCCCCCCGTCCGGCGCCCATGTTGGTATCGGTATTCGATTAAATAGCACAACCAATTATGAAGTAATAAATAATTTCGTTATATTTCTATAATATATCAAGTACATTAATTTGCTAACGTCAACTTTTTCATTTAGTTCTTAACTGCTTAACCATTTCAAATTTTGTAATGTAATAAAAATATCATCGTGTCCTGTTTCTTTTAATAATAAAAAGCAGTTTGGCAACGTCAGTTTTAGAAATATGACGGCGTAGTACAACGGATTTCGAGGATGAATGAAAATTCCTAGATTCTGCTGTTGCGAGGTTGCTATTCCGCCGTTCAAGCTCCGTATTCTTTATTTGCAGTATTATAGTATTTTGTATTATTACAGAAACAAGACAACTTGTCTGGTATGGACATGTGATGAGAGCTGGGGAAGACCAATGGCCAAAAAGAGCTATAGAATATGCCCCCTGGTTTGTTTTTTAAATTACATATTTATTAATTAAATTACCTGTAGGAAAAAGGTACATGATACGTACTAATTACCAATAAGTTAATAACAATTATTTCTGTTTCACTTTTAAGAAAAAGTATTGAATGTTAAAAATTAAATTTAAGTTCTATAAGCCGCCTGTAATGTATAAAATTACGAACATCTATTTTCAAAAAAACCTACTTTCTTATAAGAATAAATCTAATCTAGGTACCTACTTGGGTTTTACAAACCATGTATGTCCCTTTTCATTTATGTCCCTTAAGTGCTATTAAGAAGGTGAGTTTTGTTGATGTAAATAATAACTGTTTATATATTTATAATTATTTTTTTTGTTTACTAAAATATTTTGATTAAAAGAAAATATATAAAACATTAACAGAAATTCAAAACACAAACCACAGACAATACACACAATAGGTATACAATTAAATACATACGAGGTTTTTCAGAAAAGAAAAGAAGGATAGGAAAGCAATATAAGATATGAACATCGTCTTAAATAGAAAATATGCTTACAATAGATCCACTTTGGCCCACACAAAACCAATGAACACTAAACATCAAACAAAAACTGTGATACAAAAAATATCATGCAAATGTGAAAAATTTTATATTGGTGAAACATGTAGATCTTTCAATGTTACAATTATATTTATAATTGTATTAATTGTATTACATTTACAAAATATAGCAAACACGGAAATATAACTTTTAGATATACACTAATCGAATCATTTTAGATTGGGCATTTAAATTTTCGAGATTTTCAGGATCCCGGGATTTAATATTGGGAATTAAACACACCGGAATCCCGGTTTGGAAACCCTAGTTACAGTTAAAGAACATACCTTAGTATGGATTATTTAAGAAAAGAAGATTTTTGCAATGCGAAATTGTCTGCAAATTTTATGGAATGCCACACCAAACTTTTATGCAAATGAGTAATAATGTCAACGCTTAAATTTTGAACCTAACCAACAATTCGTATTTATAGTGATTTACAGTAATTTTGTTAAATTATATAAATATTCTCGTTGATTATTGGTTTGAAATAAATATGACCTCCAATGAAAGAGTTGCTTAACTCTGGTAATTCTAATTCTGAGCTAGCAAAGGAGCTAAATACTTTACCTAGACCGTTTTCAGAAGCTACAAACCGATCGATGAAAATATGCATGAAAATTTAGCTTACTTCCTAGCACACAACCAGAGGATATTCGTACCCAGGTAAAGTATCAAGTTTATTATAATGCTTTTCTTAACTTCAAATAGTATTACAGTTAATGTTTAAGTTGATTCTACTTGAGTAATGTTTATTACTCAAGTACTATTGAGTAACAAAAAGGATTGGAAGGAAGAAATGCTTACTCAGTATATAAAAGACCATACCATAACGTAGTATACTGATGCTTCCAAAACCAAAGCAGGGACAGGGATAGGAGTATTTGGGCCAAAAAAATACTCCGAACCAATGGGCATCTACACCAGTATCCTTCAAACAGAAATAGACGCTATCGAAAGATGCGTACAATTTATCTTAGATAGGAACTATCGAAAACAGGAAATTGCCATCCTATCCGATAGTCAAGCAGCACTTAACGCGATCAACTCAGTAACCGTCAATTCGAAGTTGGTCAAAGAATGCCTAGAGAAGCTCAACAAATTAGGCAAAGAAGCTGCTCACCAAGGGACAGAAGGCAATGAATAAGCAAATGATCCAGAGAGGAAAGAAGCGAACACTCCACTAACTGGACCAGAACCGTTCTGTTTTCCAAACGGGAACCAACTGAAAGCGGAACTGAAGAATCTGGAAGACTCCATCCGTAACTTGGAATGGGTGTCCTCCAACGGTCTAAGACACTCGAAAAAGTTTCTCAGAACTTACGATCGAGAAAATTCAAAGGTTTTCCTTGATTTAAGTAAAAACAATCTTCGAATTGTCACAGGGTTTCTAACAGGACACTGTCCCCTCAACGAACACCTCAGTAGGCTGAAGCTGAGAAACAACGGCGAATGCAGATTCTGTGTAGAAAATGGGGAAACACCAGAACATCTTATCACTGAGTGCGCCGAGACGAAGTGTGCCATGAACTTTGGTACGGCTGATGTCGAGGATGGAGAGCTGGCCTCTGTGAAGCCGTCTCAGATACTGGCTTTTGTTAAAGCCCTGAGACTGTATGATGAGTTATAACTCGTTATAACTCAAGAAAGGGGAACACAATAGATCTGTAAGGTTGCGGTGATTAACTCCCCTCCTAAACATTCTACATTCTAGCTTCAAATCAAATGTTTTTGGTGTATGCGTTATCGTGTATGGCCTTGACCGTGCGTGAAATTACAGTCAAGGCCATGTCGTGTCACGTGTCAAAGCCGTGGTGTGTCACGGCCTTGAATTTTTACTCCAATCGCGCGTAAAAAAGTTTCACTTCAAAAATGTTTGTGAATTAAAATAAAAAATCGGTAAAAAAACTTTTAAGTTAAACGGTTTTATCTTATGTGCACTGAAAGCTAGAAAATAATAATAACAATTAGGTATTTTGAACTTCTAGTTCAGAAATATTTTAGTACTAGGCAGAATAACTTTTAGGCATATTAGACTAAAATAAAAACGTGGGGCCCCTCTGAAATCCTACCTATGGCAAAGCATATCTTTATACTTTGGTAGATCATGAGCTCGGCGTTCGCTGGTGAAGCCGCCACGGCTGGTTATTGATTGTCAAAATCTCCAGTTACGATTATAGTAAGTCGATGCAATCCACACTTAGTATAGAAGAAAGTATTACAGCAATAGTTAATGGGCCCCACGTTTTTATTTTAGTCTAATATGCCTAAAAGCTATTCTGCCTAGTACTAAAATATTTCTGAACTAGAAGTTCAAAATACCTAATTGTTATTATTATTTTCTAGTTTTCAGTGCACATAAGATAAAACCGTTTAACTTAAAAGTTTTTTTACCGATTTTTTATTTTCTAGTTTTTAGTATTTAACGGAAATGCCTGCCGAATATTCCTCATTCTATTTAATTCATTTAGTGCATCATTATTACATGGTTTTTTACCTGATAATTTATTACAATCTGACGCTCAGGTGTTTCTGACGCTAACAACTCTCTTTGCCTCTCTCGTTGTGATGTCAGCCTAGACTCATGACGCTCAGGTGTTTCTGCCGCTAACAACTCTCTCTGTCTGTCACGTTGTGATGCTAGCCTGGACTCATGACGCTCAGGTGTTTCTGACTCTACCAGCTGCCTTTGTCTCTCACGTTGTGCTATTAACCTGGCATCATGTTGCTCAGGTATTTCTGTTGCTAACCGTTCTCTCTTCGTTTCTGTAGTCGACTATAGGTTTCATTTTCACTTTCTTTTGCACGTTTCGTTCTATACTTTTCTTTCGCCTTTTCGAGCCTTCTTTTTCGTTGTGTAGCAGTTTCGTTTTTATTTTTGTTTGTTTTTTTATTTATTGTTTCCATGTTGTTCCCACGAGTAATGGACATTTTAACGGTCGACCCCCCCCCAGAGGTCCAGTAGAGGGGCAAGGCTATAATATACAACAAGAGGCCCCAATCTTGAGGGGAAAACGCTTGCGACATTACATTTTTAGCCACTCTAATGCCATACAGTCCTCAGCACGTTTTAACCTATTACCTTAACTTGGGTGGTAAAGCTACCGCTAACTACGTAGGTACATCTAATCACACACACACACACACACACCTATTTTTTTTATCTGTCCTTCTAACGTCACACAATCTTGGACACAACTGTTCTGGACACGACTACTCATGCCCTCACCTAATACGCCATTTTTTAACGACGTCCATCTTGGATTTTAAATTTTGTCATAATCACAGTATTCTACTAGTGTAGCCCTTTCATTTGATACCCATATTGAGGGTGTTGTGGAAAAATATGAAATCCGCCATTTTGTACCGGCGGCCATCTTAGATTTACAATTTTATTGATATTACTATATTGTATTGTCATCGGAACTAAAGGTGTGTACCAAATTTCAAATCAATCTGACAACAGGAAGGTACTTAAATTTCAATTTCTAATTTTGACCCAAATAAATAAATACCGTACGGGTCGAGCTAAATAAAACCGTTTAAAAAATGCGAAAGACTATAACAAAAAATGACTGTTAATTGTACCAAATTGTTCATTGCAAAAAACATCTAACAATTTTCACATTAAACAGTCAACCAAATTACACAAAAAAAATATAATAATAAATAAAGAGATAAGGCAAAAACTTTTCTCCAAGTAGAATTTCCTATTTTTTGTTCCATAAACTAATCCGATTTGCAAATCTTAAAACTTTGCCCGGCTACAAAAAGCAATCCCGTAAAACTAAACCTAATTATGCAAATAGGAAAAATTAATTTTTCGAAACGGCTCTGTCCTCGAGCCAAAGGCGGAAGACGACGCAAAGAAAGTACTAAATATGAAAAGTAGAGCTGCTTAAAAGGCTAATATAGTTTGTTTATTGTACCAGTACTGCGGAAATTACCGGAGAATTTCACTATTGGCTATCGGAGGAAAAATTCTTGAAAAAATTATGCCAAACCGCCTGCACCCATATATAGAAAAAATCATTCCAGAATCGCAAACAGGTTTTCATACCAACCGCGGTACCGTCGATTCCATATTTTCCATCCGCCAACTACAGGAAAAAGTAAAAGAGCAGCAGTCTAAATTTTATGTTGCATTCATCGATCTAACAAAAGCCTTCGACTCTGTGAACAGAGATGCGCTTTGGGCAATTATGAAAAAGTTCGGAGTACCCAACAAATTTCTTACAGTGTGTAAAAGCCTCCATAACAACAACAAGTCAAGAGTGTCACATCATGGATCACTGAGCGATCCATTCCTAACAAATACAGGAGTTAGGCAGTGATGTGTCTTAGCGCCCCTCCTATTCAACATATTCATGGCAGCGCTCTCCATTATAGTGGACAGCAAATTGCAGGAGAGAGGATTGGGCATTAGATACAGATACGACGGCGGTCTGTTCAGCATAAAAAGATTCAAAAACACGTACATAATTCATCACAGAACTTCAATACGCTGCCGACTGCGCTCTAGTTGCAAACACGTTACAACAATTACTAGAAATGTTGAACACATATATACATGTATATACCTAGGCATACGAGGCTTTGGGCCTTAAGCTAAACATCGACAAAACCAAAATCATGTGCACTCCCCCGGAAGATCACAACAACGCTATAAAAATCGGAGAAGAACTATTGGAATATGTGGCGGAATTCAATTACCTTGGCAGTTTGATTTCGGAAAAGGCCAATATTGACTCTGAAATTCAGCACAGGATTAGCAGCGCCTCAAGGGCATTCTGGAAATTAAGACAGGGTTTTATACAATCATGACTTGAGTACAAAAACGAAACTTGCAGTGTACACCCTGTATATGACCACAACTTAAAATACTTGCACTTATTTCTGGGACACCCTGTATAAAATGTATACTGACGGGCAAAACCGTTATTTTTAAATAATAGTTTATACTGTTACCGTTATTTATTTATAACAGCTTAAAATAACAGGTTCCTGTTATTTCTATCCGAAAGAAAACTGAGAAGGATCTCAGTTTTTTCAAATTTTCAAAGTAAAATAATTTGGTTATTTTGGCTCTATTTGAAAAACGGTTTAGAGAAAATATGTTTCTTTTCTCGAGATCTACCAGCCCTGAAAATATTTTATTTAAAACTCGCCATGATATTAGATTAATAGTTACAAATACCTGTTATAACAGAGAGTTAAATAACGACCTATCTCTAGTATAAATAGGCTATATTTTTAAAACCTGTCTATAAGGCAATTATATAATCTATAACGAGTATGTATCCGTTTAAACGCAATAATTGTCCACTCCTTATAAATTCATCATATTGATTACGATTTTTTATAAAGAAGTAATAATAATAATGGGATTATAAAATACAATAATGAAATATTATTATATTTAGTTTGCATTCAATTGTTACAATTATTACGTTTTAAATATTATTTAATAATATTTTATACATAATCCTAGATTATATGAGACGCATTTCTTTAATTTTACTTTTTTGTATGTTTAAATATCTTCAAGCTAAACTTGACCTTCTGAAATTTACAAGTTAAACAGTCAAACATAAATTGTGTGATATAGAGTGTTGTATATTTTAATATTTTTACAATATAATATAATATAATACAAATACAAAAATATATCATTTATCTGCTACCATCGGCTACCGTGAGATTTTATGGAAAAATAAAAGTTGAGCGTACGGACAAATGGTCGTTTTTTGATAGTTGATTATAGCAATCATAAAGGATATTCCTTAATAACATGGTAATATTTAAAGGAGCGATTCTTGAACCTATTCTAAGAAAAAAACTTTTGAGATACAGTGTGGTAAATTTTTCAAAAAAAAATGTTTTTCATAATAACACTGATGTTATTATAGATATCTTTATGAAACTTGATCCACGTTTCCTATGCACCAAAACATAATTTCGATGTTCAAACAAAATTATTTATTTCAATCAGTGGCGTCGGCACGGGTTTTATATAGAATACATTTTGAGAAGAAATGGTACACCACTAACTTGTTATATAATAAACATTATTTGCAAAATCTTAATTTATTTTTAAACAATTTTTGTATCTTCATTTTTTTTTGTTGAACGTATAGTTTTTGCTTAAAAAATTAAAGTACTTTGGGATATACAAGACACTTTTATTGGACTTAAAAATAATAATTCTTATGCATAGAAAACGTGCATCAAATTTCATAAGACATCTATAATAACATCAGAGTTAGTATAATAAAAAAAAGTTTTTTTAGAAAAAATTGTCACCATTTTTTTGTATCTCAATACTTAAGATGTTTAATAATATATGTTACGGTTAAGGTCCGATGTTCGGTTAATGCCGACATTACCCGGTTAATCTCGAGAATAAGGGTACGAACATAGTGGAGGCAGGTTTCTGTTTTCCGACAGCCAGCGCCGTCTCTGGGTACCTATTCTTAATCACTTGCATCTTCAAATATCGCTCACATCTCGCATCTCCGAAAAAGCCATATAACAATACACGTGATGCGTAACTTTGCGTATATGCCTCTCGTGTATTGTTATATGGCTTTTTCGGAGATGCGAGCAGGGTTCGGAAGTAGTTAATTAAGAGGAAATTTACTTGATTAACTAACCTAACCTAACGTAACCATATTCAAACGCCGCGCCCGCCGCGCCGGCGCCGCACATAGGGGTATTTGGTCTATAAACCTGGCCAAAAGTGATATTTTTTTATTTTCATTTTTTATCTTAACTGAATACAAATCTATAAATACTAAATGTAAGCACGTTTACCACTTTAGCTTTTTTTTTAGCTTTTTTTAAGTCGTAAGTTGACTATCAAATAAATAATATATTTCAATTATAAGTATGAATTATCTTGAGTGTATTCTGAATATTTCTAAGATTATAAAATAGTGGAATTGTTTGTAGTGCTGTTTTTTGCAAATTGTTTATAATAACTGTCATGATGGATACAGAGCCAGCTGGCAAGTCCTGTTTTATGCCATATTTTTATTTTGAAACGTTTCCTTCTATTCTATTTCTTTATAATGTTTTATATTTAAAAAATCAGAGGCATTTTTATAAGGTGTAAGACTATTCGGCAATATTCCGCATGGAAATTAGTATCCCTTTAGTGCTTAAAGTCTCCAGCTTTGGAATATGTACAAAAATCTTGCCATTGCCAAAAAAAAACATTGATTTAAATAGATTCTTAAACGAAATAGTCTTTACCCCATAACACCCATCCTCGCTCAAATATCGTCTATAATATACAAATTACTTTCTTGTTCTAGCATCCTCATCCAATTGCTTGGTTTTGCACAAAATGGCCCTATTTGATCGGTGGAAAGAGTTTCAGAGTAGAGGAAAAAATATTATGTAGGAAAAACAAAATGGGGTTCCGTATTAGCACCCTCTCCTCTAATAATTAATATTACTAGCAAAAAAGCACAAAAATCATAAAACATAATTTTGGCCAACTTTTAGTTCTTAATACCCCTCTGTGCGCCGTCGATCGGCGCGTGCAAAAGCAGAAATAAATAAATTTTCGTTCCGGTAAAAGCGAGAACGCCGATGAACGCTGGTTGACGGCGCCTACCTGCTTTCACTGTGAACTAGCCGATTTGATAACACGCTTTAATTTTTCAAGGTTATAAGCGCGAGGCGGCGCGGCGCTACTATGTCACCATATACAGGGTGTCCCAGAAATACGTGCAAGTATTTTAACTTAACTGGTAGTATAGTTCAACCCCAGAAACACGCCTATGAGGTTTTTCTCTAAATAAATTTTGTTTGAAAATTCGGAATTTTTTGAAAATATTTTTGGAATTTTTTTGCAATTTTTTTTAGTTTTTATTTAAAAAAAATAATTTCTTGATAATATGGCAACAATGGTAGTAGATTAAATTTACAAGAAAGAAAATCCAGAAAAGATCCAGTGGTTCTCAAACAAATCTCGAAGTATTGGAAAGAATGTGTAAGGACCAAGAACTATTGACTACAATAAAACAACGGAAAGCAGAATATTTTGGTCATATTTTTCGAAATAACAAATATAGTTTCCTACAGCTGATCGTTGAGGGAAAGATTGAAGGACGACGAGGCATCGGGCGTAAACGGTTTTCCTGATTGCGGAATTTGCGCCAGTGGTTTAATATAGGAGAGGCCAGTGCGATTATCCGTTTGGCTCAAGACAGGGAGGAATTCCAATTGATGGTCGTCAACCTCCGATGAGGAGAAGGCACATGAAGAAGAAGGTTCTCAAAATTTTAGCAAAAAATCATTTTTTTGGGAAATTTTCAAAGTAAAATAACTCCATTATTTTGGACTTATTTGAAAAACGATAAAGAGAAAATATGTTTCTTTTATTGAGATCTACCACCCTTTAAAATACTTACACTTATTTCTGGGATACCCTGTTTATAACAATACACGTGATGTGTATACGCAAAGTTGCGAACGATGTCAAGAATAGGTGCCCAGATTGGCGCTGACTACCAGTAAGCGGCAAACCTGCTTGCACTGTGTTCGCACACTAACACACAACAAAACAACCAGAAACATAACCTAACCCAAACATTAACGTGTTAATGTCGACATTAACCGGACATCGGACTTTAACCGCAACATATACATGTTATATGCCACATCCTAATGTGTAGAAAAACTGTAATTTGTGAAAAGCATATTTAAGTACAGGTTTTATTTATATTTATTTTCAGTGAACTTTATGAAAAATTCATTAACATGGAGAATTGAGATTTGAAGTTTAAAATTATATCTATCTTTGGCCGTTTAAAAAAAATAATTGTGTAAACAGAAATAAATATACAGGGTGGTCCGAATTGTATTCGGGAAACTTCGGCAGCATATTCTGCAGATAAAAATAGGTAAAAAAGTTCGTATAAATGTATGTCCTAAAATGCTTAGTTTCGGAGATACAGGGTGTAGAAATTTCATTTTTATTTCGATTTTTTCCAAATAATTTCTGAAGTAACGTCAATATTTAGATGAAAATCGATGTCTGGGAGTTTTTTGACATGAGAAATTTGATTTTGATGTCAATATGACTCCTACTGGTAGAGGGAGCCACCTACATGCGTTTTAACTGTTTTAACTGTGATTTTTTACGTAAAAAATATCTCTTTGTAAAAATCGCTACAAGCAACCGTTCCCAAGATATTTAGAATGGAAATAGTCAGTACATACCATTATTAACGAAAAATAAACACGTTGAGTAGATAGTTATTTCACTGAAATAATAAATTTGGGAAATTTTTATTTTTTTAAATTAATCATATTTTTTCTGCAAAAAATTATGATAAAACAGTTTTTGTTGAACTTTTGGTACAAAAACATTTCAAATTTATGATTTCAGTCTAATAACTATTTAGTCAACATGTTTAATTTATGTCAGTGATGACAGGTATTGATAATTTCGATTCCAAATATCTCGAAAACCATTACTCGTAGCGAGTTTTAACAAGAGACCATTTTTACGTAAAAAGCGTCGTAAATGTATATTTTTTTACTCAGTAGTTTTATACAGGTACACATGTGTTCTTTTTGCCTTCTATCAAACGATGATTATTACTACCTATTTTGCATTAGGTACTCACGGTCCAAATAAGAATATTTCATCCTTAGGACGGGGTGGATCAATGCGATGACTCAAAAATAAACAAAAAAAAACTTGAAAATGCCTTTTTCGGCGTATATTAAACCTTACCTACACATGTATAGACCAAATATAAAGGTCTGAAGCAGAAAAAAAAACCGGTCCCAACAAAACATTTTTTTCAGTGTCACGCCGGGACTCAACGTGTTAAAATACTTGCACTTATTTCTGGGACACCCTATATAGTAAGTATTATAAGTAGTAAGATACAATGTATTAAGGTTAAAAACACCAACAGATTTCGGTACATGCGGGACCGGCTAATTAAAATTTACAAAAGCCAATGATTAATGTGTGATGTAAAAACAATGACATGCTTTTTAGAGTGGTATACGTTAAGAAAAACAAAGTTAATAAAAACATGAAAATTACAATTATTTATAAATAAAGACGGTCTACTAAATTATCGACTTACCCGATCATTATAAAGACGACAAAAAACGAACAAGGCGAAGAAAAGAGTAACGACACAGAAAGGGTTTGTAAATAAAAAAGCTCCAAGACACTACGGTTGCGTGCTTCAAGCAAGATGCAGTCATAAATAATTAAAACACCGAATGTTAACAAGTGGTTTGCTAATATGGCGAAACGTCAAACAATAAAGGAGAACAATGATCGTGATCAAAACGAATGGTAATCCATTGGCACAACACAGAATAAGAATAAATGCACCGTTCGGCGTATGTACAAATAGAAAAATACGTTTCAAATACTATGAAAATAAAATTATTGGTCCGATTGCAGGTAAATCATTACATTATTTGGTCCACTAAGAAAAATCGACTGTCAGATTCCGTCTGGAGGGTGGCGGGTAACGTAGGGCGCTGCTCCGGTTATTATCGAGCGCATCCGCCAGGGCCGGATTCCACGCTGTATAACGATTTTCCAGATCGGGGAAGTTACCTAGCAACTCATTGAAAGTACGAATTATAAAATACGATCCTGCTTGGGCTGCTACAATCCTGCCTTATCCTGCTTCAAATCCAACCCAGCCACACCTACCAATTTTTACCCAAGCAACATTTGGACGTCGGGACAACGTTCTGTCACGCGACTAAACGTCGGGGTGCAACGTCGGCACAACCTCGTGCCAACCCTAGTCTGCACTAGTTTGGAGAATAATTTTTGGGTCGAAACGACGTTGGATACCGACGTTGGCTCGAAGCCTAATTTAGTACAAACTGCAACGTTGTTTAAAATCCTAATTCACAGAAATACAAAACTAATATGGCGTCTAAGTCGCGTTTTATCCTAAATTGGGATAATTATAGTAAAAATATTATTTTATGATTTAGTTAGAGACATAAGTCAGATGGCAGTCAAGGAAAACAAAACAAAGGTATTTAAGTGTGGAGGATGTTTGAAGATAATAATTATTGAAACACTTTAACCGACTCTGTAACTCGTTACCCAAGGCAAAAAAGTTAAACGCAAACAACTTTATTGATAAATGTATTGTTTCTACTTTGAAAAATACTAATGGGCCTTAAAATTAAAGAAGTTTCAAATATTTTCTTGAATTTTTTTTAGTAAAATGAGAATAATTTATTCGCAGTCGAAAAAATTGTTTCCGCGTGTTTTTTAGGGTCAAATATTTCAAGTTAATGTATTCAAAAAGCAGGAATTGCATTTTAGGAACGAAACATTTTCTTATTTAACAACATGGCGGCTTTCACTTTGTTGTTTTGGAGATTAAGATGGAGTAGTTCGAGTAGTCACATACTGGACTAATAAAGTCGCAGTTCGGCCTTAACAGGTAGTATACTAGTCGCAAGATTGCCTAATTTAGTCATCCAAGAGTCTAGCTTGTACCGCCCTCTATAATCTAAATAAACGAGGGAGTGGATAAACTATCGGTAATATATGTCGATGTATATTTAAATTTAGTTTTATATGTACCTTTTTATGTCTCATTTTAATTAAGTTTTTTTTTATAAAAACAAAAACAGCACTGAACTGTCTGACTGAACAGAATAATGAAGTGAGAATTTAAGATTTAAGGTTATGGTTCAATACACTTGCGAAAAAGGTAGTGACTCGACGTCCTACCAACGTAATTATAAGGAAATCTAAACAACGTTGGAATTAGTAAAACAGACGACGTTTGCATAACGTTGGAATAGGTCCTGAAACTGACGTCGGAAAACTCTATATTGTCCAACGTTGTAACTACGTGGTCCAAATCACCTAAAGATCACTTAAGCAAAAAGGTTACAAGACAACGTTTATTCGACGTCGCAGAAGCTTCTACTTTGCTGTAGTACTAGTCCAACGTCGGCACAACGTTATAAAAACGTTTAAATTTATTTTAATACCCAAGGTAGGGAGCTAACGATTTTTTGTAACTAATCCAACGTTGTGTTTAGTAAACATGTGGTCGCAAGTCGTGAAAATGCTACTTGGGGAGCTATAGATACTTTTATTTTGGTTGCTAACTTCCCAGTTGGCAACACATGAGAAGCGGAATCACCAAAACTGGTTTCTGCTATACCCCTGTTTGCTATAATATACCCCATATATACCCCACGAGGCTTTGGGCCTTAAGCTGAACATCAACAAAACTAAAATCATGTGCACTCCCCGGAACATCACAACAATGCAATAAAAATCGGAGAAGAACTACTGGAATATGTAGCGGAATTCAATTACACTTTGATTTCGGAAAAGGCCAATATCGACTCTGAAATTCCGCACAGGATTAGCAGCGCCTCAAGAGCATTCTGGAAATTAAAAGACAGGGTTTTCTACAACCATGACCTGAGCACAAAAACGAAACTTGCAGTGTACCGAGCAATAATAATAACCACGTTATATGGGAGCGAAACCTGGGTGCCGTACCGCCGACACATGAACGCATTAAACAAGTTGCAACAGAGACACCTTAGACATCTCTTGAAAGAATCAAATGGTTCCATCATATCTCAAACGTATCGGTTCTTGAAAAAGCTAACTGCGAGAGTATTGAGTGACAGGTAGAAACACCTTGACAGTCAGTAATACCTATGTTGCTATATTATCAAGAAATTATGTTTTTTAACTAAAAACTAAAAAAAATCCAATAAAATTTTTCAAAAAATTTCGAATTTTCAAAATTTTTTTTTTCGCGAAAAAACCCTCATAGGCATATTTCTGGGGTTGAACTATACTACCAGTTAAAATACTTGCATTTATTTCTGGGACACCCTGTTATACCTATACTGCAATAAATTTGTTTTCCATGTTATAGCATTCTAGTTTAAAATTGTATGCTACAGTAAAAATACTACCTGTTTATTACTTTCTTTATACTTACTACAGTATTTTTGTAATTGTATTTGCATCAATATAATTTTAATAATTACTGAAAAAATAAATTCAATGAGATGAATAATAAAAAAATTGGTCAAGTGCGAGTCGGACTCGCGCACCATTCATTATCTATACAACATACACTATATTATTATAAACTTTTCTTCCGATTTAGCTGAAATTTTCAATGAGCGTATAAGTAATTTAAAAAAAAATGAAGAAATACATTACTAAACATTGTATTAATCAATAATAAATATGTAAAAAGTAAAAATAAATATGTAAAAATATGGAAAAATAAAAAAAAAACGATTAAAAAAAGTCGCCTTGACTAGGATTCAAACCTGCCTTACTACGGCTCCAACGTCATTAGTGGGGTATGTTAGCTTAAAATTTTTTATGCCAAAATATTTCACATCTGGCATCCAACGCACCCTTTTGGATTTAGATAGCACATAGATAGACAAGTCTAAGAAGCTCGGGACACAAATTTTTCTGGCCCTCTAGCGGTCTTGATGACGTAATCAAAATGGCCGCCAAAATTTTTAGACACGCTTCTATATTTCCCGCTATAAGTCAGTTTTACTTTTTGATATTAACAAATATTGTTAGTGATTATAAAAGAGGAGGAAACGCGCTTTTTAACGGTATATTTCACAAAATTATTTACGTTTATAATAACAAAAATATTTGCTACTTAAAAAAAATGTTTTTTAATTTCATTTTTTCGTCAGATTTTTCTAAATAACTTGAAATTCACTATATGTAGCTAAAAATGTGTTCTATATTTTTTTACTTCGCCAAAAAATTACCTTTATAACGGTATATATATCTTCTATTTTGTCATAAACAGTTGCTAAAAATCTGCCAAAACAATGTAGCGTTGCACAGCTAGTCGTTAGGGCAGCAATGTAATTTATAGATTTCGAAATGTAATACAGCTTTGTACCTGCTAAAAAAAGTAATAACTAATTTTAAATTAATAAGTAAATAAATTATAGCTTTTTTCGGAAGACGAAACTTTGATTTCCGTTTTAAAATCGCGCACATGAAGCACACTCAAGGTATAACTGTAAAGTAGCTTTCAAACATATAGTTATATATAGTTACAGAAGTCATATCCAGAGTAGATGATTTGCATTTTACCCGTTCACTTATGATTACCGATCACTATCCGAGCACTATCCTTCACATACACAAAGTTTTGTACAGCGTATTCCCCTTTTAACACATTTACAAGATGTACATCGTAAATGTAACTGATTTCAAGTTATTTAGCAAAATGCGATGAAAAAAAAATAAAATTTCAAATATTTTTGGTTTTGTGAACCTAAACTATAAAACCAAATACACCGTTAGGAAGCATGATTTCTCCTAATTCATAATCACTATAAACATATGTTGATATCGGAAAGAAAAATTGAGTTATAACGGGAAATCTAGAAAGATTTTGGCGACCATTTTGATTACGTCATCAAGACCGCTAAATGGCCAGAAAAATTTGTGTCCCAGGCTTTTTAGACTCGTCTACCTATGTGCTATCTGAAACCAAAAGGGCGCATTGGTTGCCAGATGTGAAACTTTTTTCAGCCATCTCACCCCACTACATAGCAGCGTAAAGTCCTAACGCTTTACTACGCGGCCACCGAAGACTTGAAAGATTCTATATAAAATTCTAACTTAAAAAGATAATGTTTAGTGAAAGTACTTTTTTATTTATAAATATTTATTTAATTCTGTTTTTGGTATTTGTTCTTATAGATACATTATCTGTAAAAATTTCAACTGTCTAGCTATAACGGTTCATAAGATAGACCTTTGTGACAGACGGACGGACGGACGGACGGACAGCGAAGTCTTAGTAATAGGGTTCCCGTTTTTACTCTTTGGGTACGGAACCCTAATTAGCACAAAAATATTGTCTTGAACAAAACCGTCGATTTCACAGCACAATTATTGCATAAAGCAGTTAAATCTGATTCCAAATATGTAAAAATGTACAGTTCAACAGAGCTTGCTTTTTCGTTTAGTAAATAAGTATGGCCTATTATAATTTCTACAACGTATATTCATAAAAATAACAAAGTAAAAACGAATTCTGGACTTAAGACTAATATACACAGCAAATTTTGCAGAAGATATATTCTACAACCACCTATATAATTTTAACATAAACATTATACTGGAAATACAAATATGGTTAAATCAAAATAACTATAATTCCTTTTTTAGAATTGATTGATATAATAAGACATAATAAACTAAGGATTATTAAGATTTTTATTGCTATAACTCTATAACTTTGGTTATGTCAATATAGAAGTTAAAGTGTCCCCTGACCTCTTCAGACTGTTTCATAGTCGCTCCTTATTTGTTTCGCCAAATAGCAGGACAGAATTATTCCCACAAGCTGAAAATAATAAATATATATTGATATAAAAATGTATAACAGTTACAGAGAGATAAAATATTGAAATGACATTTAGGAAGCATAATAATAATAATAACTCCCGTATATAGCGTTTAACGCCTTGGAAGTAGCAAGGTACAGCTTGCCATGCTAGAGCTGTTCGGTATACAAGGAAGGTAATGTGGCTAGCACTACGCTTTAACCGCCTATTATTACCTCAGGATTGTGAATCCCAAGTACTCATTTAAGGCTGCGTCGACCTAGGTACCCAAACTATTTTTATTTTAATAAAAATAGTCGGCTGATGAAATGTCGGGTGTAGGATTGGAACCTACTACCTTGAGATTGGTAGACGAGAGCCTGTACCTCTATAAATAATAATAATCCCACCCTCTATTACGTCGATTAGTATATAATGTCGATTTTAAAATAGTTACTAAGTGTCAGAAAATTGCCATCGCAACGCCAGCCATCTTGATTGTCATTTTATTGAAAAATCGCTTTTTATTCAAAATCTGAGCTAGATAGGTGGTATAGGAAATCCTAATATAGTTTGAAAGAGCATTTAAATCTGCTTCGATTTAATTTAAAAAATACAGGGTGTTGCATTTGAAATAACACAATTTTATGTTAAAATAAATATCTAACATAGATCAGTAATTTTTGATACTCCAGTATAAATTTAAGAAAGCAATACAATTTTTTAATAAAATTGATTTCTCTACCTTTAAACTCAGCACAAGAATTAATTCTGTAAAGTAATCTACAGGGTGTTCTACACTCTATTCTATTGTAACATGCATATTTAAATATCTCTAAATATCTCAAAAACCAAAGATTTTAAACATATTTAACCCTCATAATACATACATTGTTTTGGGCCCAAGAATTCAAAAATAAAATAAAATACCGGGTGTTTCATAAGAAAAAATATAAGTTTGGTATGGATCATTGTTCCGAAACACCCTATATATTTCAAAATAATTTTAAATTGTGCACATTGTCTCCCCACATATATCCATAAAATATTTTGTTTCTACATCTTTCCGTTTTCGTATAATCAACCATGGCGAATCAGGGTTGGCATGATATAGTATATCAATGATATATATCGGATATATATCATTGATATATATCATGATATTTATACCTTGATATATATCATGATATTTATAAAAAAATAAAACTCAAAAATCAGAAAGAAAAAACAAAAAAGATAATATTGATTGGATCTGGGACAATTCAAATGTACCAAAAACTGTGCCAGAAACAGTATCAATTGACTCTGACGAATCTGACGATGATTTAACATTAATAAAATTAATAAATCAAATATAAATTTGTTTGTTGTTAGTTTTAGAATATCTGTTTATTTTTTTGAATTTCCGTTTACTTTTTAGAATTTCCGTTTATTTTTTAGAATTTCTGTCTATTTTTTAGAATTTCTGTTTATTTTTTAGAATTCCTGTTTATTTTTTAGAAGTTCTGTTTATTTTTTTTAGAAGTTCTGTATATTTTTTACATATTTTTGTTTTAATGTTGTAATTATGGGCAAAGCAACAATAATTAAGTTGAAATAAAAATATTTGCTTGAGCTCTTGATTTTACTTGATACTAAAAGCAATTTTACATAAAAAAATAAAAACAAAAATAAATACCAAAACTTGATATATATCGGATATATATCAGATATATATCCGATATTTGATATTTATATATTTTCCTATTTTTTATTTATATATATTTTTTCCTATTTGATTATTTATATACATATATCCGATATTTGATATTTATATAAATATCATGATATTTGCCAACCCTGTGGCGAATGAAGTGCGCAACCCTGTATTTATGATTAATTCATTTTTGTTTCCTAAAGTATTTTAAACAAAAGAAAATATGTAAAAGTCAGCAACGCTGTGCCGGTCAAACGTAATCACGTTACTAAAAGTTTATTTGGTACGATCTATACATATCCTGCCAGTGGATCAAATAAAATGATCCATCTGCTTATAAAAATGTTATCCTACACCCTGTCTAAATCACTTACCTGAACCAGAGCCAAAGAGATTCCAGCAATTTCAACAGAGGAAGTATTTGCTCTGATATAATCTCCAAAAGTTTCCAGACAACCTTCAGGATAAGCTGTCGCTATAGAGCAATTAAATATGTTCATTGCACCATGAGGAATTGGGCAACAACTTACAGGTAAAGTATGATTAACTGAATATTTGTTAGTAAACCAATCAGTGTAATTTGTAATACCACAGCACTTCATCTGTAAAAGAAACGTCTTATTTTTACAACTGAGTGTGAAAAAAAAAATAATTGAAAGTATCATAAAAACAGCCTCAAATCAAGATATATCAAGTCTGTATTTCATACGTGGCAGCATTTTATTTGAATCATACAGTATTTATATCTTTATGTATTGATTTTTATATTTATTTATACGTTAGACCATTGGTCTGAGATTTTATGCTGCGAAAGCTACTGTTTAATGAGAAGATCCGTGACAGTGACAGCTGTGTATGTCATTTTAATTCAATAAACAACGAGGTTTTTGCTATTTTCTGTTACTTTTTTAGCTAATTCTATGCATAATAGAGGAAAATTTACTAAAATAAATTTGTAAACAATCTGAAAATGTTGGGTTATGTGTTTCTGGCATTTAAAGCAACGTTGCCAATGCTAAACCTAAATTTAACGTTTTTTTCGCTCATTCTGGGATTACGAAAGACGGTCGCCAGAGGAACGGCCCCTTCCCGTAACTGCTATTTTACCAACGAGATCTAACTATTTATAACCATGAAGTGCGCGAAAGTTTTGATTGCATTGGTTTCAACTTCATGCAGAGGGGGTTAATCTTTTTTTTGTTATATTATATCAAAAAAAGATTAACCCCCTCCGCATAGAAGTTAAAACCAATGCAATCAAAACTATTTCGTGCAACTTTGTGGATATAGGTATATTTAATTATTGTCAGATCTAATAGGCAATTTTTTAAAATCCCTAATCATCCGAAAAAATACAAGATATTGCAACGTTGCAAATTTTCAAATTTCTAGATTAGATCTAGAATATATTGTCAGATCTAATAGGCAATTTTTTAAAATCCCTAATCATCCGAAAAAATACAAGATATTGCAACGTTGCAAATTTTCAAATTTCTAGATTAGATCTAGAATATATTTGTCTCTCTCATTACATAGGAGAGAGAAAGAAGGACATATGAAATGTCAAACTTCCATCTGGTCTCAATTTTCTTTGTTATTTTGTTAAGAAACGTGTTTTAAGTAAAATTTTGTACATTTTTCTATCCTCAATCAAGTGTGGCTTTTAGATAAACTTTCATATAATGAAAATATAGTCAAATTATTACTTTATAGGGCTGAAATATAGAAAAACTCACTGTTGAAATTATTTTCCGTTTTTCTGTAAAACGGTAAGAGACCGCCAGGAAAAAAGTTTAGATTCGTAATCTACGACCTCAAAATAGGATGTATAAAGATAAAACCAACTTACTAAAAGCCAGGAGCATCATGGGTGAAAGAGACCGTCATTATATCTCACTCCGGTTCTGGTATATATAAATCGGTTGAAGTGAGCAATTGGCTTTTAGTAAGTTGGTTTTATCTTAACCAATTTTGGTGAAAATCGGACGATTTCCAATTTTCCCAATAATTACCAAACTGCTAAATTGGTTTTTATTATTCAAAATTCACTTCTGTCTGCTATCATAATGATTCATAAACTCTAATCTGTCATAATAAGTACTTACCTGAGTTTGAACCAAGTCCCAAGTTTCAGTAATTTCAGTATCATTGCCATACAAACTTAAGCTTTGATTCATACTATGCTCCAAAAACTCTTCCGTTTTGTGTCTTAACACAATACCGCTAATACCAACTAAGGCTTCGAGTATAAAAATAATAACCAATAATGTGGAAAACTATAATAAAGTAATCAGTTATAAATACAAAACTTACAAAAATTTATAATTTTATAATCCATACTTACAGTTGTAGTTAAGCAAGCATTTTCTTTTAGGGCTCCACAGCATCCAAAGAATGCAATAATGAAAATAATAGCCCCAATAACAATGAGTAAATCGGAGACATAAAAATATTTATCGTTAAGTAAATCATCGAATTCGTTGTAGTAGGCCTTCGCACTAACTCCCACTGATATAATTACTACACCAGTAAGCTAAAAATAATACAAATAAATTACCACTTAAGCCCTATAGTGCATCAAACATGTAACATTGCACAATTCAAGTTATAGGTATACTCTATTTTACATTAAACTTCTAAAAATTTGTAAAAAAAATTCTCAAAACAATCCCTATCAGCTGGTAAAACCTAATAGGCCCTCCCTGGCTAGGCCTCCCCCTATCAGCTGGGAAAACCGAATAGTACGTAATTACATGAAATTGATATTACAACAGAACAAAGAACTTACCACAAAGAAAAAATTAAAAACTATTAATATATATCTGGAATAATCTCTCATCAATTTTCTGCAGTCGATCATTTTGATGTAGTTTTAATACCATAAAACACAGAAACTTTTAAAAATGCTACTTTTAGCCCAAAAATACTGATTAAAAAATCCCTTATCTCTGATGAATCACGTCGTTTGTCAATTTGTAAATTGTCAACGAGACGTGCAAGATGTCGGTACAATCGTCCAGCTGATTGTTGGTTTCTAAAATGTACAGAAACGGAGTTCTCTACCGGATTGGTTGGCTATATCACATGATCTTTGTTTTGTTTTGTTGCCAGAACGCGTCAAGGTTCTAATGTCAAGGTTGCCGGTTGTAGGAAAAGTTTTCCAAATAGAGGAAATAGAGGGTGAAAAAAAAAGATTGTTTAGTATAAATACCGTATGATAAAAAAACGGCGTCATTTTATATGTAAATTTATATGGGAAATATCATCCAAAGAAACTTTTGTGGTATTATTTAACCTCATATTCTCAGATGCTATTTTGTATAATGAGAGGTGTGATATGTAATTTAGCATTTATTACAATTCATACATTTAGGTTCATAAATAATAAATAATACCCTGACTTAATAATTTGTACCAGTATAAACTAGGGATATCTTCTGGGGAACTGAGGAAAATGATTAAGAGGGGGGGGGGGGGTAATCACTGCGACCTTAAAGATCTATTGTGCCCATCTTCTGGGTATGTCTTGTTCAATTAGTGTTCATTTGAAACTAGCAAAATTTATCTGACAACGTTGCTATGTGGTGCATTTACAAGCGATTATTTGCAAAGTGTTTGCAAACAACTGTGATAAACAGAGAACAGAGGAGGCCTTGAACTTCAAACATAGTTATTTTTACATGTAATTTTTGCTTTTCATTAAACATTTTATTTATTAAATTTTATTATTTTACTGACAAATTCATTTTTAGAAACTGAACGGTAGTCTGTGAGCGGTAGTTTTGAGTAACTTACATAGTAAAGACCTTCTTATCTTAAAATAAATCAAACTATGTATTGTATTCTCATTTAAAGATTGTATTTATATTATTTGGGAGTTGTAATATTAAATAAAAACAGCCCTTAAAAAAGTATAGATACATATATTACTACTTTTGAATATAAAGAGAAATAACAAAATTACCAATACTAATAAACTAATACCGTATGATCGAAAAAAAACGGCGTCCAGTTGGCTTGGAAATGACGATCGATGACATTCCCCATATAATTTTACATATAAAATGACAGCGATGTTCACTTCATAGCCATGGCTGACGCCGTTTTTTTCGATCATACGGTATTATATGCACAATATCCTGATTATTAATACTATTTACAACATTTACATCATCTTTATTTCAATTGAAAGTGGCTTCAGGCCAAAATAAATAAGAAATACAGATTTCTTATTTGACACACGTACTTCTTAGTTTCTACAGGGTTGTTTACGCTAGTCGACACGGAGTATTGTAGCCAAATCATTATATTTTTAGCAATTGTGAGTGATAAGATCGTTGGAGAATTACTAAAGATTCAATATAAAATTATTTGCCAAAGGTTAGAACTTTTTCATTAATGGCCATAAGCGGGAGTAAAAGACCAACCGCCCGAACAAACACTAGAGGCGCCACCGGTCATAAAATGGTGTATAAATTGCGAAAATTTAATCATCTAATTTTGACACAAGGGGTCGCGCTTAACTTTTTTAATTTTTATTTTAATCTTAATTCAATATTCATTGTTTTCAAACTATATTATTAGACTTTGTTGTATTTTGTGAATGCATAAATGTTTTCTTAGTACAAAGTTGCCTTATATTAATTTAAATTATATTACATACATATTTTAAAATTTAAATATTATGACATATATGTCAGTTGCCGTCTAAAATGTCATCTATGAATGTCATCTTGAAAACAAAAAGTTAGTTATTGTCAGAAATAGTTCAAATCATGTTAAAATATTAAAATTTACAAGTTATAATTAGTTATAATAAGTTATAATATTTTATATTATTTCAAAAACAAAAACATAATGGTACCGCGTAATGTTGATATGCAGGTCCAAAACAAAAAGTGCCGTTATATTTTTCAGTTTTCGTTGTCAGCGGCGGAAGTTTCAGTGATTTTAGTGTTGTCGGATATTTTTATTTGTGAAATAGAAATATTGCGTTTGGATTGCAAAACTAAAAGTGGAAGTTTTATTGCAATGTAAGTAAGCGTTTGTCCATTTTATATTTTACTTTTTCCATACGTACGACAAATATACATATATTGAAATTTTGTTATTAGTTTTATTTAAAAAATGTTAGAAAACAAGCTTGTAATCCTGTAATTGACCTAACTGTTATGTGATATATTTCATTTAAATGTAATAAATTACTTTACAATTAAAAAAAAGTAAATTTAAAAAATATATTAAAAATATATTACAGGCATTAATTGAGATTTTTAGCATGCGAACAAACACGAGAGGCGCTTTATTATTTACTTTTATTTCTTAACATGACAGACGAAGTTCTAAAGGAGTACAAATACTAATATTATCGATCTAGTTCGCTGATTTCTCTAAAAAATAAAAAAACATTTAAATATTTGTAAAAGAGGACCAATTCATATCATCCCAGTATTCGAACTACAATATAATAATTGACTATTTGCGTTGATTAGTAATTGCTCCAAATACTAATAAAAACTTAATTTTGTATTTGTATGAGACAGTGTGGTAAAAAATAACGGCCTACTAAATTTTATTTCATTCTTTGACGAATTATTTTTTCACAACAGAGACTTTCACATTCATAACTAATTCAAATCCACGTTTATTTAGAATAATTTATTAACTAACACAAGCTGGCTAGCAATATTATCGTTTTAGCATCTGTACATTTTATAAATTTGTTACTTTTTAAAATTAAACGTTAAATGTCAATATTCCATGGGTATATTGATAAATGATGTCTAAATTATAAGAAAATGCATTTTCTACGAAAACTTGAAGAGATAGGTAAAAAATTGTATAATACAGTTTGACAGGCAATTAAATTGTGCATCTGATTCACCTAAAATATGCAGGGTGTTCCATTTAAGTTAAATAACTTATTGCCGTTTAAAGCTAGTAATTATTTAAAATAAATTTTTAGACACTCTGTATAAGGTAGTATTATTGTAACAGAAAATTTAGTAAATAAAAAAACTTTAGTATCAGAATTTGGTTTTAAAAACTTAAATACGCGTATAGTATTACATATATACAGGGTGACCCGGGCTGAGCGTGCATTAGAAGTTTCTAGAGAACCACAATATCTAGACCGGAGATTTTTTGCACATCATTGTTTCACAACGAGATCTATCGATTAAAAATATTTTCATAATGGCGGCACTTCCGGAAATACCAGAAGTTGACGACAACTTTCTTATTTTAAATGGGTGCCCCCATTTTTTATTACATACTTAAATTCTCTGTAAAATTTTATGAACTTTGATATCAAACACTCTATACCTAACATAAACCGTTTTTGAGAAAAAAAATATTTAAAATTTTTGGACGATAAAAACTGCCTGTCAAAAATATGTGTATAGTCTAAACGTCAAATTTAGTGATTACCACAGCCACTGTGCCATAAAGAGAAGACATGTGGCTATCTATTTCAAAAATTAAATTGTTTGAATGTCATATAATAATGGCTGCAGCTGTCATGGAATTGAGCGATTAAGAAAGTATCATAAATCATTTTTTTCAAATGGAAACCCACTTTTTTATTTCACTAGTGAAAAGGCTTTTCAATTCGTTACTTTTGGACTATACAGGTTCCTATACCTAAAATAAATCGATTTTAAGTTATTTAAAATTTAGTTTTAAAGCGTATATTTTTCTTGATTTTAACAACTAGTAGCCTATGACTTTAAACGTGAAGTGATTATTTTACTTGACTTGATTCGTATTGTGACACTTTGTTAAAAAAGCAGTATGTTATCGATCATCATTTGCAAGCCAACTTCGCGTTGTTTTTTCTTCAGGGTTGATACAGTACATTATTAATATAATTAATAATATCAACTATTAACACTTTTTAAACTTTTAAGCAACAGTATTTACAATATAGGAAATTCAAATAATTTGTTTTCTGACAGATGGAAATAAATTGTCTGACTTTTTGACACTTAATGTCAAAGGAAGCTAGATAAATTCAAGAAAAATATACGCTTTCAAACTAAATCTTAAATAACTTAAAAACGATTTATTTTTGGTATAGGAACATGTTAAAAAGTAACGAATTGTAAAATCTTTTCACTACTGAAATAAAAAAGTAAGTTTCCATTTGAAAAAAATGATTTATGATAACTTTTTAATCGCTCAATTCCATGACAACTACCGCCATTATCATATGACATTTGAACAATTTAATTTTTGAAATAGATAGCTACATGTCTTCTCTTTGTGCCACAGTAGCTGTAGCAATCACTAAAATTCACTTTTAGGCTATACAAATTTTTTTGACAGGTAGTTTTTTTCGTCCAAAAATTTTAAATATTTTTTTTCTCAAAAACGGTTAATGTTAGATATAGAGTGTTTAACATCAATATTCATAGAATTTTACAGAGAATGTAAATATGTAATAAAAAATAGGGGCGGCCATTTAAAATAAGAGAGTTGTAGTCAACTTCCGGTATTTCCGGAAGCGCCGCCATATTGAAAATATTTTTAATCGATAGATCTCGTTGTAAAACAATGATGTTCAAAAAATCTCCGATTTAGATATTGTGGTTCTCTAGAAACTTCTAATGCACGCCCAGCCTGGGACACCCTGTATACAGCATTAAAATTGTTAGTGGATTTTCTCAAAATCGTAAATATTTCAAAAATGGTAAGATTAAAGTGCGGTTAGCCTTAATCAGATTTCTCTCCAGCCTAGTCCTCCAACAATCCCAACACTCACAATTTCTAAAAATATAATCATTTTTGGCTATAATTCTCTGTGTCAAATAGTGTGAACAACCCTGTATAGCCTGTCTATGAACTCAGGGAAGATTTCGACAGACGACATCCAAAAAACAACAGAATATGCAAATTCCTGTTAATTAAAATGACAAACACAGCTGTCACTGTCAGAGTTCTTAACGTGGAGCAGACTATAACATGGTACAAAGAAAACAAGGTATGATCGATAGCGGCTCCAATTTCGTTAAGTTTGCGCATACCACCTGTGACTTCATACGCCATACAAAAAAATATTCATATTGTCACTAATAAAAAAAGACCTAAAATAGGGAAGAATTAGGACATAACCCCAAAAGTTATGTCAAATCATCGAGCTTGACACTTGAAAAATTATTTTCACATTTATTATGTCATCTGTTTGACAATTTGAAATTGGCGCGCAGATCTTGCCGACCAATGGTGCCGTTTACCACCTGTGACGTAGTGACCAACCTGCGCAATATTATACCTTGTATTCTTTGTATCGTGAGACTATAATATACATTTTTAAAAACTTAATTTAAAGAAATTGTTAAGTTAATACTACTTATAGCGTTAATATAACTAATATACTACCATACGATCTAAAAAAACGGCGTCAGCGATGGCTACGAAATGAAGATCGCTCTCATTTTATATGGAAAATTATGTAGGGAATGTCATCGATCGTCATTTCCAATGGGACGCCGTTTTTTTTTCGATCATATGGTATTTATACAAAGAATATAAGTTAAAATAATACTACAACATAATATTTTACCATTTACTAAAATTGAAAGAATTGAAAGTCTTTTTCTTTTTTGATAGTGTGTCAGGCTTATCCATTTCTGTATCTGGCCTAAAAATATTCATTCTATTTATATCCTGTTTAAGTTATAGTCTAACAGCTAGCAACGTTTTCGAGAAAGTCGACGGGGGTGTCACTTGTATGGGAAAACAGGCAACAGTCAAATTTAAACGTGCCAGGATAAACGACAAAGAAAGCAACATCTGCCAGGCATTGGCTTTTTTGGCTGACCGTGGCCATTTTGTCAACAAAGAAGCTGGCCGGCTGTCCTGGCAAGTGATTTAAAACAATTTTGCGTTTTAACAATATTAAATTACCATTTGGATGTATTTAATGCGATTATTCAGTTAACTGGTACCTAAGTCAGAAATTACACACAAATACTTTATTCGTAAATACAACTAAGATGTAAACGTATTTTTGTATTTTTAGATTTCAACTTTTGCAAAGACCCGCCGATAGAACTTGCCTGGTAGCGTACCTGTTTAAGTAAACGTATTATTTCCTGATAATAATATCAAAACACGTAAGTACCTCTATAATTTATGATGAAAAATGATTTTGATTATGTTTTATGTTATTTAAATACTTTCTAACCTCAAATAATAGTAAGATCCTTGTTTATATCGCACAGCCCGTTCAAAACTGTATTGTCTTCAAAAAATGTTTACAAAACAAACAATTATTACAAAAACAATGTCCTTTTAATCTGATTTATACCTCAGAAGGATGCCAGTAAAATTTTATTAAGTCAACATTATATTATTTGGCCATTAATATGCAAAAAGGAGCATATTGCCTTAACTTAAATTTTCTTTTACTTCTTTTGTGACAATGTTCTCTATATTCTCTATTTTGAGTTAGTAAACTTTTAAACGGGATGTACGATATATAAAATACATAATATATCCAAGGGTGGTATGATCTGATAAAAGTATTTTTTGATGCATTTTTTGGTTGTTTATGCACGTTGGCTTGGTTTATGTTTTATTCAGCTTATATTTATTTGGTATAATAGTTTTTTTTGCCTTTGGAATGGCATGCATTGAGGCTAGATAGTGTTTCATTAGATCGGAATTTAAATTAGCACATATTTTTTGTGATATTAGTAGGTCTGTTCCCAGAAGAATCCCTGAACTAAGAATCCCTGACTAGTCAGCACGTTTCTCATTGGCTAAAATACGTAGAAACCTGATTCTTCTGGGAACAGACCTAGTGTGTTATTATGATACAACTACTAGGTAGTTGTATCATAGTGCCTTATGCATGTTATTTACCTATTATACACTTATGTATTACCAGTAAATAGATGATAACATACTACTAAAATGTATTTTTAATAGTATGTTTATCTTTCCAATTCACTGGTTATTTGCAAAATGTATTTTGAACTAATTTAAGTCATTAATTGATCATCTTTCTTTTTCAGGTTCCGGGATATTTTTTTTCATTGTTAAAAAAATATATATATTTCAATATTATTGTAATATAAATCGCAGCTCTAAAAAATAAATGATATTGTTTACTAAATGTGTAATTTATTTACTATGAATTTTCTCTGAAAATAATAAGTCTTTAATAATATCATTGATTTGCTGTGTAAAGTTAATAGACATATTTTTTAATACTTTAAATTATATTAAAGTAATAAAAAATATGTTTATTAACTTTAAAATTTCCCCTCTTTTAAGCCCCGCCCCTCCAATTCCCCTCAATTTAGCTAGTACTGCCAGGCTACACCGGGTGGCGTCTGTTTCCATTTTTTAACATGAAGTTAGCATTTCTTTAATGTACCTATTCTCTGGAGAAAGTATTTTAAGACGTCTGGCTCTTTGATATATCTTTCACTGGAACAGCATGCGGCCCGTCTGGCTGCCGATACCCGTTGTGTTCACTACTGCGCATCGGTAGAAGAGCCTATATATTTTTTTCAATTTAGTCCTATAAATTCTAGTATTGAATATAAATCGAACATGTCTCCATAGCGCAGTGCGTAGAGTTTCCGATTACGAACCGAGGATTCAGAGTTCGAATCCGGGTCAGGCAAAGACTTTTTTATTTTATTTTCGTTTATATTCTAATAGTAAAGTATTAAACAATTCTGGTGATTCAAAAAAAAAATATTTAATACTTTACTATCAGAATATAAACGAAAATAAAATAAAAAAGTTTTTGCCCTGACCCGGATTCTAACTCTGACTCCTCGCTTGATAGGCGAAACCTCTACGCGCTGAGCTATGAAGACTCGGTCGGTTTATATTCAATACTAAAATTTAAAGGACTAATAAAAATATAGGATCTTCTTTCAATGCGCAGTAGGGAACGCAACGTTTACCGGCAGTCAGACGGGCCGCATGCTGTTCAAGAGAGCATAGTAAAAGATATATCAAGGAGCCAGACGTCTTAAAATACTTGTTTTTCTGACGTTGCTAGCTCTCGTACTATTAGAAGTAATTAAAATACCTCTTCTTGACCTCTTCTACCTGCTGTGGATTTATATACTTTCCAACACCACTCTTAAACGCTTTCAAAGGCGTGTTTCGCAGCATTTTCTTCTTTTTCTCTTCTTGTTCTTTCTTCTCTCGATTTAATTCATCCTCTCGTTCTTTGGCAAGCTAAATATTTCAGACAATCAACAGGTTACCTCAATTCTGGCATAAAACACTTACGATTTCGTCCGCTTCGTCATAAGGGTTGACGAATATTTGCGTTTTAAGTAAAACAATATCTTCGATCGGCCTGTCTTTATTATCTACTTCTATTCTCTCCATTTCGTTCAACGTTTCTATGCCTCCAACAACTTTTCCAAATACTGTATGTTTATTATCCAAATGTTTGCACGATCTAAACGTAATAAAACTGAAACCAAAATATAATAATAAAATAAACAACGCTTTATTGTACAAAAAGTAAGTATTGTAAAACATTATTATAAAAAATATCATACAATACAAATCAATTCAAAAAAAATTCACGTCATTAAAATTACAAATAAAACATACATGGACAAAAAAGGCGTATCAATAAAATTTTACAATAGGAAAATTGTAAATGGATATAATCATGTAAGAGCTATAAAATATTAAAGTTTTTACCCTTCCCGTACTTTTTCTTGTTTTTTTGTGAAAGTCAAATTTTAAAGCACATAGCAACGGTTCCTAAAATATCTTAAAAAATGTGTTTATTTTTTAAAGTTCGATGCCCTCTAACGGACAAAAGAAGCACTTTTGTATAGAGATAAATTGTGTCCAATGAACTTATTTTGATTATATTATCTTATATCACAGCCGCCCTATAATTTTTCAAATAATAAATATCTACTGGCGCAAAATCATAAAAACTAAAATATCTAAGAAAATCTTTGTCTGAGGGGTAGGCAACCTTAATAATATTTTGAAGATATATAAATTCCCCATTGAACACCGGAATAATATACTGGGTGTTCCATTTAAAATAAAGGAGTAACTTGCTTTTAAAATTGACTAATGTTCAATATTAATTCTGTCTCACCCTGTATAACTTTTCGGGTCAAATTTCAAGTTGGTTTAACATACAATGGTTACTGTAATTAAATACCAGGTTATACAAGTTCAACTAAAATTTAGGTAGCTGTTATCGAAATTTAAAATTTACTCTTAAATGTGAAATATGTCAATATCCTTAGATTTTAGGTATATGCTTCTTTAATAAAACTCACATTTATTTTTTTCTAGAATCCGAAAATCAATTAATATATAGGGTCTTCCATTAGAAAAAACACAACCTTGATGTGTAACTTTTTTGGGGGACACCCTGTATAATTCTAAATATTTTTATAAAATGCTTTCAGTTAAACTACATATGCTGCCAAAACTTCATTTCGATATAAACTACCGTTCTCCTTGGAGCTTCCGCGGCGTATGAGAGGCGCCACTCTATACAGGGTGGTCCGAATTGTATTCCGGAAACTTCGACAGCATATTCTGCAGATAAAAATAAGCAAAAAAGTTCATATAAATGTATATCCTAAAATGCTTAGTTTCGGAGATACAGGGTGTAGAAGTTTATTTTTATTTCGATTTTTTCCAAATAATTTCCAAGTAACGTCAATATTTGAATGAAAATTGGTATCTGGGAGAATTGTGACACGAGAAATTTGATTTTGATGTCAAAATTACTCCTATTTGCAGGGGGCGCCACCTACATGTGTTTTAACTGTTTTGAAGAGTAATAACTTTTCGACCGTACCTGTATAAAACCACTGACTAAAAAAATATACATTTTCATGACTTTTTATGTAAAAATAAGCACACGTTGAGTATAGTTATTTGACTGAAATAATAAATTTTTATTTTTTTAAATTAATCATAAGTTTTTCTGCGAAAAAATGATGATTAAACAATTTCTTTTGAACTTTTGACACAAAAAGGTTTCAAATTTATGATTTCAGTCTAATTACTATTTAGTCAACATGTTTAATTTATGTCAATGATGACAGGTATTGATAATTTCGATTCCAAATATCTCGAGAACCATTACTCGTAGCGATTTTTACCAAGAGACCTTTTTTATGTAAAACAAGTCGTAAATGTATATTTTTTTACTCAGTAGTTTTATACAGGTACCGACGAAAAATTATTACTCTTCAAAACAGTTAAAACACATGTAGGTGGCGCCACCTACAAATGGGAGTCATATTGACATCAAAATCAAATTTCTCATGTCAAAAAACACCCATCCACCAATTTTCATTTATTTGGTTAAATTTGGTTAAATTTTTAACTTAAATTGGTTATTTGGAAAAAATCGAAATAAAAATGAAACTTCTACACCCTGTATCTCCGAAACTAAGCATTTTAGGACATACATTTATACGAACTTTTTTACTTATTTTTATCTGCAGAATATGCTGCCGAAGTTTCCGGAATACAATTCGGACCACCCTGTATAGAAAGTGTCCCAAAAAAGTCTTAATAAAGTTTTAAGGTTTCCTTAAATTGCATTCTTTCTTAAATTTTATTCTTGCTTCTAGGTCTAAGGCTAATGTTGAGATCGATGCACTGAAATCATCAACGCAGCTAGCATTTGTTAAGCTGATTCATATTCTTGAGACTAATGTTAGTGTTAGGGTTAAGATTGAAAGCGTGAACAAACCATTAGACAAAGACAGAGAGTTAGATTACACAGAGACAAGTACGCGATAAAGAATATTCTAACCACACTAATGATTTCTTGCCTTATTTATAAAATAAATATACTTTTACTTGAAAATGGAATGTTATTCATTGTCTTTTTTTCTGCGTATTATTTATTGTAGTCAACAAATGTGGATTTATTCTTGCAGTTTTATTTCTGTAAAGGTAATGGTGCACAGGGTTTGGAAAACTATATGTTACTTTTAAAAACTACATAAACTATATTACATGTAGTTAATGGAGTTTATGTAGAAGTTTATGTAACCTATGTATGTAACGTTCAAATATCAAAGGTTTGAGGTGAGGTTATAATAAGTTGAAGCTTTAGAAAACACATAATGTATTTAAGAAAACAGAAGAAATATGGTTTGAAATATAACCATTCACATCATATTATTTAGACCTCTCATACAAAGGAAAATTATTCATAATATCAATACGTAGTTTATTAACGTAGTTTTCATCTAGTTAATGAACGGGAAAAGACGTAAACGTTGAAGAAAAACTACACCTAGTTAATCAGGTAAATTACGTCTTAATTAACTACTTCTGAACCCTGAACTTACAACTGAGATCCATTTGTATGCTTTCCGGAGTTTGCCATGGACAGTACGCCCCGCCCTGTGTGACTTAAATTTGGTCTAAACTCATCTTCAAATTTCTTTTTCCAAATAGAAGTTCCTCCGTTTCCAGTATTTGTCGGATCTCCTCCTTGAATCTTCAACATTGATTAATTATTATGAGCTCCTAATCTAATCAAAAAATGCATACCATAAAATTTCGAATGGATCTGTGGAACTTTGTTCCATTGTAATAACCATTTTCACAATGCTTTATGAAGTTTTCACATGTTTTTGGTACTTGGTCGCAGTAAAGTTCTAAGTTTAGCATTCCTAAATTTGTAACCAGTCTAACATATCCTAAAATCGTAGTATATTTAAGAACAAAATAAGAATATTTAATATACAGGGTTGTTCACCACATACGACGCGGAGTATTGTAGCTAAACTCTTAGATTTTTACAAATTGTAAGTTTTGGGTTCGTTGAAGGACTATTAGAGCTACAATTTAAAAATATTTTTACAAGATACAGAGTGGCCCAAATAAATAAAAAATATCAAAGTTGTATTTTTTTAAATGGAACACCCTGTATATTATTACATTTTTAGTTTCTACGATTAAAATAAAGGTAAATTTGATTAGGGTTTACCTCATTTTAATCTTACCGTTTTTGAAATATTTAGGTTTTTGCCATTAATTCAATATTTGTTTTTATCAATACAATAACATATCATGTGTCAACTTTTGACATTAGGGAGTTTCCGTTGCTTACAAATTGCAATTCCGGTTAACACTAATTGACAACTTTGACATTTCAATTTCGATTATCGTATATCGTAACCGCTAACTGCGGATATTTTACGGACGTTAGCCAAAGCCGTTAACATAGCGGTACGCATGCGCACTAGCGCAGTAGAACACAACATTGAAAAATACAGATCTGACCTAACCTCATTCTATTTTGTTTACGTTTTGATTATTTATTTTATATGTGTTAAACAAGTTTGGAATTCTTAGTGCTTCAACTAATCGAGGAATGTCTTTTTTTTCAAAGCGGAAATTAGCATCGCACTCTTGGTCAGATAATATTTCTAGGTTAAACTCCCCATAAAGTTCTGCTCGATATTTGATGTTGTTTTCAAATCCTTCCAACAGCATAGCATCCTCCAAATCCGATTTATCACTAGAGTCCAATAAAATTAAATTGTCCATCCTATACAGGGTTGTTCACCACATACGACACGAAGTATTGTGGCTAAACGATGATATTTTTACAAATTGTAAGTTTGGGGTTCGTTGAAGGACTATTAGAGCTACAATTTAAAAATATTTTTACAAGATACAGAGTGTCCCAAATAAATAAAAAATGTCAAAGTTGTATTTTCTTAAATGGAACACCCTGTATATTATTACATTTTTAGTTTCTACGATTAAAATAAAGGTAAATTTGATTAAGGTTTATTAAACTTAAACCTTACCGTTTTTGAAATACACTTCACAACTTAAAGAGATAGGTAAAAAATGGTATAATATAATTTGATAGACAATTAAATTGTGCATCTGATCCTCGTAAAATATAGAGGGTGTTCCATTTAAATTAAACAAGTTATTGCCGTTTGAAGCTAATAATTATTTAAAATAAATTTTTAGACACTCTGTATAAGGTAGTATTATTTTTATTATTGCAACACAATAACTGATCAGTAAATAAACTTCAGTAAATATTTAGTATTAAAAACTTTGATACCCTTGGAGAAATGAAGCTTTAAAATTTTTACTGCAATTTCACAAAATTGAAAATATTTCAAAAACGGTAAGGTGTAAGTATAATAAACCTTTATCAAATTTACCTTTATTTTAATCGTAGAAACTAAAAATGTAATAATATATAGGGTGTTCCATTTAAAAAAAATACAACTTTGATATTTTTTACTTATTTGGGACACTCTGTATCTTGTAAAATTATTTTTAAATTGTACCTCTAATAGTCCTTCATCGAACCCAAAACTTACAATTTGTAAAAATCTCATCGTTTAGCTACAATACTCCGTGTTGTATGTGGTGAACAACCCTGTATAGCGATATCCAATAAAGTCATATAAAGCACTTTCAAATCAAACAACAATACAAAAACCAAAAATCAAAAGACGCTACGGGCTGTGCTCTCAGTCAGCTGTCAGTTTTCGGTTATCGTATCGTATGTCGGCTCCGAATCGATGAACCAAAAGTCCGAAACCTGTTTTTTTATCTGTCAAAATAGCGGTTATGGTTACGTATCCGTTAACCGTACCGTTGAATTTTTTTAAAGCAACGAAAACTCCCTATTATTCCTTAAAACAAAATTGTATTAATAGTAACTTTCAATCTAGAGTGCCATGTGTTAAAAACACTAATTTTTAATCAAGGAACCTTGGAAAAATATGTTTGATCGTCTAATGTTTTTAGTGTCTTAAAAGGTGCCTAAATCGTATTTTTAATCATATCTCAATTTTTTTAAATGGAACGAGGGTGGCTCATTAGCATATTTGGAAAAAGCACTAATAATTTGGTACCACACACTTGGTATTTCGAGTCAAATTATCGTTATGAACTGCATATTACAATTTCAAATAAACCATATTCAAAAATGTCAAAGGTTGACATATGATATGTCATTCTATTCAGAGGGTCATTTTCTATCGAAAAAAGCAACAAAATACTGATGGTACCATTTAAAAATCAAAAAATGTAGTCATTTGTGGTGAAACAGGAAATGACCAAAAACAGTTGAATACATCAATCAATCCTAATTTATGTCATATATACTAACATACTAAATCTCGTTCTGTAATTTGAAAAAATAAAAAAGTTATAGGGGGGAGCCACTTTTCAGACGAACCCGGTATATGTATCTTAGAGGAAATTAAATTAAAGGGAGTGAAAGAGTGAATGTGCTCTTTTGCCTTTGTGAGTAAAATACTTAAATTAGTATTGCATACATTACAAAATGATGTTGAAATTAATCATATGTTTTTTTTATAGCTGTATTGCAATGACTAGTAAAAAAATGTAATTATGATGGCTTACAGAGAATTAATTTTATATAAAACGTTAAATAAAACAAAACTAATCATTTATCAATATAGTTTCCTTAAACAGCATACCTTTTTTCTTTACTCTTTCATATCGTACTTCATCCTCATGTCTAATTGCTGCCTCATGAACCAAATTAGGTTGCATGGATGTTGATGTAAAACTTGCTGCTACGGCTCCAGTAGAGTAATGAGCAGCATTAAACTTATCGGCCTTCAGATTTGTTGCAGTTTTATTTATTTCGATTGTTGGAGGTTTGTATTCTTTCTCTAATTGTGTCAAAGTGTCTCTCGTCTCCGGGTTAATAGATTTTAATCTAGCTTGAGAATTTAATTTGTCATTAATTTCATCTGTAAAAAAAGCAAATAAAGTATTAACAATTTTTCCTAAATCATAATCTCTTTTAATAATTATAAAATATAAAATTAACAAAATAATGTTACCTTCTGTTTCCACCCTTAGATTATTCTTTACATGGTGAAACTGTGATATATTAAATTTTGCTATGTTATTAGGATCTTGCAGAGTAATTATATCTTTCCTCTCAAATGGCTTATCGTTAATCAGGTCTTTCCAATTGCGATTCTTTATATTTAACTGTTCGATAGCTTCCATCAAATAAACATTTCCTGTGGTAGCAATAGCTGCTATATGAGAACTTTTAGTAAAGGCTCTAAGTAATACTGGGCATTCAAAATTTCCATCGCTGTCTACCTTCATATTTAACTGGACTAACGAGTGAAAATCTAATGGTTTTCCAGTAACCGGATTAATCTTAAATTTCTTGAGAAATGGGATAAGTGCATCCAAGTCAAAAATATTTCCATCTAAATCACAGAAGGGCACTTCAAATGGTTGCAAAGATAAGCAGCAATGATCAAAAGGTAAGCGTTTGAAATTTTGTTCATCTTTCGCTAGGGTGCCTGACTTTTTACCACCATATAACGTAGTCCATTCTGTATACGTTAAATACATTTTGTCTTTTTGATGCTGTCGCTTCCCCATTTTGTTATTTTTCAATTAATCCTGCGATAAAATATCCAAAAGCTTCAAAGGGAAAGTTACAAAAATGTAAATATTTTTTTAATTTTTTAGGTTAGATTTTCCAGTCAAAAAATGTCAAAACATCAAATAAAAAATCTCAGGGCAAACAACATAAATACATTACAGAAAATATTCCTAATAAATATTTTATATAAAATATTTTAAGTAAATATATTAAATACTTATAATCACTTCAACTAATATAAGATTTACCGAGTGATAATAAAGGTAATAATAAATCACAATATTATTTGAAATAGTTTACCAAAAACGATTTTTATTCTGATTTGTTCTGCTAGGGATATTTGTATGTTGGCGATCTTGATTTGACCTCTCTGTTTTCGAAGTTCGCCCGTTCGCCATGATTAGCCGTCACTTCTGAAAAAGGGAGTGTAAATTTGTTTTTAGTTTTGCAAGTGCAGAAATTTATTGGTATGTATAATTATTATGATACATTATTTAGTAATAAACTTTATTTAGAACGAGCGAACATCATTTATGTATCACACTACTTTTTATTACAATGCCAAGCAAATTGGTTCAAGTGGTCAACTAGTTCTCAAAATAAGATTCGATATCTAAGAAAATAATTCAGTGTAGTGTACACATTTATGTTTACCGGCGCATTTAATGTGTAAGTTAAAGTGTATCTAGAGGGTATTTTAATTATTTCCATTAAAAATCTCGTTCCTGGAGAATTGAATCAAAATGGCCGACAAACGACGGGATCAATTTTTAAGAAGGGTCGTTTAGCTTTCTACCTTCTAATGATCCAATTCTTGATGTCGTAAAACCGTTTAATAAGCTATTCACCCGTATTACAGTAGTTTATTAACCTGCTAAGATATTATCACTGTAAATCATACCTTCTTTCACTTAATCAAACAAAGGAAGCATTATTGACTTGCAGATATTCTTTGCCTGATTTTATTGTGACAGAAATAATTTATAAACTCATTATTTAAAAGCAATAGAGATAATAATGCATACAAATATATGAAGTATGGATCTAATATACTGATTAAAACTTTAAACACTTTAGGTAGCAATAAATTTGTTATTACATTTTACAGTTATATTAATCTTAATATAAAAGTTATAAGTAAGATTGTAAGATCAAAAAATTATTAAGTTCGGTTAAGTTGTAGTTCTGGAATGTTGATTAGATAGATATCTATGTAACTTAAAGGTAGAATCTTAATAAATCAATACACTTGTTAACATTTTTGATATTGCCAGTAACTGGAGAAATAATTGGTTCTTCAGTTATTAGACTAATTTTAGAGTTGTTTCTTAAAAGAATCATAAATAGGAGTACCTAATCAGTCTTAAAAAAGTTGTTACCAGTCTGTGTAACTAGGGGTTTTAATAAAATATTGAAATTTGACATGTAGGTAGGTCTTGACGCCCACATACTGTATGGTTGAAAATAAAATTGGCATCAGGTTTCTTTAAAAATTACTAGGTATCATACATAGTTCATATTATTTTTATTTGCATTTCTAGTCTTATTAGGGACTTCATTGCAAGTTAAAGTCTGACTAGAAAAAAGTCATAATCCTTGAGTTATTGTTGGTACATTGATATATAAATAAAATCAGAAGAAACTGCTTCGATTAATTCTAGTTTTCTAGCTTTTTCTCGACTGGAAAGCCAGCCACCGGTAGCGGCTAGACAGCTAACTTTTAAACCATAAGGATATTTCGAGATTTTTCATTTTTTCCTTTGGTTATAAGCTTAAAGCTACCTAAAATTCTAAATTTGGAGTTTGTGACACATCTAGAAGTACCTTAGAATTTTGATGATCTGTCAGTGAGTCAATGTCGAAATTTGACAAGCGATAATTATTCATAAACTATGAGGGATAATTACTAGATATTTTGGTAACCTAGCCAGCTATAGTATGTCTTCAAGTATAGTGAAAATTAATATTCTTGCTTTATCCACAACGAAATTACAGGGTGGTCAAAAGTGCCGCTAATATCTTTGAGAAAAGGATGTGTACAGCTGTGCTAGATTTGGCGGGGGCACTGCCGTGCCTCCAGATATATACTGGACCACATACTGTATGGTTGAAAATAAAATTGGCATCAGGTTTCTTTAAAAATTACTAGGTATCATACATAGTTCATATTATTTTTATTTGCATTTGCATTTCTAGTCTTATTAGGGACTTCATTGCAAGTTAAAGTCTGACTAGAAAAAATTCATAATCCTTGAATTATTGTTGCTACATTGATATATAAATAAAATCAGGAGAAACTGCTTTGATTAATTATTCTAGTTTTCTATCTTTTTCACGACTAGAAAGCCAGCTACCGGTAGCGGCTAGACAGCTAACTTTTAATCCATAAGGATATTTCGAGATTTTTCATTTTTTCATTTGGTTATAAGCTTAAAGCTACCTAAAATTCTAAATTTGGAGTTTGTGACACATCTAGAAGTACCTTAGAATTTTGATGATCTGTCAGTGAGTCAATGTCGAAATTAAAGAAATTTGACAAGCGATAATTATTCATAAACTATGAGGGATAATTACTAGATATTTTGGTAACCTAGCCAGCTATAGTATGTCTTCAAGTATAGTGAAAATTAATATTCTTGCTTTATCCACAACGAAATTACAGGGTGGTCAAAAGTGTCGCTAATATATTTGAGAAAAGGATGTGTACAGCTGTGCTAGATTTGGCGGGGGCACTGCCGTGCCTCCAGATATATACTGGATACTGGAACAAGTAGCAAAATTTATAAAATTCTTATACAGGATGTCCTAATATTCCGCGGAAATAGAACTTCTCCGTATTTTTGGAATCAAAGTTCATTGGGCACAATTTACCTCTATACAAAAATGCTTCTTTTGTCCGCTAGAGGGCATCAAACTTTAAAAAAATAAACACATTTTTAAGATATTTTGAGAACCGTTATTCCGATTTGAATGAGATTTGGGGTGCCTACGTTTTGCGAAATGCTTTAACATTTGATTAACAAAAATCAAGAAAAAGTACGGGAAGGGTGTAAATTACCCCCACCCCATAGCTTTATTTACAAATTGAACTATATTTAAGACACCTTGTACATACATATATGCTCTCCATTGCTATTGTTACAGAGGGACAAGAACAAAGAACTAAAACGAATATCCTATGAACCATGATCTATGTTCATATTGCCTTAAGTTTTTTTTTTATTTTGATACTCTTGTAAACTTTAAATTATGTGTAATTTCAGACATATTTGTTTAATTTTTACTCATATATTAACAAAATAATATGTGCAATTTATGAAAAATTGTTGGATCCATGCAAGATTCATCTTGTCTACTATATTTTAATTGAGCCATATGTTTATTTTATCATAAACTTTCGATATAGATAATTACAAGATTATTATTTTCTACTTTTTGGAACTTTTAAGTATTTGTTTATGCTGGGTGCGTCTCAAAAGTGGCTCATCCCTCATCCCTATATCTTTTCAGTTAAAAAACGAGATTTGGTATGTTAGTATGGTTTGGTATGTCATAAATTAGGATTGATTGACATATTCAATTGTTTTGGTTGTTACATTCTGAATAGAATGTCATGAAAATCATATTTTAAATTTTAATCTAGAGGAGTGCCATGGCTATGTTAAAAACACTAATTTTTAATCAATAGGCCTTGGAAAAATAAATTTGATCGTCTAATGTTTTTAGTGTCTTGTTCTGGCCAGTTAAAAGATGCCCAAATCGTATTTTTATCATATCTCATTTTTTCAAATGGAACGAGGGTGGCTCATTAGCATATTTGGAACAAAAATAAAAACATTTTTTATCCACGACTCGTCTATAATTACTTATTATACATGTGTTTATGAAATAATAATAATATTCATTAATCACTAAATGGTTCCATTATTCACCGCTTCCACGGATATCTCGATCCAAACTCCAAACAAGAGCTATTTGAAGCTTTTAATGTCACTTTTTGCATTCATCTGTGGGGTGTTTGTAAAAGATTTTGAAGCTGTGAAGATTTAAAATATTTTTTCCTTTTTAATAAGTCTCTCATGTTATATCTCGACATGTAAACAAATTATTAGACACCATTACGAAGAAACAAATTACATCATTTTCTACTCTAAAATTCGATTTAAAAATTTGAAGTTTTAAATTTCACTTTTTGCTTTCTAAAATTCGATTTAAAAATTTGAAGTTTTCAATGTTATTTTTAGCATTCATCTATGGGGGGTTTCAAAAAATGTTTTTTAAAAATAAAAACTTATATTAATATTATCTAAATTTTTTTGATAGTCCTGAATAAAGTATAGTATTCTACTCGCATATAATGGCTGTTATTCACTTGGATGATTTATGACACTCGCCTGCGGCTCGTATCATAAACTTCATCTTCGTGAATAACAGCCACCATTATATGCTCATTGAATAATATACAATTTTACGAATAATTTGGTACCACACACTTGATATTTCGAGTCAATTAAAAGTTGACATTTGATATATGTGATTCTATTCAGAGTGTCATTTTCTATGGAATAAAGTAAAAAAAACGAGGGTAATTTCTGGTGAAACAGGAAGTGACCAAAAAAATAATTGAATACGTCAATCAATCCTAATTTATGTCACATACTAATATACCAAATCTCTTTTTTTTATCTAAAAAAAAATAAAAAAGTTATAGGGGTGAGCCACTTTTGTGACGCCACCCGGTATTTTGAATACTGACTAGGTTTTCTTTTTAGGATTATGTCTGCAGCTGGATCAAGCGGCTCCGGAAGAGGAAGAGGCAGTCAAGCAGCAGTTGGCGATCAAAAGGAGACTAAAGAAGCCAAACCAAATCCCAAGATGTCTAAAGCACTGGGTACTTCAGCCAAGCGCATCCAGAAGGAACTGGCCGAAATTACTTTAGATCCGCCACCAAATTGCAGTGCTGGTCCTAAAGGCGAAAACTTCTATGAATGGGTGTCCACAATCTTAGGACCTCCTGGATCTGTTTATGAAGGTACCTCGTTGAAATATCATTTTCATTTACTCCGAAGTGTGAAGCGAACTTGTAACGCTTTTATAAAACGTCGTAATGTTTAATTGGATACTTACTTACTGCCATTACTCGCTAACGAGTATTTGACAGGCATCAGACGATGGTTACGCAAGGCGTTTCCTGTCATGAGCTTTTCTGTGACTGAAAAGCCCGATACGTGATGTTATCTCTCTTCCGCACTCCGGACATTCAAAAATCTCATTACTTTGTTGCCTCTTTACTTTTTGGTTGTCGTTATTACTGAATTTACAATTCTCCTCTCCATTCCGTTCTATTGTGCGCTGCTTCCTGCTACTGATGTTGCATACTTATCCCCTTTAAGTTTTCATGAAAAACATCCTTGTATCTTTTCTCTACAAGTTCACCATAAAGAAGAGATTTCGGTAGGCGGTTTTCTTGCATCCTGCATACGTGGCCAGCCCATCTTAAGCGAGATTTAGTAATCATGACTTCAGCGCTTTCGCAGCTTGCTTTTTCAAGGACTGATACGTTCGAGACGTGGTGATACCATTTGATTCTTAACAGTTGTCTAAAGGTGGGTATTCACACTCAAAACACTCCGAACGAACCAAACGCGCCGCGCGCTTTATCTAGTTTGTGTAGTGAATACGTTGCGCCGAACCGAACCGAACGCGCCAAACATTTTCCGAACCGGACGACCGGCAATCGTTTTATGACGTATATAATTCCAACGTACGGCACGTAACCTCACTTTGCGTATCAGCGATTTGTGGATTTGTGCAACTATATTTTAGTTTTTGTTTTCTCTTTAAAACAATGGGCAGCCACTTTTTTAAGATAGTATATACAAAATTTAAAAGAATTGGAACCAGTACCTCACATGTAGGAGGAGGATGGGGTCTGCTGGTTTTCTAAGCTAAAAAATGAAATTAAGATGCACCAGTGTAATGCAGCATCTCTTCCAGATAAAAAGCATTCGTGGGTGGAGGGAAGACATCACTACTACTATTATTATTTTGCAAAAGCCTTGACCTCTTTCTGTAAAATGTAGATGAACGTCTAAATGCCATTTTAGTGTTTTTTTAGGCATAATAAAAAAAAATAAGTTTGTTTACAAAAACTTTTTATTAGGTTATGTTCATGATGTTTATTAGGCTACTTAATGGGTTGTATTTACGGACGTAAATAGAGATACGTAAATTAGGTTAAAAATATGAACATAAAATACAACAAAATATAATTGGACGTTACTTTAGGGATTATCAGTGAGACGTATCCTATTCGGACAACAGGTAGACGTCGGGCTAGTTCAAATATAGGTACGTCGTGCAAGCCAACGTTGGAACGACGTTGGGAAATTAATAAAAATGGTACGTTGTTATTTTGTACGTCGACAGATCGTTGGATTTACCGACTCGGATCCAACGACGTCGCTTTTAATAGGAAAGCGACGTCACCAGTCGTATCACCAGCACCCGACCTAAATTTGCACAAAGTCTGACGTCGCTTCAGGTCAGATTTAGTTTGAAGTCAGATAGATGCTACTTGGGCTATTTTATTAAATTAATAATTAATTATTAAATTAATTAAATTCTTCTTATGCATATAATCTAGGTCACTAAGTAAGGCCATATTATATTGACGGCTCAAAAAGAGGCGTCTTGCCCACATTTTTCGTCCTTTCCTTTTTTTCTCTTTTTTGTTACCCGCTAATGCCTCTATAATTAAAAAAGCACCAGCGGCTATGGTAATATCAGAAGCATCCTTATCGACAAACACACTAACACACACGGTTTGACATAATTTTTGCGAGAACTTTTCCTCCGATGACCAGTAGTGAAATTCCTCTGTAGTTTCCGCAATCTGATGCTCTTCCTTTCTTCTTAAATATATTCACTATATTCGCGTTGCGTTGCGTAATTGGACAAAAAAATTAATTGGCAGACTAAGTGGGCAGGTCGGACTTGGCCGTCCAAAATACGAAAGTTTTTTTTCCGCAGATTGGTATATAGGGGGCTCTTAAGCTTAAAGAGTTTGATGAACTGAAAGAACCGTTAGTAATTAATAATATTCCATCATTTCACTCTTAATTTGTATTGTCTCTTTTAACAGAATATTTCCGGTAATATATTAATTAATGCTGATCTGTTTTTAGGTGGCGTGTTTTTCTTAGATATCCACTTTTCTCCAGAGTACCCCTTCAAACCTCCAAAGGTTACTTTCCGCACCAGGATTTATCACTGTAATATCAACAGTCAAGGAGTGATTTGTTTAGACATTTTAAAGGACAATTGGTCACCTGCATTAACTATTTCGAAAGTGCTGCTTTCCATTTGCTCTTTGCTGACTGACTGCAATCCAGGTAAGATTTTAAGGGCTCTATTCCTTACAATATTAATTTATTTAAAACTAAAACTGTTTTATCCAACTTCTACTGTATAACAACTACAAAGGTTCAGAGTAGTGATGGGAATACCGGTTCCACATGAGTCGCGTTACAATAGGGACCGTTCCAGAAAAATACCGCGATTATGTAACCGAAGTTCCAACTTCCAAAGTGTCGCGTTCCTCGCTAAAAATATATCTAACTTATCTATATTTGTTGATTAATGTAACTTTTATCCGGCACTCATTTTCCAAATATCGAATTTATAATAATTGTGTATAGCCAATCTATCTCATTTTTAGAAAAACTATGACATTCCTTGTTATTTTCCATCAATTTTCGTTTAAATAAAATCAACGGCTCATATATGTGCATTGCAATATAATATATTTAATGTTAAAATCTAGAATAAAGTCCAAACTACTGTCAAAAAAAAAATGTTTATTGACCTAACCCAACATTAAAAATAGATATAAACAATAAAACTTATATAAATGTATAAAAGCAACTAAAATTTTATTTTATTTGCTTTTGCGTTTCATCTTTCAAACAACGCTATTTTATACCATGTCTAGTACATACCAAAAATCGCTATTTTGAAAGTAACGTAGCGACGGGAGCACCAACGCCAATAGTAACCGACCAAATCGCGACAGGCAAAACCGGAACCCTAGAAGCGCTCCAGCGACTGCTGGAACGAAGTACGTCACCGCCGAGGTCGAGCGTTGATAGCCAGTTACAGCAGGGACCAGTTACTTCTGTTTGTGCAGACGGAACTACGGCTCTAGCCGCTCTAGGAGCGCGACGGCTGAAGCGAAATTACGTCGCCGCCGAGGTCGAGCGTCGATAATCAGTTACAGCAGTTAACAGTTACTTCTGTTCGCGACAGGCGGAACTACGGCTCTAGGAACGCGAAGGCTGGAGCGAATACGCGCGACGCTACGTATACGTATTGTGACGCTCCCCTGTTTTTGAGAAAGGTCACGGACGCCGAGTTGCCTTGTTTCGGTTCCTCGGGCGCCACCCCCAATGTTTAAAGTGTTTGAGAGACCACTAGTGCCAATACGGGTAGCTTTTATACAGTGGAGATACCAGGGAGTGATGAGATAAAAAGAAAATAAAACACACAATTAACTATAACCTAACACTAGGTTTTTATTTAACTAATTAATTATGTACAAAAGTAATCAAAGCAATTTCGCGTTCTTTAATTGTAACAATAATAAAAATAAAATAAATATTTAGTACCTCGCAGAGCAAAATTTACACTAACAACCGTACCTCTAGAGTTTTGATCGATTATTCCCGAGATGCAACTCTCTGACTGATTCTATCACGCGAATTCAAAACGCGTTCCCGAAATGACGTTCTATTAAATAAGACGACGCGAGTTCCTGATCGACGTCGAATTTAGCGGCGTCCTAATGAACACAGACACGTAAGTACCGGAGCAACATACTCTACTATGACGCGACTCTTTAAACGGCGGCGACGTCGTTACAGGCGTCCCGATGGTCACAGCTAAATATTTCTTGGAACGGCGTCCGTTTTGACAACGAAACACGAACCTCGGATCGGCGTCGACGTTAAAAGCGTCCCGTGATACCCAAACGCGAGTCCTGGATTGATCGCGAAATTAACAGCGTCCTGTGGGATATACACACGCGAGCCCTGGATCGATCGCGAAATTAACAGCGTCCCGAGGGATACACAAACGCGAGCCCTGGATCGATTGCGAAACTAACAGCGTCCTGTGGGATATACACACGCGAGCCCTGGATCGATCGCGAAATTAACAGCGTCCCGAGGGATACACAAACGCGAGCCCTGGATCGATCACAACGTTAGCGACGTCTCGGCGAGTTGTACGTCGTTTGGATAAGCGCAGCCCGTACACACACCGCCCGCTCAGGACAACCTCGGGATTTCGGCGAGATCCCGTCCAGCGTTATTGATGCAGGGTGTCGTCCGGACGACACACCTAGAAAAATACGAGAGCTACAAAACCAGCCTCGGGATTTGGCGAAGTCTTGTTTTAGCTCCGTGAACATTCGCGACCCGGGCGTTTACTGAACTACCTTAACCGTTAGCTGTCTCACTCTCTCCCTTTTAACAAAAGAAATCGTTCCTCGCGTCCACGTGATCCGATCAAATATCCCCCAGCCTCCGTAGAGGTGCACAGTTTGATCTACCTGATCGCATATAAGTTTTGCTATGTCTTTGCGCTCGCGCGATTCTTTCAAATAGCCTCCAGCCTCTGTAGAGGTGCATAGTTGCGCCTATCTGAGCGAATATACATATCTCTGTCTCCCTTATCCCGGTAACGCGTTAAGGCAGTAAAGTAAACGTCATTAACAATAAAAGAATACGACCTACTCTCGATCACTTTGGCGGTGGGTGCTTACCTTATACAGTGCGGCGACAGGCGGCTGGCAGCAGGACACTTGGCAGGGCACTCCGGACTCGAACCTCACTGTTTCACGTGCGACCACAAACTGTCTCTCTAGAGCTGCTGTAGCCGAGGTACTCGACTGACGCTCCCCTCCACTCAACCTGCACTGGTAGGGAGAGCGGCGCAAACGTCTCGGTTTCTCGCACTGAACCACAGCGACCAAAACCGATCAAAACTCTCTTACAAAATGGCAAGAAATATTTAACTTATTTAATTCAACAATAGAAACACTAATGAAGTTCATTACAATAATGAGTTAACAATAAAATACACTGCCTGTCATTATTAAAAGAGAATCAAGTCTCTATTATTCTAGTATAATATTAACACAATATACAGGGTGTCCTAGAAATTTTATGAACTTCATTACAGTATGCTACGTATACCAGTGTCAGTTACTACTGTTGATGACCGACGATCGCGACGGCTGGAGCTAAACACGTTGCTATACGGTTACTACGGTTCAAGCTAACTTCAAGAGCGATTATAAAATAATTTATTTGCAAATTATAAATAATTTATAATTTTGTCGTCATTATGATCGTCGTTCTTCAGTAACAAGTTCCTGATTCGTTGTGAAGCGGGACACGACGTTACAAAAAAATATCGCTCCAAAATCGCGTTCCTCAAATACCGAAACATCACGAGTCACAGGGCACAGAATAAATTTTAATAACGCCAAAATTATAATGAAATAAGCGATAGTCTCTAAAAGAAAAATTAAGAGGCTTTTTTAATATGGCAACACTGTCGCTGTCAGATCCACACCGTCTTGGATATGCCTTCGCTGGCCGAATTAGAGAAAATAAGTGTTTTAATTTTTAATCGTTGACCGCAGAACGATTGGTGTCTCCATTGTAGAGCACTTGAGGCGAAAGAGGAAATTAAATCAGCCTTGTCACAAATTCGCTCATTAGGTTGCGTATGTTGCCAGTTCTTTCAATTGAAGGTTTTAGTTTTTATTTAATAGTTGACAGTGATATAACTATCAGAAATATTGTGGTTGTTTATCAGTGAAAGAGATGAGATTTATTTCAATTCTTGTTACTTTTCAAATATTTCGGTGTATCCTAACATTTTTGTTTTTGTTTCAGCCGATCCTTTAGTAGGTAGTATAGCAACTCAATACCTGCAAAATCGCGAGGAACACGATCGCATCGCTCGACTTTGGACAAAGCGTTACGCAACGTGATTCCGTTGCCCCCCGAACGCCCTTCCATCGATGTTCCCAGGGCTGCCAGTACAGGCAGAAACGGTATTTTTTTTCTCTAAACTCATGAACTAGTAGATTTTTTTACGATCCTTGTAACGTATCTCCTTGTTTTGTAATCGTACGCGCGTTACAAAATCTCCGAGACGTTATTTATGTTTTAAACATACCTATTGTAGTTCTGAGCAATATCTTCCCCGTTTGTGCTTCGGGCAAATGCATTGCCAATTTAATTTGAACTTTGATATTATTAAGGAATTGACTTAGTTGTGATGATCGATTGTTTAGTTCAAATTTACGTAATTTTTTTAAAAAATAAATTGTTTTTTTTTTGTCATTTTAAATGAATATATAGATATTGTCATAAAAATTCTGGCAATGTATCTGCCAACTTAAATGTATGGAAGTTTGTTTTGTGATGGTTTTAGTATACTGCAGTTGCCAAAAGTCTACATATATCGGTCACTGGTAATTTTTTAATTAAATAAGTGATTGATCTTTTTGTATTTAGCTGTGTATTGTACTTTAAGGCGACGTATCTGTCTTTCATATCAAACTGGTTCTTAATTTCCTGATTCAGTGTTACCAAGATTATTAAAACCATGTTTTATACAGTAGTTCAAGGAAAATAATTTTGCTTTTATATTAAAGTTCGATTTTCACGCATCCGTTATCTGTTGATGCGATGGTCCGACGGCGCTCATCCGTAATTTTTTTACTCCAGCCCGTCAACGGAGAAAGATTGTACAATAACGGACGTTTTGACACTTTTGACAAATTTAATCTAACCTTAATAAAGATATATTAAAGAAGTGTCAACTCTGTATTAAATCGTGGAAACACAATACGCCACCGAAAGCCTTCGTGGTCGTCTGGAGAACTAATTTTCCAATTGACAGGGTGACATGATGGCTAAATTTTCATTTCCGTTTCCGGTTATTCAATGGCGGGCCCTCTTTCAATTCAAATGTATTTTGTATTTTTTATTATCATAAATAAAACCAAAAAATAATTTATTCACATATATTTATTTGAAATATGGAACAACGTGGCTAAATAAATATAAAAATATAGAGGATTGTATTGTTTCAATATCAATTAGTTAATTATATGCACTTTTAACGTAAATTAGTTAAGGTATAAGCATGACTTACAGTAATTTGTAAATAAATACACGTAATCGCAGACTTCAAGGACAGAAAACGGATACAGGAACATGAAAACGGGAGCCTTACACAAAAACCTGAAAACAGAAAAACAGATTTTTTAAACCAAAACTAACAATGTAAAAATATGAATATAAAATATAAATATACTAGGTCTACACTATGATGCATTTAGGAAATTTAACAAAACTTGAAAATAAAATAAATATGAAATAAACCTAATTTCCCTTTTACATTTTAAAATAAAGATAAATAAAAGATTTATCGTATTATAGATAATAAACCACACATACTGCAGATAATTAATGTGGGTTATAGTTAAAAATGATCTTACCTTGAAGTAAGTTGTTTCCATTTTCAAAAAAATTGCCGATCAAAGAGATTATAACACCATTTTCTTGCATCTAAAAAATGTAAAAACAGTGTTTATTTACTACCTATTTTTCATATACATGGGACATACCTACTACTGCAGAAACGTCATTTTCTCCAGGATTCTTCATGTAATATATATTTTATATACTTTATTACCTCTATATTTATAAATTTCAGCCGAAATATTAAATTGAACTTCCAAAACGAAACTAAACGGAGTGAATTAAAATGGCGTCAAATAGATTTGTTCGATTTGTTCTAGAACAAATCTGTCAATCCTAAACTGTGAAGTTAGACAGAAACAATGCTGTCCTTGTCTAGGCGGCCATACTTGTCGTGAGGAGAATGACAGGAATGACACTAATGACTGTTTCCAATTTTCCTATTTCACTGTCACCCCCTGAGTACGAGAGCTAGCAACGTCAGGAAAAAGAGAATTTTAAGAAAGCTGGTTCTTTAATATATCTTTTGTTATGCTCTCTTGACCAAAGTGCGGGCCGTCTGCGTCTGGCTGCCGGTAGATGTGGGGCTCACTACTGCGCATCAAATCTATGTGTAGCATGTATAGTTTTATAAAAAAAATAGCAAAATCGCATCATTGTATCTAAAGCATTGCGACTGTATGATGAATATCCCGCTATAGCTCAAGAAAGGGGAACAATAGATCTGTAAAAGGTGGGTATTCACTTGCAATAAAACACTCCGAACCAACCAAACGCGCCGCGCACTCCAAACAATCTGCAGCAAAACATTTTCCTGGAACGCTTTGAACAACCTGCAACAAAACATTTTGCGTTCCGCCTGTTTGCGGTGTTCGTTGCGTTCCCACCAGTAATCAGTGTTAGTGTGTTTGTCGACATGGATTGCATCTGATAGTACCATAGCCGCTGGTGCTTTTTTAATTATAGAGGCATTAGCTTTCTATCTTCTAAAACTCGATAGAAGACTTACCCTATATTATTAGCAATTACCACCCAAGCATCATGCTTCTTCACTTTGTTATAATATGTCCCATTTGTCGGATCCCATAAAATAGGCTGCCTTGTAAACACTTTTCTCTGTTTCACTCCATAGCTAGGCACAGTTTAAAATTTAAAAAAACCACAAACACAACGAACGTTCAAAACTGCCGTATCCACCGAACACCGGCCAACGAACAAATTCTTTTGAGCAAATCCCGTTTACCGACAAGCTTCGCAAAATGTTTGGCGCGTTCGGTTCGGTTCGGCGCAACGTACTGACTACACAAACTTGTTAAAAGCGCGCGCGCCGCGTTTGGTTCGTTTGGAGTGTTTTGTTGCAAGTGAATACCCACCTTAAGGTCGCGATGATTAAGCCGCCTGCTAAACATTCTATATTCTACATCTCTACTCATAAACGAGAAATCCCACAAAATATCCGAAAATGGGACGCCCTGTACAGATGTGATGCGCAGTAGTGAACGTAACGTTTACCGCCAGCCAGACGGCCTGCGCTCTGTTCCGGAGGACATTTGTATATTCGATAAACATAGGCGTAAAAATGCAATAAATTTAAAAACTGCGTAATTTTCTAACCAGTATTTAAATTCAACCAATAAAATTAATATCGTATCGTCGGATAACGTATGCCTGAAAGTCAAGCTTATCTCCGGGACTTTTTAATTTTTGGTTTGGTTTAATATAATTCCCATTAATGTTTTTTTTTTATTCTTCGACATTACTTTTATAAGTTTAATGCGAAATCAATGGTATCAAAATATACTGAGTAACACACGGTCACTCGAAAACGAAGATGACTGGCTGATACCAAATAAGTTGTGGTTATTATATACCTCATGGTTTTCCAAACATACATCACTTAAGTTAAATATTTAGTATATATTTTCTCGAATTTAATTTATTTGTTTACAATACAAAAGTAATTTAATTATTCAACTTTTATTTTTTTTTAATTCAATTTAAAATTGTTATCAACATTATTAAACTGCGGCAGTTAAAAAATTTGTATATAAAACATTGTATTCATTGAAGAGTTTTATTTGTGATATTTTTCAGTGGTTAGGTAATAATAAAATCTGGAGTGGTTACTATTAATGGTTAGCTAATAAATTATTGACTTAAAAATATATAATATTTTTATATTAGTATATTAATACAATATGATCAAAAAAAACGCGTCAGCGATGGCTATGAAATAAAGATCGCTGTCATTTTATATGTAAAATTATATGGGAATGTCACCAAAGTTAATATCCCAGCCAACTGGACCCCGCTTTTTATCATACGGTATCGTAAGTTATTAATTAAAATACTAATATTAAAATTGTGGCCTAAAATGTATTTTCCTTGACCTACTTCACGAATGCTAAAAAGTTTGAATTTTATTTAAGTTATTTCTGTGAAATATGTCCTCTTTTGCAGATAGTCCTGCAGATAGTGCAATTTAATCTCTGTAGAATTGCTTGTGCAGAACTACTTAAAAGTTTATAGTAACGTGTAATTGCTTATTTGTAAATTAGCTACACGTTGCCGTGAATATTTCTGTTTATCAGCTTGTGTAAATTACTTTTTTTACTAAATTATATGAGAATATGGACTATTCTTCTAGGTACTGTTTAGTTTATAATTAATAAATGTAACAATAAATTTTAGTATGTAATCAAAGAGTAGTTTTATTTCCGTGTTGTCATGTTTTATAAACTATAATTGGCAAACTATACAGTTTTAGATGTTTTTGTGATATTCTAACAAAGTAAGCGCTAAATTTGGTACCTCATGAAAGTCTATTTATATTAGTGTGAAATATGCATTTATCTACAGGGTGATCCGAACTGTATTCCGGAAACTTTGGCAGCATATTCTGCAGATAAAAATACGTAAAAAGGTCGTATAAATGTACGTCCTAAAATACTAAGTTTCCGAGATACAGGGTGTAGAAGTCTCATTTTTATGTCGATTTTTCCAAATAATTTCTGAAGTAACGTCAATATTTGGATGAAAATTGGTGTCTGGGAGTTTTTGACATGAGAAATTTGATTTTCATGTCAATATGACTCCTGCTTGTAGAGGGTGCCACCTACATATTTTTAATTGGGTTGATGCGAAATAAATTTTGTCCGTACCTGTATAAAACTACCGAGTAAAAAAATATAAATTTACCACGTATGAAAAATATACGAAATAATATACATATGTATACTGATTTCTTTCGAAAATCTACAACTATGAAACTATGATCCCTTCCCCGACACAAACGGTACATTGTGAGACAGGAAACTGTAGAGAGAAACACGCCCTATAACGTAGGATACAATATTTTAATGAACAGTGCTTTCCATAAAATCTATAAAATGAAAAATATACGAAATAATATACATGTACTGATTTCTTTCGAAAATCGACAACTATGAAACTGTGGTTCCTTCCCCGACACAAACAGTAGAGGTGTGTAGTTCGTGAACGAACTAGTTCCAATGAACTATTCCGACCCCGGAATGAATGGAACTAGTTCCTGGCTTCTCAAAGGACTAGTTCCTCAGGACCTATTCCGGGATCGAGACTGTCCGATATAGAATAATATGCGACGGCGACGGATCGGCTAGCGCGCGTAGCCCGATGGTAGGCAGGAGTGGGAAGTGCCAGACGTACGTTATCGGATCCGGACCTAGAGGAACTAAACTAAATAAAAGACTAGTTTACGTACGAACCGATCGGGCAAGCGCGATCGATGCTAGGCAGGAGTGGGGAGTGCCAGCCTTATGCATATACGTATTACTTTTTACAAATATACTCAGCCTAATCTCCAAAAAGTGAAGCCCAAACAGTGAAAGAACAGTATGGAATTCTGCACAAGTCTATTTCACCCGGATATTCATTTAACTGAGCATGCCTCACCTGAAGAAGTTTTCATTGGTCGATGTTTTTAAAGGGAAGTGGTTGACTGACATTTCCCCTAACCTTCAATTTTATTTATATTTTTATTATTTATAACACATCATGGAGTTGGAAAAATATCAAAAATAGTTGGAAACAATAAACTAAACAAAATCACTCTTTTACGCGCACAAATAAAAAGTAATCCAAACAGAACTAAAACAACAATCAATCGGAGTTTGGCGCAATCGCAGTTCAATCCATATCCGGGTGAAATAGACTTATGCAGTTTTAATATGGAGCTGGGTTATGTTGTCTTTTTCTTACGGCACAGAAATTGCACACGGGGTTAAATAGGGAACCCTGAGTATATTTGTAAAAAGTAATACGTATATGGCCTTATGCCGTATGTTATCGGATCCGGACCTAAAGGAACTAGAGGAACTAAATAAAAGACTAGTTTACCTATGGATCGGCCAGCGCGATTGATGCTAGGCAGGCGTGGGGAGTGCGAGCCGTATGTTATCGGATCCGGACATAGAGGAACTATTAAAAGACTAGTTCACGGGAATCTATTCAGTCGGCAGATCCGAGATATAATACAAGGCGACGACGATGGATTCGGCCTTGTCTATTGCCGCAGCCGGCGCGGCGTAATTACCACAGAAAATTGTCGTGGATACTGTTTTTGATTTTTAGTTTGTTTATTAAATATGTTATGGGAATGTTTCACTTTAGGTCCCTAAAATTAAGAAATATCTTATAAAACGAAGTAGATATTCTGAATTTTTAGACAAAAAAGCTTGAAGTGAGGAAAAATGCAATTTTTCGTAAAAATCTGATTTGAGTTTTTTTTTTAATTTTTTTATCTGCTATAAAACTTACCTATATGTTTTTAACATACACAATTACCCGTCTCGTTATATCTCCGTACATTATGAAAATTATACAGATCATACTGTGAATAGTTCTGACTGACAACGAAACGCATTAGCAAGCAAGGGGGATGTCAATGTTAGTTGGGAACTATTGTGAACTAAAGACCTAGTTCAAGGAACTATTCCTCTGGAGGAACTAGAACTAAGGAACTAGTTCCTCCCAAGGAACTAGAATTCCCACCTCTAACAAACAGTACATTGTGAGACAGGAAATTGTAGAGAGGAACAAGACCTATAACATAGGATACAACATTTTAATGAACAGTGCTTTCCATAAAATCAATAAAATGAAAAATATACGAAATAATATACATGTACTGATTTCTTTCGAAAATCGACAACTATGAAACTATGATCCCTTCCCCGACACAAACGGTACATTGTGAGACAGGAAATTGTAGGGAGAAACAAGACCTATAACATAGGATACAACATTTTAATGAACAGTGATTTCTATAAAATCAATAAAATGAAAAATATACGAAATAATATACATGTACTGATTTCTTTCGAAAATCAACAACTATGAAACTATGATCCCTTCCCCGACACAAACGGTACATTGTGAGACAGGAAATTGTAGAGAGAAACAAGCCCTATAACATAGGATACAACATTTTAATGAACAGTGCTTTCCATAAAATCAATAAAATGAAAAATACACGAAATAATATACATGTACTGATTTCTTTCGAAAATCGACAACTATGAAACTATGATCCCTTCCCCGACACAAACGGTACATTGTGAGACAGGAAATTGCAGAGAAAAAACAAGCCCTATAACATAGGATACAACTTCGCTTCTTCATATGACAGACAGACTATCTATTTCGCGCAGCCGCAAAGAAAATTGAAAACCGGACTGTCGCTACTCGTCGGTTTACTTACTCTGGTTCTGCGTCCTTACCCGAAGCATAAGGCTGAGGACACACGATGCGGCTTTTCGTCGATGCGGCGTGGAACACAGGCGGATGGTAAGTCTAGCGGCACTCGACGAAAATCCACCGCGTGTGCTCTTAAATAATTGGGTAGATCTTATACAGGGTGGTCCGAACTGTATTCCGGAAACTTCGGCAGCATATTCTACACATTAAAATAAGAAAAAAAGTTCGTATAAATATATGTCCTAAAATGCTTAGTTTCGGAGATACAGAGTGTAGAAGTTTTTATTTCTATTTTTCCAAATAATTTCTGAAGTAACGTCAATATTTGGATGAAAATTGGTGTCTGGGAGTTTTTGACATGAGAAATTTTATTTTGATGTCAATATGACTCCTACTAATAGAGGGCGCCACCTACATGTGTTTTGTCTGTTTTGAAGCGTAATAACTTTTGTCCGTACCTGTACAAAACTACCTACCGAGGAAAAAATATACATCTCGTGATTTTTCACGCAAAAAATATCTCTTTGTAAAAATCGCTACGAGCAACCGTTCTCAAGATATTTAGAATGGAAATAGTCAATACATGTCATTATTGACGAAAAATAAACACGTTGAGTACAAGTACGTCTGTCCGTTCTGTGGCTACGGGGTATCCGTGAGAGGGGAAACGATATTCTCTCGATGTTTTTCGTAAAAAATAGACGACGCGTTCCATCAATAAAAATTCAACAAATTTGCAAGTAGCCAATAAAATGAGTGGGCGGAGCGATTTGCGGTGATGCACTCGTCAAATCGACGTATAAAATATATTGCTGTTTATTTAAATGTTTTTGTCCGCATTCCTTTCATAGACACAGATCCAGCAGATGTACAGTAGATAGTTAATTCACTGAAATAATAAATTTGGGAAATTTTTATTTTTTTTAATTAATGATAAATTTTTCTGCAAAAAATGATGATAAAACAGTTTCTATTGAACTTTTGGCACAAAAACGTTTCAAATTTATGATTTCAGTCTAACAACTATTTAGTTAACATGTTTAATTTATGTCAATGATGACAGGTATTGATAATTTCGATTCCAAATATCTCGAAAACCATTACTCGTAGCGATTTTTACCAAGAGACCTTTTTCGCGTAAAAAACGTCGTAAATGCATATTTTTTACTCAGTAGTTTTATACAGGTACGGACGAAAAGTTATTACTCTTCAAACCAGTTAACAAATATGTTGGTGGCTCCTTCTAAAAGTAGGAGTCATATTGACATCAAAATCAAATTTCTCATGCCAAAAAAGTACCAGACGCCAATTTTCATCAAAATATTGACGTTACTTCAGAAATTATTTGAAAAAAATTAAAATAAAAATGCAACTTCTACACCCTGTATCTCCGAAACTAAGCATTTTAGGACATACATTTATACTAATTTTTTAATTATTTTTATCTGCAGAATATGCTGCCGAATTTTCCGGAATACAGTTCGGACCACCCTGTATATTAACTCCTTAAAGCAGAAAAGATCCTGTAATTAGAGATCATTACTGCAATCTAGAAAAAATATACATTCTCCACTCATTTATATTTATTAGGTTATATAGATTTTAAAGATTTAATACATACATATATTGTAACATTAAATACTTTGTGTAAAGTAAAAATACGAGAATAAATTTTCTTAAGACTAATTTTACACATTTTAAATAATGTTCAAATAATTTTTGGTACAATTTTGGCAAAACCAATTTCAGTTCAAATCTAGACTAAAATACATTGATCTATAGTATATAATGACATTGATCTAATAAACAATGAACAACGAGAAAATACTTCGTTCATAGAAAATGTATTTGAGCATTTTTCCAACAAAGTAGATCCGTTTTCATATAAAAATATTTAAATAGGTATTCGAATTATTAGAAGTATACATATTATATCAAAATAATGCTCAAATTGGCGTACACACTATTTTATATCAAAATTTCCTATTTACTAGTGCAATGCATAAATTGTTATTTTTGATTTATTATTGTGTTATTATGAAGATTAATTATTAAATTTAATAAAATATGTAAAAATATATTTTAACAGAGATCAATAAAAATAATTGTTTTAAACATCTGGGCACTAGTAGGTATGAAGTTTTGAAATATTTTTACATATGTATTCGAAGTAAAATATTACAGTAATATAAACTATTGGTAATAAACTACAAATGTGACAAAGTGTAACAAATCAGTCTGTGAAAGTGAACACATGCAAGAATTCGAGAACAGTTGAGACATAATTTGTAATATTTTAATCTTAAAAATATTCTGTGTAAAAATATCATAAACTTATTTTTTATATAAGTTGTAAAAAGTGTATCAAAAAACTTAGACAATAAAACAAAGACATATTCCTATAATAAACAGAGAGATTCCTTTCAACTATAATCAAAACAAATACTTATTTTAAACTTATTTCACAACCAAAATAGTTATTTAAAATAAATAATAAACAAATATAAATAATACTACTACGTTTCGTAACAACAAAGAAAAGTATGCAAAATATAACAAGAGGTACCGTGGATGTGACAATGTTACTAAGCTACAATATTGTGCCTTTGGATACTGCTTAAACTGTTTCATATTCCTTGCGAATGTGCCGAGCCAACGCACAGGCGAAAATAATTCCAAACAACTAAAAAAAATAAATTAGATAAAGTCACTTTAATTGCAATAATGTTCCATATAAATTAACTTGAAAATGTTGACTATTGTAGCTCAATACAGTTCAACCTCTTTACTCCGGACATTACAAGATTCTAGTGATGGGAATACCGGTTCCACATGAGTCGCGTTACAGTAGCGACCGTTCCAGAAAAATACCGCGACAAAATAACGCTATTTTGTAATCGAGGTACCGACGTTCACAGTGTCGCGGTACTCGCTTATGCAGTATTTCTGGCATTAGTTACCTACTCCCAACCAGTGTTGTCAGGTTCTTACAATTGTACCAGCTGTTACAACCATTCCTGCCATGAACTTAGGTAGAGTAAACGCCACGAATGTTTGGGAGTGATTCATCGCTTGATCAAGTTAGAATCGACACTCGCGCTATCATTTTTACATTAAAAACGTAAATTTTTACCGCAGACGTAGGTTTTTAAAGGCCCGGTCTAATCATCTACCTGCGCTCCTCCTACTTATTCTAAAATGTTAGCGTGATTGACAAAGACGATACTATATCGCGTTCCTTTGATTGATTCGTTTTTGTGCATCAGTCCACTGGTGTGCTTGCAGTGCGACCAATGGGGCATTCCATTTTATATTTATAACCAAATATATGTTTTAACAAGACTTTGACAGTTAAAACAACAAATTACAACAGATTATATATTGATTATTATATGACTTGAAAGACCACGGCACTGGAATTAAGTTTTATGTGACCTTGAACAGATTAGATCACATGGTAGCGACCTTTGAATAAGAAGACTAAGGAAGGAGCATATCAAAAATCTTAGGTACACCGCGATGGGTCTCAAATATGGCCGACTTAAATTCCGGTTTATCAGTGTCGTTCTAATTTTATTTAAAAAATGTAAAACTATGATGTAGGGTAGACGTGGGGTAGACTCAATAACTTGTTGTTTTATTTTACGTTGTGAATAAATGTTGGTAGTTATTAAAATTGTTATAAAAATATATAATTCTAATAAAAATAGATAAGTTATAATAAGTATTTATTAACACAAACATCCGATACGCTACTGAAGCAGGTAAGTCAAATTAACGTATCTAAATTCTTTGACATCTAATCTTTGACAAGTAATAAATAAAAGCTAAAATGCAAGAAAAATATATAATTTAGTTAATTTAAGTGAATTTCATAAATGATCGGTTTACTACACGTATGTATATTATATAGTCACTTACTAGCGAAAAGTTGTTCCATTATTTCACTCAATTTTTGCCGAGATCTACCGCATGCTACACAACCAACTATTTTAGAGTCTTTTTCGATAAATCGCGATAGTGTCACTGTTAATTTAAGTTCTGCCACAATTTCCATCTAGATTTACTACCTTTATACAACTATCAGTAGTAGAATAAATAATAAATAACATAAAATAAGCTCCGTAAAGACTGACAAATCCACAAAATTTCAAATCAAATTCAAATGTGTCAAATGAATCGTCAAACAGAACTGTCAAGGATCCCCACCCTAGAGAGCTTTTATGGTGGCTTTTCCGCCCACCATGCATGAATACATGGATAGCATTATGCTCCTTCCTTAGTCTTCTTATTCAAAGGTTTTAACAAGACTTTGACAGTTAAAACAACAAATTACAACAGATTATATATTGATTATTATATGACTTGAAAGACCACGGCACTGGAATTAAGTTTTATGTGACCTTGAACAGATTAGATCACATGGTAGCGACCGATGAATCACTCCCAAACATTCGTGGCGTTTACTATACAACTGATATTGGAGATGGAGAATTACTCTCTATAAAACCGTCCCAGATACGGAAGAAAGGGGGGGGATGATAGATCTGTAAAGTCGCTGTGATTAACCCCCCTCCCACACATTTCTACATTCTACGACCTCAAAATACATTTTGCTGAGATTTATTGACTTTTCCACCACCTTTTTTCACAAACTGCAACTACTCCCAACCTTGCCGTTATCTCTGTGTCCGTGTAAATTCATAAACAATTTCATAGACAAATTTGTAAACAATACAAGATGACTAGAGGAATTTATAGTGGCAATACGTTAGGTTTCAATTTTAGAAATTAAACTATTAAATAAAATAAAAAATATGCCCTATTCACTAAACTGACGTTGTTTTTATTATTTAAGCACGAATAGAATTGACTTAAAATATGTACATACTTTTATTGGTATTCAATACTTTTTATTCGCCATCTATTCAGAGTGAAGAATTTTTATTCTTTCCAATAATAATTTAGATTTATATTCTTCTGATCCACGTTATAACCGCTGCAATTTAAAGAAAAAAAAACACATTTGTAAGATAATTACATTTTTCTATCTTTTGTTCTTAAAATATGTTTGCTTTAAAAACTTAAACAATAAAAAAATGACATAATTAGAATCATTATTCCATCATATATAAATACATATGCTAAATTTTTTTATCTAGATGTATGTTTTTATCTACATATATTTCTTACTCGTGGGAAAATTTAGAAGTAAAATGTTAATGTTCATGTCAGGTAATCATAAAATCATTCTTACATTATTCCCGTATATGTTAGTAAAATGTAATTCTCTTTCTTGTGGGATTATATTACTCTAATTAGGATTTTATTTTTAATCAATTGAGAGTGGTTTTACAAGTTTCCGTTTTTTTTTCAATCATATTTTCTTCTTTATTCATATTTTTTTTGCAACATAATATATTTAATGTTAAAATCAAGAACAAAGTTGAACAAACTACTGTCAAAAAAATTCTTTTTTGGTGACCGGTTTCGGCAATTCTAGCCATCATTAGACCTTAAAAATAGATATAAACAAAAAAGCAAATAACATTTTTATTTTATTTTATTTGCTTTTACGTTTTATCTTTCTAACAACGCTATTTTATACCATGTCTAGTACATACCAAAAATCGCTATTTCGAAAGTAACGTAGCGACGGGAGCACCAACGCCAATAGTAACCGACCAAACAAGCGAAAACGGAACCCTAGAAGCGCTCCAGCGACTGTTGGAACGAAGTAAGTCGCCGCCGCGCCGCTGAGGTCGAGCGTCGATAGCCAGTTACAGCAGGGACCAGTTACTTCTGTTCGCGACAGGGAACTAAAACTCTAGGAGCGCGACGGCTGGAGCGAAGTAGGTCGCCGCCGAGCGTCGATGCCCAGTTACAGCAGTTACTTCTGTTCGCGACAGGGAACTACAGGGAGCGCGACGGCTGGAGCGAACACGTCCCGATCGAGATCGCGCGGCGCTACGGACATACCAGTTTCTGATACTACTGTTGGCGACCGATGAAATCGCGACGGCTGGAGCTAAACACGTTAGAGGTGTGTAGTTCGTGAACGAACTAGTTCCAATAAACTATTCCGACCCCGGAATGGGTTTCTTAAAGAACTAGTTCTTCAGGACCTATTCCGGGATCGAGACTGCCCGATATATAATATGCGACGGCGACGGATCGGCCAGCGCGATCGTAGTCCTATGCTAGGCAGGAATGGGGAGTGCCAGCCGTATGTTATCGGATCCGGACCTAGAGGAACTAAAAAAGACGAGTTTACGTACGGATAGGCCAGCGCGATCGTAGCCCGATGCGAGGCGGGAGTGGAGAGTGCCAGCCCTATGTTACCTGTCCCGGACCGAAAGGACTGAGATTAACTAATTGAAAGACTAAAAATCTATTCAGTCGGCAGACCCGAGATATAATACAAAGCGACGACAATAGATTCGCCTTCGTCTATTGCCACAGCCGGTTACCACAGAAAATTGTCGTGGATACTGTTTTTGATTTTTAGTTTGTTCTTTGAATATTTTATGGAAATGTTTCACTTTAGGTTCCTAAAATTAAGAAATATCTTATAAAACGAAGTAGATGTTCTGAATTTTTAGACAAAAACAAAAAACTTGAAGTAAAGAAAATGCAATTTTTCGTAAAATTTTCGTAATATTTGCTCCAATTGATTGGTGATATAGTTTTTTAAATTCTGATTTGAGTTTCTTTTTTATTTTTTTTATCTGCAATAAAACTTACCTATATGTTTTTAACATACCCAATTACACGTCTCGTTATATCTCGTACATTATAAAAATTATACCGATCATATTCTGAATAGTTCTGACAACGAAACCCATTAGCAAGCAACGGGGATGCCAACGTTAGTCGGGAACTATTCTGAACTAAAGACCTAGTTCAAGGAACTATTCCTCTAGAGGAACTAGAACTAAGGAACTAGGATTCCCACCTCTATTAGGGACCATTTTTAAAAATTGCCAAAATTTTTTTTTTCCCGAAATATCTAGAAAGCCATGAACTTTTTGAAAAATCTGAAAGAGGATATTTATGACCCCACAAAATTGCAATTCTTTCACTATTCAACCGACTCTCTATCTCCAGTAATTTCCGAGATACCCATAGAGAATATCGTAGAAAACTCACCGTGTAAGTATAGTGCATTTATCCACTATTAGACTACTGGTGAATAATCCGAACAGTTTTCTAATTTGGACTTTGGACAAACCTATTGTACTTAATTGTCCGAATTAAAGAGGTGTGCCGTACTGTAATTTTAATTACTAGTTACCTGAAATCCGGCAACACCCAATCCAACAGCCCCAATACCGGATGCATAGTTCATAAACATCTCCTTCAACTTTTGAATGCAAGATGATTTGTACACGCCAACTGTAGTCTTTTCACAGACACCGTGATTGTGAACATTTGGACAGCAAGTGTGGGGAAGGGAATTGTTATGATTGACCTTTTGCCAATCGTCCGGACCATTCATTCCACAACACTCCAACTGTAATAAAAATAAAATGGGTGTTAGTATAAAACTGCCGTCCGAAGTTTTTCTAAATTTTAGTGCCCTATAAAAATAAATGTGTCAAGATCCAATCTCTTATACATATAGTGTCCATGTCCATAAATTGAAATTATTAGTATTTCTGTCTCAGTGTTAAAATTAAATTTTTTTTTTATTTAATTTAAAAAAAATAATATGGCACATGAAATATACGAATACTTCATAGAAACTAAAAAATTAAATTGTGAATTACTAAATTCAAAAACGTGTTCATGCAAAAAAACTGTAAAAAACACATATACAGGGTGATCCGAACTGTATTCCGGAAACTTCGGCAGCATATTCTGCAGATAAAAAGAAGTAAAAAAGTTCGTATAAATGTATATCTTAAAATGCTTGGCGGAGATACAGGGTGTAGAAGTTTCATTTTTATTTCGATTTTTTCCAAATTATTTCTGAAGTAACGTCAATATTTGGATAAAAATCCGGCCATGAAAAATTTGATTTTGATGTCAATATGACTCCTACTAGTAGAGGGCGCCACCTACATATTTTTAACTGGTTTGAAGAGTAATAACTTCTCGTCCTTACCTGTATAAAACTACCAAGTAAAAAAATATACATTTACGGCGTTTTTTACATAAAAAAGGTGTCTTGGTAAAAATCGCTAAGAGTAATAGTTTTCAAGATACTTGGAATCGAAATTATCAATACGATATCTGTTACCGTTTTGGAGTTATGGGGTGTTTTTCAAAAATGTGCATTTTAAACAAATCGCGGTAACTTTTTTGCTATGGAAAATTTTGTATTTTTATGAAAACATTTCCAAAGCACCTTTTTACGTAGAATTTATTGGTTTAAGTATAGTTTTTTTCAAATTAATAATTTAATCAAGTTATCAACAGAAAAAATGATTTTTTATTTGGGACACCCTGTGTATTTTTAATTAACTGGAAAGAACTTAAAATTGCCTTTCCAAAAATATAGGACACTTGATATTTTCTTATAATCCTCTTCGAAATACATACGAATTTTTTAAAGGTCGCCACTTTTAACTAGTAGGCTTTGTACCCCTTATTAATGATATGCCTCTAATGGAACTCGAAAACATATTTTTCCAGCAAGACGAGGCACCTCCTCAGAACGCTGAAGTTATGAGCAAATTTTTGCAGCCAATTTCAAGAATAACTGATTAGCTAACCAAGATCCCAGCCGTTGGCCGTCGAGGCCACCGGACTTTGTGCCTATGGATCTAATCTATGGATATCTTTGCGGAAGAATAAAGGTTCTTATTTTTAAATTGCCCGTATAATCTAGACAAAAATTAGAAATACTTAGAAGTTATGAGAGTGTATCTTTCACCCCCACTGAGTTAATGAATTCCGCAAGAAATGTTTAAAAACGGCCCCGTCTGTCCATAACAGAAGACAGTCGATATGTCGAACAGCTGTAGCAAAATCTCATGTCTTCGTTTGCTATTAATTTTTATTGTTATTAGATATAGTTCAAATGTGATGTTGGTTAAATATAGTTTAAATTGTTATAATATTCTGCATCTCTCATAGCAAATATTATTTTCGTTTTAATTGATGCTCACAGCTAGATTTTTTTGCATTACAGCCGGCGCCGTTCATAGCCTACTTATTTAAAGTGGGCGAATTTTTATAAACACTATATTTCGAAGAGGAATCGAGGAAAATATCAAGTGTGCTATATTTTTGGAAAGGTAATTTTTAATTATTTTCAATAAATTAAAAATATATGTTAGAGTCGAATATTCTTAGAACATTTATAGTTAGTTAGTAGATAGAACATGAATTTACATTAGGTTAAACCCTACGGTAGAAAACAAATTTTTCCATAATGTATCCCAAATCTAGAGAAACTTCTAAAAAGGAACCACTTCAATCGACGATCGTTTTTATTTTCTCATCGTAGGTATACGGTTTCGAAAGCTCGAATATGAGACTTTTATTTCTGGCGCTGTTAAAATTACATCACCGAAGTTTTATAATTCAAAGGTGCCTCTAGAATCCAATTTATTCCAGACGTCCGCACAGTTGTTTTCGGGAAGACATCGACGACAATTTATTACTATTTTTAAATAGAACCTCCTCACGACCCAAAACAAAATAAAGCGGAACATATTAAACATATTCGTGGCCAATTTGTTTTCTATATTCGATTTTCCGTCATGGGAGTTGTTGAATTATAGATCACCGCTCTATCTCGACTTCGTATACTTTAGTAATCTCGCTACTTGAATTATTACATTTAATCGATATTCAGGAACGAAATCGAATGTTTGTTTTATAAACTATTCACCAGTATTTTTAAGACTTAAAACTTCATACAGAACCTCGAAATTAGTGGAATAAATTAGTGGTTTCAGTTAGCGTAAAAGTTCCTTTAATTTTAGCATTTAGTTTTAGTATGTCAAAATTAGTGATAGTAATTTTCAATTATTAGAAAAAGTTATTAAACTTTTAACTTTTATTAAGCTTCGTTCAGAACCTCCCAATTAGTGGAATAAATTAGTGGTTTCAATTACACTTTATACTTTTTAGTTTACGACATAGATAAATGAAACAAGTTTAGATTGGAAAGTGCCCATAAGGACAATTGAGGACAATGTAAACACTATTTGGCGCTATTCTTGCAACGGTCGCGACCATAGACAAACAAATAAAAAGAGACTGGCAAATTAAATGGCAAAGAGAGGGACAACGTTCCCGTAGCGCAACTCAGAACGCAAAATTTCGTTCTATTTATGTTGATCTGCGCATTACGTCTATTGGGCCCACTATGTCATTCTAATATAACAAGAGAGAAAGAAGCAACCATATAAAACGTAATTTCTAAATAGAAATTAGAACAATCGCCTTTCGTTTTCGTCATCATGACAACCAAGATGACAACATCATGACAATTCGTCATGTTTGTTAATTTTTCTTTTAGTGATTTACCTTTTTTTCTAAACTCTCCATTTTATTAAACTTATGAATATGGATAGGGAACAAATTCCTTTGTTCCATATAGGTATTTACATTTTGTTACTTATAATTTTCGGTTATACTATTTGTTACTTTATTTGCTGCAGGAGCCAGTATCATCTATTTTTTTTATGTATTGGTGTCCCTTTTCTCTGATGGATATGTTAAAGACACCCGGTAAAATAAAAGTAAGTAGTTATATTTTATCATCTTATTAAGAAAAAGGTAGAAGTAGTAGTGTCAAAAATATTTCGAACCTCTCTTAACATAACAAATTAATACAATTAATTTTTTTCATTTTTTGGGTAGGTAGTTTATAGCTGGTTTATAGTAACCAGAAATTTTATTAATATACCTATTTTACTTTTGTTTTAGGATTAAAACTGGACTTGAAAATGGTTCAGGATCATGATTCTCGTAAAGTCTTCTTTGCTTGGATATTCACTTTGTTACTGCAATTAGGCAGTTTTTTCGAAAATGAGATTTTTAATGCAATTTAAAAAAATTGGCCGATCGTTTCCTGCAACAGTCAGCTCTTCTGCATTTAAAATGTAGGTAAAAGGTAGGTGGGTGGAATAAACACTGTTATTTTTTGTTATTATATTATAAAAAGTTTATTTATTTTTATGTATAAATAAATATGTTCATAAAACAGTACAATTTTTGCTTTTTTTATAATTTCTCTTATAATAGTAGTATTCTTTCGTTCTGAAAGAAATTGCAAATTTTCACTTAAACTGATTTATTCCCTACACCACGTTCCCTTTACGTGGTATAGGGAATAAAGTGAACATTTTCAGTTTCAGAATGAAAGAATACTACTAATAAAGGCTAATTTAAATTTTCCGCCAGCCAGAATGTGCGATAATGTCTTACAATACGTTTTATACCTATCTCTTTCTTTTTCATATAAAGCACACATAATAAAGAAATATAGCAATAAAGACGTACGTCCTGCCATGGTCCTGCTAATTGGTTTCAAAATTGTTATTCGGAGTTGCGCTACGGGAACGCGGTCCCACTCTTTACCATGAGATTTGTCAGTCTCTTTTTATTTGTTTGTCTATGGTCGCGACCCAAAACTTTTGAAAATTTCGGAGCGGTTCGGCTTTTTCCGGAATTATATTGCCAAATATTGTTTATTCAAATTTATTATTATTTTCGTTTAATTTTATAAATAAAATACAGTCTGTTGCATACAAAAAACTTTATTTTATGTAAGGACGCATGTATGAAATACCTATGAAACATTGGAAACCGACGTTATGCCACGATCCACGATGGTTTTTGCAGTTCACAGTTCACAGCACAGCTTTTTAAGTTTTTAATGCCACTTTTTCACAATTATCACCGGTTGGAGTAAATAAAACTTGAATTAAACTCACAAGATAGCAATAATTACTTTGAAAATGGACGCTATAAACATTTTTTTCGAGATTTCTTTAATGAGAGCGGTTTAGATTTTGAAAGATTATTATGATTTTTGAAGATTCTGACTATGACAAGAGAAAATTATTTCTGTTTTTGTTTGCCGTTGCTCTTAGCGACCGCTATAGCAGCGCCAGATCGCGTATAACGGTCGCGACCCAAAATAATTTCGCGATCCAAAATTTATACGGGCTTTCCAATCTAAACTTGTTGCATTTATCTATGGTTTACGATCATTCACAATGTCTAAAAAACACAATTAAAATTAATAAAATATCCTAGCAACAGCTTGCGGTGGTCTGTTGTATCCATAGAGGACGCATAATATTTAGCTTATAAAACCTTTAAAACAATAAACTTTTGATTTCTAACCAAAGTTTTTCTTGAGGGGTGATAACAGGGGCCGGAAAGTGAAATAGCAAAAGCGGTTCCACCGTTTCCATGGAAATTTCAAATAAAATAGTTCCAGCCTCGGGCGCTAGGTGGTAGTGCAATTAATTTTTAGGTTAAGAAGTTGCTACTAGTTATTGCCAGATGGCGTTCAATCAGATTTTTTTTTTGTAGTTTCCATAGTTTCCAACGGCCATTGTCATACTATTGTCAAATTCTCAAAAAATATTGTCGTTGTCATAGCGCCAATCATAATATTATCAAAAATGATTATCAAAACGTTTTTCAAACTATAATTTGTTATATGTGTTTTTATTAAACAATTCTGTTTGTTTGTGGCCCTAAAAATATAATGTAAGTCTTTTATTTTTGCCATAATTTAAGTACCTATTTATATTTACTCAATTTACAAAACTTTGGGCGTATTAGGTTGGTCTTGTTTTATTATAATAAACGATGTTTAAATATTTGACTTATAAATAAAAACTTTAAATAATAAATAATATTTACACATGTTTGGCTTTAATTTTATTTAATAATTGTATAAATTATACTGTTAAATCTTATTTTTTACACATCACAACGATACTTGTTATTAGTATTGTCGAATTTGTGTAAAAAATAAGATTTAATAATCAAATTTAATTATTTTAGAATAAAATCCATTCAGCGCGGGCTCATTTAAAAAGCCCGCGCTTCGATCCATTTAAAACAAGCCCTACTCAATAGATGGCGCCACTTATTTTTCAGTATGGCAGAGTCCATTCTTTTTCTAGCTAGGTATATTCTTTGGGTGATAATCAAAGGCCAAACTGACATTCCTCGCAAATTTTGAAGTATAATTAGTGGAAAAGTCAAAAGTTTGTTAACTTTTTCCAATAATTGAAAATTACTACCACTAATTATGACGTTCTAAATGCTTACATTAAAATTAGGTGAACAAACTTCTGCAGCTAATTGAAATTACTAATTTATTTCACTGATTTCGAGGTTCTGAATGAAGCTTTATAGTTAAAAATTTGCGAGTGATGTCATTCTGAAGTTTGATTATCATCCGTCAAAGAAATTGTTGGAATGAAAAGGTCAAAAAAAACTTTTGTTACTTACATTTTGAGAAAAATGCATTCTTCATAAAAATTTTTGCTTGTTTGTTAAAAGGTTAATCCCGTTTATACTTTTTCAAATTTCCACACTATTTTAGAGAAAATTAAAAAAAACTTGAAAATATGGTTGAATTGAGCCCTAAAAATCCGTAAAAGTCAAAACGCGTTTCTATGGTATAAAAATGAAGTATGCCGTTAAATAAATAAATCAATAAAAGCTGAGTACATAAATTAACATAAAAGATATCTTCTTAATATTATAAAAATAATCAATCTAATAAAGTCTATCTTCAGCAGTTCAAAAATGGGTCTAAAAATAGTACTGAAAATTCTGTATCCTGTCAAAAACGTCTAGGTTCCTACTGTGGCTTAAAAGCACTTATTTATGTCACTTCGGTTAAATGATGGCATTCAGGCTTAAAACAGCTTAATTATCTTTAATTTAGAGGTTAAAGGTAGGCCATCTAATTCTCTAAAAATAGGTTAACAATGGTTGAGTTGTTGACATTTTATCATCGTTTCTTGTAATCTCGCTCTCTTTTTATACCGTAACTTTATTTATTATACAGTATGTCCCCGGATTGTCTTTACAAGAGGAAAACCTTTTTTATTATTGACATTTTGAGAAAAATGCATTCTTCATATAAATTTTTGCTTGTTTTAAATGGTTAATTCCATTTATACTTTACTAAATTTCCATACCGTTTTGGCTGAATTTTTTTTTCTGTTGTAATATAATTTCGTTTTCATTCTTTGACAGATTATTATTCAAAGAATTTTAATAAACGTCATATTTTTTGCTGTTTTAGAATGTTAAAGAAGCGCAAAATTTATTTAGTTCATTGCTACGGAATGGCTGACAATAGTTATCAGAAAATGTGATACTTTAACCCACCAAACCAAAACAAAAAATATGACGTTAATCAAAATTAATAATAACCATCTATACTCTGTTTTTTTTTCTCAGGTAAGATTTCGACAGACGATGACAGAAAAAAAGCAAATGACATCCCATACCAATCTATTTATTTGACTAAAAAAGTTTCTAATAATTTTTAAGTTAACTATAGATGGGTTTAAATATAAATCCGCCATGCGTCATCTCTTGTTGTTTTTAACCAGTTTCATTAGTTTATTTCAAAAATGACAGATCGTATTTCAATTTTATTGGTTTGACGGAACGATGAACGACAAACGGACGCCGATGCGTATGAACTCGCCTTTAGATTTTTGACGCTTGTCAAAGTCTTGCCAAATTATAGGTTATAATTTTGTGTCAACCAATGTGTCAATTTTTGTCAAATATCCTGCGTTTTGGAAGATGATGCATTTTTATTCGTGTTATTACCTGTGTTTTGTGTCTTTTGAAGTCAAGTGGAGGAAAAATCGAGTGAAAATTAACTGTAGACCCAGAGCACAGTTTATAGTTAACACTCGCTGCCCAGGCAGAAAGTCTTATACACCAATAAAGTTACAAGTTACCATCAATAAAGTTCGTATACCATCTCGTCGTAGATAAGTGCATCTCGAACATACGACCATACTAAACACATACTAAAAACTGGAGTAGCTGTAAAATATCGACATCACACGATAGGTAAATAATGGATTTTAGTACTACAGAGAAATAATGTCAAAAGGTACTGGTTTAAAAATATTAAGATTAAAGTTAATTAACCAACCTTTAAGGTATAAAATTTGGTAAGTGTTATTATTAATAAAATAGTTTGTTTTATTTACCTATGTTGTTTTATTTATTCCTGTGGAATATTACAAATTTGTATTTGTACATAAGTTATATTGATAAATATAATCATAAATGCGGGTAGTTTCATAAAGCTTGAAAGTAAAAAATAGTTCTTTTTTATATTTTTTTGGTATGTGGTGTCTTGTTCTTGTTTGTTTTGTATTAACACATACCGTTTTTATTAAATAAAATAACTCGGTTACATTTTTTCAGTTTTATACAGTTTTTTTCACAATATTTTGAAGTAATCACTTGTCAATCAAATTTTAAATATTTCCTGCTATGCGTTCCAGTTGTACCAACTTATTTCTTTGTAAAATAAAATAAACTACTTTGAAATTAAAATGACAGACACATATATCACTGTCAAGGATCTTCTCGTTGGATAGACTATATGTGTCCTCAAAGAATGAAATCTAAATTATATTACCATGGAAACGCCTTTTGATTTTTAGGACTTATAGTTTAGGAGCTAGCACAAAACATCCCCCCTTCATCCCCCTTTAGAACTATTTCTTTAATGGCCATAAGCGGGAGTAAAAGACCAACCGCCCGAACAAACACTAGAGGCGCCACCGGTCATCAAATGGTGTAAAAATTGCGAAAATTTAATCATCTAATTTTGACACAAGTGGTCGCGCTTAACTTTTTCAATTTTAATTCAATATTCATTGTTTTCAAACTATATTATTAGACTTTGTTGTATTTTGTGAATGTATAAATGTTTTCTTAGTATAAAGTCGCATTATAGTAATTTAAATTATATTACATACATATTTAAGATTAAAATATTATGACACATATGTCAATTGCCGTCTAAAATGTCATCTTGATAAAAAGTTAGTTATTGTCAAAAGTAGTTAAAATCCAAGTTAAAATCATGTTAAAATACTAAAATTTACAAGTTATAATTAGATATTTTATATTATTTCAACAACAAACACATAATAGTACAGCGTAATGTTGATATGCAGGTCCAAAACAAAAAGTGCCGTTATATTTTTCAGTTTTCGTTGCCAGCCGCGGAAGTTTCAGTGATTTTAATGTTGTCGGATATTTTTATTTGTGAAATAGAAATATTGCGTTTGGATTGCAAAACTAAAAGTGGAAGTTTTATTGCAATGTAAGTAAGCGTTTGTCCATTTTATATTTTACTTTTTTCATACCTACGACAAATATACATATATTGAAATTTGATAATTCGTTTTATTTAAAAAATGTTAGAAAACAAGCTTGTAATCCTGTAATTGACATAATTGTTATGTAATATATTCCATTTAAATGTATTATATTACTTTTTTACAATTAAAAAAATGTAAATTTGAAAAATATATTAAAAATATATACAGGCATTAATTGAAATTTTTTGAGTGCGAACAAACACGAGAGGCGCTTTATTATTTACTTTCATTTCTTAACATGACAGACGAAGTTCTAAAGGGAGATGTTTTGTGGGATCCCATGTCGCGTGTGCCGTCGTATGTCCCATAAATTTTGTTGCGGGGATTTGTTAAGCTCCTCTAGGAGTAATTGACAAGCCATTTGGTCGCCATATTTAAAAATGGCTGCCATTGACATTGTTTTTGACGTTTACAAGGAAAAAAGCGTGAAAGGATTTGAGAGGGCTAAGCGATCGCGGAAACACCCTGTAGAACATGGAGCACCAAATGACAACACACCCCTTCCTGTAGATTTTGACGCTTACTGGGCCTCCTGTCAAAAAAAAGAATTATTGCAGTCATACTTTGTTGATTGGGTATCCCGGAAAAAAGATTCTGTCACTGCATCTATTCCCATTTACCTGGGTGGCGTTGTTAAAGATGGCCAGCCAAGGTGTTTCAGTATAAAGAATGGCAGAATTGAAGAACGTACGTTGGAATCTGATCATGAAGAAGCGGATGACAGAATGCTAACCCATATTTCTCACCTGACACTGACGTAAAGAACGTAGTTATTTGTTCTACCGATACTGATGTTTTTGTTAGTGCACTTCAACACTACTTGCAGAAGTGGAAAAGTGCAGGACTTAAAGAGCTTTATGTTGCCTTTGGAGTAGGAAAAACGTTGCGGTATATTCCACTTCACTCGTTTGATGGCAGATTACCACTTAATGTTTTAACAGCTTTACCTGCTATTCATTCTTTAACCGGTTGCAACACTACAAGCAAGTTTGTAAATGTAGAAGTAGTGTTTTAGACCAGTGCAAGAACCCTCATACATAAGTTAGTAAGTTTTCTGCTTAAACATCTTAATTTTTTGCCTTTGAAAAATTATACTTGTTGCGCGTTTTTTTGTGAATAAGTCTTAAGCATTTAAATATACTTTTATAATTTTGAAACCAATTTTTATTAGTGCTTAAAAACGCGCCATGGTTCCATATTTTTAAATTATACTTTCCTCAAAAGAACTACAGTTAAAAAATATGTGTTCACAAAATTTGTTTGCGGTCAAAAAATGAGTATAATAACCTTTAACGCTAAAATCGCGACCGTTTGTTATAGGAAGATATTAAAATATATAAGAAATTAGTAACATGTCGGCCATTTTTAAATATAGCGACTATACGACCACGATCTGGAGCGTGTGACCAGTTGGTTTTTAAGCTCTTATACATATTTAATTAAACGCCGCGCAAAAACTTAGGGGACATATAACTGCACACGAGACATGAGCTAGCGCCCGCACTATTAGGAGTAGAATGACATATCGTATATTCAGATTCAGTTTTTTAACATTATTAGAAGAGAAGTTACATTTCCTTCTATCATTTTTAATAGACATAAAACAATAAAACTATCTACTAAATACTATTATCGATTTCACCACATAACATTCATTACCTCATAAAGAATTTATACAATACACTATAAGCCACACAATCAAAAAAGCTACGATATAAATAATAAAAGAATAACGATTTTATTCTTTCAACGCTATAGTTTAGTTATGTACACCTATCAAAATCTATAAATATAAAGAAAATTGTGTCATTGTGAATGTATGATTTCAAAATAAACGGAAATAAAGTTATTTTTATATTTATTTTTTCGGAGCGATGTTAAAAATATTAATTTATAAGAATATCACTAAGGTATCAATTATTATAGTTATATTTACAGAAATAAATAAATATTAATGTAACCACAGATTAAGTATACTATATGTATACAGATAAAAAGTACAGTCGCATAGCGTTGTCTTAAGCACTGCTTGATTTTATTAAGCGTTTGGTTTCGACCATTCTGCTTTTTAATAAAAGTTGTCATATTAAACTATTTTATAGTGGTTTTTACAACGTATCCTATAACGCATTAAACGATAATTTCTTTTAGTATGATATAACACTCAATGAGACAATGCTATATGATAACAAACATATTATTTTATTAGACTCTTATACCCACCATGTAAGAGTTCTATAATATTCATATAACTAGTAGTCACAAGATAATAGTTACTTAAACTTGTCTTATTAAAGTTGTATTACGTTGTATGATAGAATGTTTTATTGCGTTAAACTACGGTGCTGTATACAACACCAGTTATATAGCCTTATATGATAAAATTGTGATTAACAAAATACATTCGCTGTAATTATAACACTGGTAATGTATAATATAACCTCATTTTAAATTAAATGGTATACCTAGTTATTTATTGTTGTTGTTGCAAAAGTAATATCTACGTACGAGTATAATCTATCACAGCTATTATGAATTCTGGACAAAGTTGGAAAAAAGTTAACAAATCCAGTGGTAGTTATAAAGAGCATGTAAGAAAAAACTCCTCGAAATTACGGCAAATAATCCCGAGAATTCTCTCGGGTTGTCTGACTTCTTCAAAGCATTGTTGTCACGTTGATGTAAAAGTTTTACTGTAGTAATGTTTGTATTGTTTTATTGTTGTTTTTCCAAGTCCTTAGGTTGCCGCTCACTAGTCGGGCACGCATGAAATGCATTGCGTGCACGAATCCATGAAAATCTGATCATGTTTGTTAGTTTAAATACTAGTGAAATGAGATTTGGCAACATCTATTTGTCACAAATCTCAATATGTCCAAAATAGTTCTATAGTGCCTGGAAATTCTGCGTAATGATAGATATTTATCCTATACCGTTTTATTTTACAACAAAGACTTATTTAGGAGATTCATTTATAACAAAATGGTTGCATTATAATTCGCCATGTTTAAGGCAGAATTTTTGTATGGCCTATGGCCGCCATTATATGAAGCAAAATTAAAAACATCAAAATAAATTGTAAAATGTTATTTTTGAGAACTATTTTGTGATAAGATTCCCACATACAGTAATAAAGTGTTTAATTAAATTAAAAACAAGAATTTTTGAAAATTTTATTTTATTTTATTGTTTAAATTTCTATGTAAACCTTAATCGAAATTAAAGCGCTTTAATTTTTTGCCAGATACATACCTATAATCTACAAGTAAAATTTTCGGCGCAACAAAAATTGTCCCTACTTTTCAAATCCTATTAATGATTTTTATATTACATATTTGTTGTACCTTCTGGCTCTACCCGCCATTTTCGGGTAAAGTCTTCTTTTTAACAATCCACATCCTCTAGATTAATTTTACGACACGCTTAAAATATAATTTGCTCCTAATATTCTTCGGTAAAAAATAAAATACTCTTGTACCTCGCTAAATGATTAAATGTTTTTATTGTTCTGTTTCTTAGATGTGACCACGTAATACACAATAAAACCAGTTTTGTAATAGTCATATAACGCTGTGTAAAATAGTTGCATAAGAGTTGTATACCCTTGTTATATGAAACTACCCCTCAAATATTATACCAAGTTATATAATAATATCGCCATATTGTTTTTTCTCATGCTGACATAAATGTAAGAAAATTTTATCTTAGTTTGTATGTTAATGGAAATTCTTGCTTTGCTTGATCATCACCATTACAAATGATTAATCCGACGCGAACGAAGTCGCGGGTACACACTAGTAAAAAATAAAAGAAATGGAATTTAACTTTCAACTCTGTAAATATTCTAGTAGCGCTAAAATTAGTCGATAATCCAATATCTAATTACAACATCGTAATTAGATCATAAAGAAGCACTAGTTCAATAGAAATAATTTATTCATCAGATAACAAGTTTATAAAGATTGAGGCTGAAAACTATACATGTCCTTTAAAAAAATCCGTTACAAAATTCTAATATTGACTGACATTTTCAACTTATTTGTCAATTAGTAAATACGTAAAGATTCAAATCGCATAAGTCAATAGAGCTGATTTACCTAATCTACACTACTGATTTTCGAAGAAAAAATGAATTAAAACTTACCTCGTGCTGAGCAACATCCCAGGTCTTCTTAATATCAGTACTAGTGTAGTACTTATACATTGTAGAATTCAGTTTGGTGTCCAGCATAACCTGAACTTCGTGACGATTAATGTATCCGATGACTCCAGCAGCAATTTCAGCAGCAAAGATAACTCCCAAAAGAATCGAGAACTGCAAAATTAAATGACTATAGTTATATACTATTATAGCCCTGTAAAGACACTTAATAACTAAAAAAAACAAATAACTGTATCTTTTTCGACAGGATTTAGTCTAGAGAAACTATTTTCAGGTCTAATAGAAAAAGTATCACAAAAGTAGCAGCTCTAGACACAACTGGAGCAAGGAACAACACAGCGCTAGAAGTAATTCTGGACTTGCAATCAATCGACTGGCTCGTGAAGGATCTGGCCGCTTGAGTGCCCTCAGATTCTTCTTCTTTCTCAGCCTGGTTCCATCCAGTGTTGGATATAGGCCTCTTCTAGGTTTTTCCACGCTTCGCGATCTCTAGCCAATCTTATCCGTTGTCTTCCCGCCACTGCCCTGACGTCATCGACCCATCTCTTTTTTGATCGGCCCACACTTCTTGCTGTTCCCCTAGGTCTCCATAGGATGACTTTTGGGGCCATCGGTATGGATCCTGTCTTGCCACATGTCCTATCCATTGCCACTTCAGACTTGCCACTCTTTTAACAACATCTATTAATTTTGTTTTTTGACGTATGTGGGTGTTCTGTATTTTTTCCCTAATGGTGACTCCCAACATGATTCTTTCCATGGCTCTTTGTGCTACTCGTAGTTGTTCTGCTGTTTTTCGGGTAATTTCCATAGTCTCTAAGCCATACATAAGCACAGGTAGAATGCAGCTGTCGTAAGCCTTTTTCTTTAGGTTGATGGACACCTTTTTATCCTTGTAAATATCGCTAATATTTCCAAATGCTACCCATGCCAAATGGATCCTGCGTTTATCTCCGTATTTTGGTTTTCCTTACCCAGCTTGATTTTATGACCTAAATAATATATTATATGGTGGTCTACGTTTTCAATAATAACGTTGTCTACGATAATGTTATAGATATTGTTGCTCATTATCTTGGTCTTCTTCAAGTTCATTTTAAGGCCAATTTTCTGGGATTGGTCATTTAGCTCCTTTAGCATGGTGTTCAGTTCTTGAATGTCGGTGCTCAGCAACACAATATCGACTGCGAACCTAAGATGGCTAAGGTGTACCCCATCGATGTTTAGACCTCTATTTTCCCATTCTAATTTCTTGAAGACATTTTCCAGTGCCAGTGTAAATAACTTGGGAGAGAGTGGTATTTTTTCTGTTTTGAGATCATAGTCTAATTTGACTTGGAAGGTTGCACTATCATAGATATTTTTAATAATGGAGTAATATCTGGAATCAATTCTCGCGTCTTCCATTGCAGTTAGAAATGACCAGGTTTCGATGCTGTCAAAGGCTTTCTGGCAGTCTACAAAGGTCAAATGTAGCGGTATATTGTATTCAGTTGTTTTTTCAATGACTGTTTTAATTGTTTGTAGATGATGGATGGTACTAAAACCTCTTCGAAAGCCTGTTTGTTCTATTGGCTGATAGGAATATAGTTTCGTAGACAGTCGGTTGTTGATAATCCTAGTGAAGAGCTTGTATAGGTGCGAGAGGAGGCTTATTGGTCTATAATTCTCTATATTTGTATAATCTCCTTTTTTGTATAATAGCACAACTTCTGCGTTTTTCTATGCGTCCGGGATTTTACCCTCCATGAGACATTTATTTAACAATACTTCCAAGGCATCCACTAATGGTTTTCCGCCCATCTTCAGCATTTCAGGTGTAATACGATCTTCTCCTAGGCTTTTGCCATTTTTTATTTGTTGAAGTGCGTATTTAATTTCTGTGGTTGATATTTCTGGTATGTCCTCTGATTGTACATTTGTAATATGTTTTTGTACTCTATCTTTGTTTAGTATAACATACTGATAAAGTTGTTCGTAGAATTTGTGTATTTCATTGCTAATTTCATGTTTGTCTGTTGTTATAATGCCATGTGTGTTTCTTATCTTTATTATTTTTTGTTTTCCGCGCATTTGCAGTAATTAGCCCTAAGATTAAGGGAATCCAATCTATGGAACCAGACAACAAGGAAACAGGAGGCACAGGTATAGACATCTTTTGCTGGATGCCAGGCCACAGCAATGTGGTGGGCAACCATGAAGAGGGAACCAGGGGAGAGGCTGCGGCCGTGGCAGATGACCCACCGCTTGTGACGATCAACACATTGAAGGAAGTTATAGAAACTACTATCAAGGCCAAGCAGCAAGAGACGTGGCAACATCGTGAGGACTGCGCTACAGCTCGCATAATTGTAGATGTCATCACTGGAAACTGCCCCACGGCGCGGCGGTAAACCTTGTGAGATGGAAGATTTCCGACGACGACTACTGAGTCCTCCTGAGAATTGCTGTCCTCCATTCGCGAATTTCAAGTTCCAGAGCTTTACGCCGGGCTACTCGAGAACGGTTCTGAAAGGAGCTGTGCCCGATAGCCTGGTGCCTCCATATGGCGCGGAACAGTTCTGAACTTTATGACTCAATTGATTGGAGAGTATCACGTGACGACTGCGTGAATGGAGGACAGTAAATGCGGAGAGGAAGAAGAAACCATAGAAGGTGTGTAGTATTATTTTTAGTGTTTTAATAACTATGTGAGAAAAACATCTAGCTAGCATAGACAGAGCTTACAGAGCACATATTTAATACTTACAGTTATAATCATACAGTGGTTTTCTTTAACGGCTCCACAGCATCCGAAGAATGAAATCAGGAAAATAATGACACCGACGGCGATCAGAATCACTGGAGCGAGTTGGTAGCTTGGATAAACGAAATTCGAATACTGAGCATAAATATGAACGTGGGCGATTACTCCGACTACCAATATTGCCAAACCAGATATCTGGAAAAAAAAAATTCAATAATAGAGCAGAATTAATAATTATATACAGGGTGATTCACGGTGACGTTTATGGAGAACCGGTGATAGGATTTTTTTGAAAATTTGGGTTTTTGCATAAAGGCGTCTGCTCCATCTGTCTAAATTATTTTCAGCATTATAGTGTTGCCTCTTGCCAAAAAATGTTGATTTCTCATTAATAAAAATGTACAATTTCCTTCCCGAATGTGTTCGAGGTTTGGCAAGAAACAAGTTAAAAGCCACATTAAAAATCTTTCTAGCAAAGAAAGCCTTTTATTCGTTAGAAGAATTTTACAGATCCGATAAAGCTGTGTTTATAAGTCTGATATCTAATGTGTAATATTTGTTGTTTGTATATATTAATTCTATCGTTTTTTATTTCTTCTATGTATTTGCTTATTTTACTTAGTTAAGATCTTAGTTTAATTGTAGTATTATCTTAACTGTAATTATATTATTTTGGTGTGAAATATTCTTATTTGACAATGTTTCCATGCCTGTTTGGGCTATTTTATGTGTTTTTATTGTAAACATTGGAAATAAATAAAGAAATATCTATCTATCTATCTTACTACTAAAAGTGGTAGCATCTTTGTTATTTTAAATGGAACACCCGGTATATTATTACATTTTTGAAAACTACTTTGATATCTCATCATTTTTATATTATCTTCTCTTTGATAGTTTTCGAGATAAAAAATAAAACATGCGTAAAATTGACATAAACATTATCTTGAATAAACATTGGTTAAATCATAAATTCGGCATATTAAGCTGAAATTTGGTTTTTAAGTTAAAGAAAGTCGGCAAATCCAATCTATCTAAATCAACTGATTGAATATCAAACAGGGAAGTGCGAAAATATAAATTATTTCCGTTTGTTATAAAATTACTCAATAATAATCTTTGTTATTTTAATGTTATTATTATAAAAAATACATCAAAATGTTGAGGTGCCCGTTTTTCGTGCCCGTGAGTGTAGATTACACACTAAATAATAAATTTGATTTATGATCAGTAAAGTTCTAAGTTAAGTTCAAATGGTTAAGAAAATTTTTAGTAGGTACCTAGGCCTAGGTACTTTTTATCTCCTTATATTTAAAGGAATGAGGTTCTGATTTACTGATAATGGTTTGATCTTCCTTATTTTCAAACTATTCTAGATAATATTTTAATCGTCAGCTAGTGCCTATCTTGCATCTTGCATATCTAGTTCTGCATGCAATTAAAGGTCACTTAATGATAAATTGACTGATATAAATAGTAGTAAATAATAAATAATTGTAAATACTTATAACATCACAGTAAATGTTCAAGCCTGGCACACTCTATATAAAAACATTGATTTTAAAACGGTAAGGTATTCTAATTGGTTATAAAATTGTTCAGTTCAACTTGGGCAAAAAATGCAATTCTTAAATTAAAATTGCATACAATTTACAGCTATGAAATCTAATAGAAAACGTATTTTATTTAAAATATTAAATACTATGTTTCCATCTTAAAACAACTTACCGCAAATAGCAAATTGAAGCAAAATAGTAAATATTTCACACAGGTCATCCCGCCTGACACCATTTTCAAAGATATTTATTCGGATATCTCTGAATAAAAACACTGTGAATAAAACCTTCAGAAATACTCACTACACCACTTATATTTTTATGCGACAACGAGTGAAAATGTTGAAAATAATCGAAATTATGGTTCAATTAAATACGACTCCTTTCGTAAAGTTGAATACAAACAAACCTGACAGCCGTCCACGATAAACGTCACTCAAAAATCGGCGAACGAAATTTTACTGACAGAGATGACAACTGACAACCGATTTTACACGATTCCATGAGCGCCTTTATTGAAAAATTTAAAATATTCTATTTTTGAAATCAAGATACCTAAAAAAGTATAAAAATGAGAATTATGATATGTTAAGCTATCTTCCTCTAGATGGCACTATTTGAATTATAATAAATGAAATTGCTGGTTGCCGGAATACTAAAAAAAAACTTGGCGTTGCTTTTATCTTTCATATACAAGGTGGTCTATTTCTTAACAGAGAAGAAATATGTACAGGGTGTCCCATAGTCCAAAGGTGAAAAATGAGTCCCATAGACATTTTCACGTAGAACTGAGTAACGTAACTGGATTTTCGCTGGAAGTTCATTATTGAAATATGATGACCCAAACTTATGTGTTTCTTTAATGGATTACCCTGTATATTATTTTTTCATTTTATTTGTCTTGTTGGGGTTTCTAAAAATATACTATACTGATACTTATTTTCATGAATAACGTAAAAAAATGCATTACTTAACTTTTTAACATAGGCGGCCGGTTTAACTGGTCGAAAATGTGGAAACTGAGTCCCATAGTTCTTCACATAGAATCTAGTGGCGTAAATAGTTTTTTTGCTGGGAGCTGTCATTTTTGAAATATAACCCAAGCTTATGTTTTTTTTATGGGACACCTGCCTGTTTTTATTTGGTTTGCTTTGTTCATAGATAAGATACTATAACATAAAATAGATAGGAAATTCAATACATTTTGTCCCGACCAAACGGTCGCGCAATCTCGTGGGTCTAGTAATGGACTATGGCGTAATTGTGTACAACCTGTCACTTATATAGGTTCCTAGGCATGGCTTTGTTACGGGCTGTCTAAAAATTAGTGATTCGAGCGATGCAAGTGACGCGAGTACCAAACGACGAACGCAAGCGATCCTAGAATGAAATAAATTGAAATCTGATTTTAATGTTACATACTCGATAAAAAGCCGAGCGAATTTTCTACATACATTGCAGGTAGCAAATTTATACGACACCGTATAATATATTTTTAGTTAAAAAAATGAGATTTGGTATATTAGTATGACATAAATTAGGATTGATTGACGTATGCAATTGTCTTCTGTCACTTCCTGTTTTACCGGAAATCACTACAATTTTTGACTTTTAAATGGCACCCTCGGTATTTTTTTAATTTATTAGATAGAAAATTACATTCTAAATAGAATGACGTATCATAGTCAACTTTTGACATATTCGCTTAAACCAAATTGTATTTTAAACTTCAATCTAGAGTGCCATGGCTGTGTTAAAAACACTAATTTTTAATCAAGGAGCCTTGGAAAAATAGATTTGATCGTCTTATATTTTTAGTGTCTTGCCCTGGCCGGTTAAAAGATGCTCAAATCGTATTTTTCATTATATCTCAATTTTTTTTTCAAATGGAACAAGGGTGGCTCATTAGCATATTTCGAAAAAGAATTTTTTTACGCATAATTTGATATCACACACTTGGTACTTCGAGTCAAATTGTCGTTATGAACCGCACGTTACAATTTCAAATAAACCATATGCGAAAATGTCAAAAGTTGACATGTGATATGCCATTCTATTCAGAGTGTCATTTTCTACCGAATAAAGTAAAAAAATACCGAGAGTGCGATTTAAAAATTAAAAGTTGCAGTCATTTCCGGTGAAACCGGAAGTGACCGAAAATAATTGAATATGTCAATCAATCCTAATTTATGTCATATACTAACATACCAAATCTCGTTGTTTTATCTGAAAAAATAAAAACGTTATAGGGGTGATCCACTTTTGAGACGCACCCGGTATATTTATCCGTTGCGTATCTGAGGGACAACATTTTACGACCTACATCGACAATGCTTCGAAATAAACTAAATTAAGCGATCAAGATCAAGCGAATCGCTCGCCGCTTACTACTTGCCGTTCATTACCGAAAAAATATGTGCCCTGCGCATGCAGCTTACTGCTTGGCGCTTAGCGTTGACGAGTACTTACAACATGCGACGGACAAAAAACCGTATTTTTAAATACGAGCGATATTTCGCTCGAGTGATCACTTATTGGTTATTGCAATCGCTTGATACTCGAGTACTCGATTATTGAAATTAATCGGTTTTTCCCATCACTACTAAAAATATAACATACTCTATACTTATTTTCATTAATAAAATAAAAATGCATTATTATTGCTTTTCAACATTAATCAACCTACGTTCCATCATGTTATCTTGATAAACTGCAATGAGAACAAATTTGTGCAGCTTTTAGAGAACACGCTGTTACGCTGTTGATCAGAGCTATTATTTATATTTTTGATCCCACTTCTGAAATCATTTTTCACACAGAAACTGGCGTGGAATAACCAATAATCACAATTTTATGTGGAATATATTATTTGATTGTTTTGATTACCTTATATTTATACCGGCCGCCTATGTTAAAAAATTAAATAATGCATCTTTTACCTTCTTTATGAGAATAAGTATAGAATATATCTATTATGTTTTTAGAAAGGTAAATAAAATAAAAGTTCCCATTTGATATCAGTAATAAGAAAAACATCTAAAAAATGCAGTTCGTTCACTGAAATAGGAGTCAGAAGGATTAGGTTTCGTCCACACATAGTTCAAAGAAGATTTTTTTCTTAAAACTAGAAAAAATAAAAGATAGTGTTCTTGTTGAAATGTTTATATGGACTAAAAAATTATATGCCTGGATCAGGTAGCTAAAATAAACTGATAAACATAAAGCAATCTAATACATTTTTGCTTATTTTCATAACCACCAAAAATTTAAAAATTAACGTTAAAAATATTCTGTATCTATTTAGAACATAACTTGTTTATTGAATTAAGGCAGATATTTGTGGATAAAAAAGTATTAACGACGACGTCCTTGTGTCACTGTAGACCATCCACCGCCATCTTCGGATTGCGTTTTCGTATCTTGCGCTGCAAAACAAATTACTATATTGGTAAAAAAATAACATACAAATTAATTAAGCTATCTATTAGCTACAACAGCCCAATCACTTTGTTTTTTTTTTCAACAAAAAAAAATCAAATTCAAATTCAAATTTCTTTATTAGACCCCATTAAATTTTACAGAATATTATTATTAATAAAAGTGTGTCTAAAGGGATCGCACCGCGATTAAAAAACCGATACAATGACACAAAGGGCCAGAGTGGTGCAACCCCAAAAACAAAATAGAAATAAATTAAATTATAAAAATAAACAAAATTAAAAAAATTAAAATTAGATAAAAAAAAGTGAAAATATAATTTTATCAGGGATGAGCGGAGAAAAGCAGAGAGGCATAACGAAACAGTGTAAAAACCGGAACAGCAACCAATGACGGGCATATCAGAAGAACAAGAACCTCACAAATCAGTCGACGAAATTATAATTCTTACGAATTTAGTAAATTATTTTTAATTTGTTTTTTATAATCTGTAAAGGATTGAAATTTAAAGTTATTAGAAATATTATTCCACAAATGTGGCGCTATGAAACTGAAAGATTTTTGGAAGTTAGCTGTTCGGTGTTGAGGAATTTTAAAATAATGCACTTGCCTAGTCGAATGATCATGGTAAACGTAGTGAAACAATGAGAACAAATAGGGAGGCTGCTCTGTAGTTAAAATTCGATAAATGAATGTCATTAAATGAAATTGTCGTCTGTTAGTCATGGATAAAATAGATAAATTTTTAAGATGTGGCGTTATATGATCTCTAAAAGGAATGTTAAAAGTAAACCGCAGACACGAGTTTTGAAGTATTTGGATTTTTCTAGAGAATCTAGCATTTATGGATGTACCATAAACAACATCGCCGTAATCAAATAAAGATAAAATAAGTGTGTCACATAACTGATACTTAGTCTTTGATGGTATATATTTCTTAAGAGACGAAAAATTCTTCAAACGTATATAAGCAGCCTTTAATTTAGTAGTTATATGTGCCTGAAAAGAAAGCTTCGCATCAAAATAGACTCCAAGATTTTTAGTCTCTGTAACAATGGGTATTGCAACATTATCTATATGGATATTCATGTTACCAGCCGTATTTGTAATTTTGTTTATATCACTACCAAATACTATAACACAAGATTTACCGGCATTTAATTTCAAATTATGATCCAGAGCATATTTATTAATTTTATTAAGATCGTCGTTCAAATTTAACTGAAATTGTGCCAAATTATTAGTATCTATTTTGCAATAAATTTGAGAATCATCTGCATAATGCGGCAATTTAGAAAACTGTAATTCCTTATCCATGTCAGCTACATATAACGAAAATAAAAGTGGCCCCAGAATAGATCCCTGAGGAACCCCAGAAATCATAGGAATATAACTAGATTTTTGTTTTAAACTTCCTTTATCAAATTGTTATTAGATCAACATTCTTATTTTCCATAGCAGTTGCGCCCCCTAGCGGCCGTTTTACAAACTTCAACAATAATGAAGTGAATTTACTTATCCACGAAGTTTATGAGATCTAAGAGATCTAGATTTAGAAAATTACATTTTGATTTTAATCAACTTTATTGAACGTCCAAGCCAGATAAAGAAATAGCCAAAAAGATCACTTACGCTTCTCTTTTGGAGGTGGACGTTTCTCGTCACCGCCGGCTCTCTTTATAGGTTCCTCTCTGCGCGGCGTGCCAGCACTCTCGCGTATTGGTGCGCCTCTCGATGGACCCAACCCTCGCCTCGGAGCATCTTCGTTGGATCTAGGGGCGGCCTGTCGCCACGACGAACCACCCTCAGGTTTGCGATCGTCTCTGAAAAGTCAATGAATATGTTAATATTAATTCTGGCTTATAAAATAATTAGAGCAAATTCGGAAACCCTAACAGAGGCGCCGCACACACGGCAAAATGCTACGTTTAGCTTGACAAAAATCCAAATTACAAATATTTTTTTTCGTTTAAATGTTATAATTTTTTATTAAACTATACTCTGTTTTTGTTCTCTCAGGTAAGATTTCGATAGACGATGACAGAAGATGACGTCCCATAACAATCTATTTATTTTACTAAAAAAAGGTTCTAATATTTTTTAAGTTAACTATGGATGGGTTTAAATATAAATCCGTCATGCGTCGTCTCTTGTTGTTTTTAACCAGTTTTATTGGTTTATTTCAATTTTATATCAATATACTTATTATTGATCATATTTCAATTTTATTGGTTTGACGGAACGATGAAAGACAAACTGACGCCGATGCGTATGAATTCGCCTTTAGATTTTTGAAGCTTGTCAAAGTCTTGCCAAATTATAGGTTATAATTTTGTGTCAACTTATATCAAATATCTGCGTTTTGGAAGATGAGGCGTTTTGATTCGTGTTATTATGTATGTTTTGTGTCTCTTGAAGTCAAGTGGAGGAAAAATCGAGAGAAAATTAACTGTTAGAACACAGTTTATAGTTAATACTCGCTGCCCAGGCAGAAAGTCTTATACACCAATAAAGTTTGTATACCATCTCGTAATAGATAAGTGCATCTCGTATATGGTACAAGGATCCTACTAAACACATACTAAAAACTGGAGTAGCTGTAAAATACCATCACACGATAAATAAATAATGGATTTTTTTGCAGAAAAATAATGTCCAAAGGTACAGGTTGAAAAAAATAAGATTAAAGTTAATTAATCAACATTTAAGGTAAAAAATTCGATGTGTTATTATTTAATAAAATAGTTTGTGAAATAATATTATTTAATAAAATAGTCCTGTGGAATATTACAAATTTGTATTTGTACATATACACAAGTTATATTGAAAAAAGTTATTATTTTGAAAGTAAGAAATAGTTTTTTTATATATATTTTTTGGTATATGGTGTTTTGTTCTTGTTTGTTTTGTATTAACACATACCTTTTTTTTAATAAAATAATTTGATTAGATTTTTCCAGTTTTATACAGTTTTTTGTTACACAATACTTTGAAGTAATCACTTGTCACTCAAATTTTAAATACATTAATTTTCTGCTATGCGTTCCAATTGTACCAACTTATTTCTTTGTAAAATAAAATAAACTACTTTGAAATTAAAATGACAGACACATCTATCACTGTTAAGGATCTTGTCGTTGGACAGACTATAGATGAGATAAGTGTCACTTAAAGTTGCCAAATTGATTAGTCTTGATGATTATGCTCGTGGGTGCTCCGCACACACTGTTTTCCTCTCGTAGGTGCAGGACCACCTGAGTATGCGCGCCCCTGAGCCCTAAAATGAAATAACTAAAATTTACTTACCGGTTTTCTTTGCGTTCAAAACGACCTCCACTGTCTTTGTTTCTTTCGAAAGGTCGTCCGTCTCTTTTCTCCTGTCCGTGCCCACTGTCCCTTTCATAACCTAAAAACAGACACATGAATTTCTTAAGCTTTACCAGGTTAGCTGTTATAGAGTTGTTATAGATTTGAAATATCGTCGGTGAAACGTGATAAACTGCTAACTCCATTATTCCTAATTTTACAGGAGAGCAAAAAAACGGTACAAAAAAATATGTACACATGTAGGAAGTATTTTGATGCGTTAATATGATAAAGAGATAAGAATTTTATTTGCTGGGGAACAATAAAACTCAATATTTCGTGTTACGTAATTTTTTTCAGATACAATAGGGAGATAGCAGATATTCGTCTTGCAGAAATAAGAAATAAAAATATACTTCTGGAGATAGCAACCTTTATTGTTTGAAATTTTGAAAATGGAAATGAATATTAGCCAAACAGATTTAGAAATAATTAATTAAATTTAAAAAATATGATATTCATAACCATATATTTATATTATCATTTTTCAAAAAAAAATTTCGCGCAAAAAACCTCATAATCGTGTTTCTTGGATCGAAATATACTACCCTACAAATATTTGCACTTATTTAAGACTCACTCTGTATATAATAGGGAAAAATTGACCAAAACGTAAGGCGAAAAAATACGCAAAAAAAAACACACGGGTACCTCCTTACATTGCCCCCCGGGCCCCTTTGGCCTAGTGCGACCCTGGATCGACGTACTGTACTAAAAAAACATACAACTAAGAATCTGGGTTTTTGCTTTAGCGTGATCGTAACGGAAATTACGGAGATAGCAGCATTTCGGTGGCTATTTCAGATCACTAGGAGTTAGCAGATATTATTGAGTTAAAATAAAAAAAAATCTTTAATGGGAAAAAATGTGTTTGCTTTCCCTATTTATAGAGTATTTTTTTCTCTTTCTAATGGTATAAAAAAACTTATTAACGTAAAAAATGGAGTTAGCAGGTTATCACGTTTCACTGACGATATGCAAGTTCAATATACCAAATAACCTAAACAATATTTCTCTGTCTCTGTCTGCAATAAAATTAAATGCTGGTGGCAAGTTCATTTCGCTCTTAAAAAATAACCAAGGCATGTGTGTTGACATGAGTCAAAAAACAAAATGCTCAGGACATGGTTCTGATCGAAAAGTAAAAGGAAAAGTTGCTTACGAAATTATTGCACAGGGTGTTTTAAAGTTAAGGTAAAAAACAACCCTTCAATTAACCCTGTATAATCAGCCAAGTACTAAAGTTTACAAAATATTGAGTGTATGAATTAAAGTTGATAGATTTATATACAGTTTGCTAAAAAAATCATGAAAATATGGCTACAAATAAAAATATATCACTTTAAACTTGACTAAAAAAATTCCGTTGCGTTTTTTTTTACATCTGAGTGTACTAAAAATATAGAGGGAGATAACTAAAAACGCCACTTTGTGTGGAAGGCGACGATATGATTATTCTGCTTCATTAATCTATTTTTTTCATATAATTGACTTACCCTTATCGTCGTCAGGACGTTCGCGGTTGTTATCTGTTCTCCAAGTATCTTCGGCAGCCCGGCGTTCTGAAACACAAAGAGATAAACATTGTAACTTCATCGTAAGTAAAAAAAAAACATCACGCAAAACTACTTTGGTGACCGCGGCTGCCGCGCTCACCAAATTTCAATCCTTGCCACGGCCAATAGAAACTTCTGCCAAAGCGGCAGAAAGGCCTACATTGCCCGCAGGCATCGAAAACCTGATGCGCGCGGCAGTCGCGGTCCATAGAAACGCACCATCGCACAGTGGTTCCCCTTAATTAGCTGCGCGGTCATAACTGTTAGATATCTAGATATAGCTTGACTGCACCTTTTTTAATAGAAATTTATAACAAATGTTAAATAAATGTATATAAAAAACTTAATGTAATATGTATTAAAAAAATTGGGCCCAGTTCGTGTGATTTGCATTTTAAGTTCTAACTATTCGGAAAGGTATACAATTATCTTTGCACATATGGTACATGTTTTTTCATATTGAAGAGGTCAAATTTATTTTAAATGTTGAAAAAATAAAAAAGACAGTTGTTTCATTTTATAAATACAATTTTATTGTCAATTGATATACAGTGTGTCTACGAAATAAGTAGACATGAAGAGGAAGAATGAAATGAAGCCAGAAAGCTGTTTCTCAGGGGCGAGAATGTGAACTGGAAAAGATTTCCTATAGTGGACTTCCCCAAAATATCGATGACTGAAGTCGATAGCGCAGTCAAGAGGCTAAAAAGAGGAAAGGCACCTGGACCAGACGGCATTCCAGTTGAGTTAGTTCAGATTGTTGCTCAGGAAAGACCTGATGTGCTGGTAGATATCTGCAATGATGTTATTGGAAATGCATCTATTCCGAGTAGGTGGAAACGTGCCCAGCTGGTGTTAATAGAAAAACCCCAGAAAGAAAGTGGAAAACGTAGCTATCGACCTATATGCCTGCTGGACTCGATGGTCAAATTAATAGAAATGGTCTTAAAAGATCGATTGGAAACTGAAAAAGCTAAAGGGTGGTTTAAATGAGAGGCAGTACGGGTTCCGAAAAAAAATCAGTACAATCGATTCTCTCAAAAAAGTGTCTCAGGCAATTAGAGTACTAAAGAATACTAGCTCGTCAAACAGAGATATCCTTATGTTGATTACCTTGGATGTAAAAAATGCTTTCAACTCGGCTAACTGGGAAAATATAATCAATGAGCTTAAATATCATTGGAAAATAAGTTTATATTTAGTGGAAAATATAAAATCTTATCTAAGCGAAAGATGCGTTATTGTAGAGGATACAGAAGTTAAAGTATCTAAAGGTGTACCTCAGGGATCTATACTGGGTCCTTTACTATGGAATGTACTGTATGATGGACTCCTTCGTATGGAATACCCAGCAGAAGTAGAAGTCATAGCATATGCAGATGATGTTGCGCTGATGGTAAAGGCTAAATGTACCGAAGACCTCGTTAGAACTGCGGAAAGAGCATCGGAGCAGGTGTGCTCACGGATGGATGAGGTGGGACTAGAAATAGCGCCGCACAAAACGGAGGCAGTTATTTTGGTTGGTAACCGAAAATCACGCAGTGTACGTTTTCATGTGAAACAAAATGTAATTGTACCAAAGAAAACAATAAAATATTTGGGGATTGTTTTCCAAGCGGGAGGAGGCTTTTCTGAGCATATCCGCCATACAGTTTTGAAAGCAGAAAAACAGGGGGCCATGTTATCCAGAATTATGCCAAACTGGTCTACCTTGGGTCAAACGAAACGCCGAGTGCTAGCTGTATTGTAGATGCTTGCTACAATTTTGTATGGATCCGAAATTTGGGGAGAAACCTGCAAAGTTCGGAGTCATAGAGAGAAACCTCTTGCAGTGCAACGAAGATTGGCCATAAGAGTATGTCGTGGATACAGGACAATATCTGCGGAGGCTGCACAAGTTATGAGCTCAATGGCCCCAATAGACATAGTAATTGAAGAAAGAATGGAAAGGCAAGAACATTCAGGAAGAACGGCGGAAGAAAGTCGAAATAGAGTTCTGGAAATATGGTGTAAAAGATGCGAGTCAAAACAGAAATGGGAAAGGTAAATGGACTAGAACACTTATAAAGAACCTAGAGTGTTGGATAAATAGAGAATATAGAGAAATGAACTATGCCATGAGTCAATTCCTTTCTGGCCACGGTTGTTTCAGGTATTACCTACATAAAATAAAGTTAGCTGATAGCCCGAGATGTCTCTATGGCGACTCTGATGCTGACACGGTGGAGCATACCCTTTTGGAATGTAAACGATGGACAGCTGAATGAAGAGTTCTATACGAAAAACTAAGAGTCCCAAAAATTAAGATTTCCGATCTAGTTCCAGAGATGATTCGATCCCCAGAAAATTGGAATAGTGTTAACACTTTTATGGAGACACTAATAGATGCAAAAGAGAAAGAAGCTAGACGAAGTAACTAAAACATCGCAGTAAAACCGCCTCCTCGAGAAGTAATGCCGAAAGGTAGTTCCTCGGGGAGATATTCAAAGCGGCTTGTGGAAATTTTTTAGTCGGTAAGGTACCTCAACCACCCCGACAGTACGACAGTACCACATACGGTCTCTGGTTTGCAGATTTTTCCCCACAAAAAAAAAAACAAGGCATGAAGAGGAAAAATAAGTTACTTTTATTTGAAGACAAAAAGTCAATCTTTAACCACCCGGTATAAGATCCGGCGGCAATTCGCGGCAGCCAGTGGCAATTAATTTATATGCAATATACTTTAAGCAACAAGTATTATCATGCCGTTTAAGAGGATTTGAAAGGAAAAGTAGTTAAAAGTCTTAAAGAGTGGCAAGCAAAAATGTAAAAATACTATTTTTGTTGTCTTCAAATAAATTGCCATAAATTAATATTACTTAGGTTTAATTAAGTGCAAAACAGAAAAAACAGTTCTTTTTACCTTCTTTTCGAACGTCCATTACAGAAAAGGCAACAGCTTTTATCAATTTTAATAAAATAAGTAATTAATTGGCGTTATCTGAAAACTGTTTATGTCATCTTGATAAACCTAACCTAACCTAACCAGTAGCAAAAATGTGACATTTCTAATAAAAAAAAGCGCTACACTAGGCTTACTTGATTTTGTTATTTATTATGTATCGTTTACAGGGGAATATAAGAAAAGTATTAGCAACAGTTTCATGCACAAACATTTTGAAATTAATATTTCTAAGTAATGACCTATCTGGGAACCACTGTGCATCGTGCGATTATATACTGTTTTTTTTTCTCAAGTAAGATTCTCAGAAAAGCAGATGGCGTCCCATACCAATCTATTTATTTTACTAAAAAAAAGTTTCTAATATTTCCTAAGTTAACTATGGATGGGTTTAAATATAAATCCGTCATGCGTCATCTCTTGTTTAACCAGTTACAACTAGGTTTTAAAGACAATACAGTTATTTAGTTATACAGTTATTTAGTTATACAATACAGTTACAATTAGGTTTTAAAAAAAACTAGGCCAAACCAGTTTTATTGGTTTATTTCAAAAATGACAGATCATATTTCAATTTTATTTGTTTGACGGAACGATGAACGACAAGCGGACGCCGATGCGTATGAACTCGCCTTTAGATTTTTGAGGCTTGTCAAAGTCTTGCCAAATTATATGTTATAATTTTGTGTCAATTTATGTCAAATACCCTGCGTTTTGGAAGATGATGCATTTTGATTTGTGTTTTTACGTGTTTTGTCTTTTGAAATGACGTGGAGGAAAAATAGAGGGAAAGTTAACTGTAGACCCGCCACATAGGTATAGAGTATAGACATTTTTTAATAATTATACTTTAAAAAGAACATATTAAAACGAATTGAAACTTACTTGATGTCCAAATTTCGGGCTTCTTCTCGTCAGACCTCCGGTCGTCAGATCTTCGATCGTCCGACCGGTTTTTAATATCGGACACGCGGTCTGATCGCCACGATCCCGCGTCTGGCTTTTTCTCTTTGTCGTTCCTCCAGACGTCCGCACTGGGTTTTTCCCTTTCCTTTTCCTTTTCCTTTTGTTCCGATAATTTGCGATCTAAAATTAAAAAAAAAATCGAAAATTAAGATATTCAAAATAACTTTTTGTGAAAGCGTTTCCAAATTGACAGTTTTTGATATTTGTTTGAGATTCGAAATGACATTCTTTTAGGCACTAGTATCTAAAAGTGACACTTCTTTTGGCAATAGTGCCTAAAAATAAATTGATCCATGTTTCAAAGTTGTTGTAGGTGGTCTCATATAAGTTTGTCGACTTCTCGGGCACTAACGTGGATAGCGCAGTTTCAGCAGCTTGTTGAATATCCAAAGACTCGTCATTATCACTCATTTTTTCACAAAAGTTTGTAGGAAATACGGCGACGTTTGAACCTGACAGAACTTTGTCATTAAACAATGCCTTAGAAACCGATTACCAGAACATTTTAAAAAATGTTTAAAAATAAATAATAATAATAGCACGAATATCTCAAATTATCCGCTTTCACAAAAAATCTTGTATGAAATTCGTTGCGAAAAGAGTGCTTTAAGTACGGGACGCAAAATTGCACACAAATAAAACACATTCATTTCGCAACTTGTTACATAAATAGCTATATTAATTTTAAACTTGACGCACTACGCAATGGCGTGCAGTGCAAATCAAAACATGATAAGCAGAAATTGGCGAAATATTAAAATAAAAATAGCATAAATAATTGGGATCCCAGCTTTCACTTTACTGCGCAAGACAGCGGCGACACCGTCGAAATTAATCAGGCGTTACATCTTTATGCTATCCCTTCCAGTGGCGGCTCGTCAGGGTAAGCGGCGCGCCTCTGGGTTTACAGCAAGAACCGAGCAGCTCTTTTTCGATTTCCCACAAATTTATTAAAATATGAGCTGCCTGGTTATTGTGGCCACCTCTTCAATTATTCTTTCCAAATTTTTATTAGTCTCGATATATGAATAAGAAAATGTTTTTCTTTGTAAATTTAATTGTCTATACCGGGTGCGTCTTAAAAGTGTCCCACCCATATAATTTTTTTATATAAATTTGGATTGATTGACGTATTCAATTGTTTTCAGTCACTTCCTGTTTCACCGGAAATGTATACCGGTGTATATACAGGGTGTTTCAAAAAACATGTGCCATCTCTCGTGGGGGAGATTCCTCACGTAAAAATAAGATTTATTTTTCATATCAACATAGGTCCCATTCTGCTTTGTTTCGTAGCTACAGGGTGTTAAAGTCTTAATAATCTTTCCATTTACTATAATTTTCTTTCAAGTACTTTTAGTGATTCGAATGAAATTTTGAGAGCAAAAGTTACTGTAAGTGATACATATTTTAATGCTAAAAAAATGTCGATAAATTCATCAGGGACGTGCATATGGGTTATCACTGGAATATGTTTCAAAAAAAAACTGCGCCACTGACTTTTTTCTTTTGATATCAAAATTGTGTAAGTAGTTTAATGCCAGTTAAAAATTATCTCTTGATATTTTGTCGATTTCGGCCTCCTTGATGAGATAAACGCAATACTATTAATCACAATTAATAAAATTAAAATAAAAATAAAATTAATAAATTATTTATTTTACCTAATTTATTATTAAATATTATTACTATTAGTCCAACTTACAGCAATTTCAAATAAAACCTTATTTTCTTTTTCTTTAAACTTCCACCGTCAAAATTTCATTCGAAACGCTAAAAGTACTTGGAAAATTATAATAAATCGAAAAAAGACGAGAGTTTAACACCCTGTAGCTACGAAACAAAGCAGAATCGGACCTATGTCGATATGAAAAATAAATCTTATTTTTACATGAGGAATCTCCCAACGAGAGATGGCACGTTTTTTGAAACACCTTGTATATGTTTTACCGGAATAAAGAATTTTTTTTTACTTTATTTGATAGAAAATGACACTCTGAATAGAATGGCGTATGGCAACTTCGTAAAAAATGATTTTTCCAAATATGCTAATGAGCCATCCCCGTTCTATTTGAAAAAAATTATATATGACAAAAAACACGATTTTAGCATCTTTCAACCAACCAGTATAAGACACGAAAAACATTAGACAATCAAATCTATTTTTCCAAGGCTCTTTGATTAAAAGTTAGTGTTTTTAACACAGCCATGGCACTCCGGACTTTAGAAAATATCCTAAAATAATCTGATTAAAAGAAAATATATAAAAGTGGGCAACGCTGTGCCGGTCAAGCTTAATCACGTGACTAAAGTTTATTTGGTATGAAGTGTATATGGTCCTATGAGTCGTGTAAAACGTTAAGAAATAATAAAATATGCAGCTATTTTTATTGCACGTCATTCTGGACTTTTTATATCTCCATCACAGATTTTATAGTGTAAAGCTTCATTTAGAACATCGAAATCAGTGGAATAAATTAGTAGTTTCAATTAGTCGTCGAAGTTTGTTCACCTAATTTTAATGTAAGCATTCAGAACGTCATAATCAGGGGGGTGACAGTGAAATAGGAAAATTGGAAACAGTCATTAGTGTCATTCTTGTCATTCTCCTCACGACAAGTATGGCCGCTTAGACAAGGACAGCATTGTTTTTGTCTAACTATTGTCTAACTTCACAGTTTAGAATTGACAGATTTCAGTTTTAGAGACAACTTCAGATTTGTTCTAGAACAAATTCGAAAATATTCGACGCCATTTTAATTCATTCCGTTTAGTTTCGTTTTGGAAGTTCAATTTAATATTTCGGGTGAAATTTATAAATATAAAGGTAATAAAGTATATAAAATATATATTACATGAAGAATCCTGGAGAAAATGACGTTTCTGCAGTAGTAGGTATGTTCCATGTATATGAAAAATAGGTAGTAAATAAACACTGTTTTTACATTTTTTAGATGCAAGAAAATGGTGTTATAATCTCTTTGATCGGCGATTTTTTTGAAAATGGAAACAATTTACAGCAAGGTAAGATCATTTTTAACTATTGCCAACATTAGTTATCTCCAGTATGTGCGATTTATTGTCAATAATCGGACTGATAATCTGATTATATTATCCGACTAAAAGTCTCTTTTTGCTTCTTTTTGATTTATAAGCCAGGTCTCTTTGGGAATAATGGACGCTTTTTTAAACAGTATATTTATATTTTATACCTATTGATATTTTTACATTGTTAATTTTAGTATAAAAAAATTTGTTTTTCTGTTTTCAGGTTTTTGTATAAGGCTCCCGTTTTCATGTTCTTGTGTCCGTTTTCTGTTCTTGAAGTCTGCGAATACGTGTGTTTATTTACAAATTACTGTAAGCCATGCTTATACCTTAACTAATTAACGTTAAAAGTACATATAATTAACTAATTGGTATTGAAACAATACAATCCTCTATATTTTTATATTTATTTAGTCACGTTGTTCCATATTTCAAATAAATATATGTGAATAAATTATTTTTTGGTTTTATTTATGAAAAGAAAAAATACAAAATACATTTGAACTGAAAGCGGAGGCCCGCCATTGACTAACCGGAAACGGAAATGAAAATTAAGCCATCATGTCCTTATCATGTCAACCTGTCAATTGGAAAATTAGTTCTCCAGACGACAACGAAGGCTTTCGGTGGCGTATCGTGTTTCCACGATTTAACACAGAGTTGACACTTCTTTCTAGTTAATTATTTTATGGTTATAATTAGTGGTAGTAATTTACAATTAGTGGAAAAAGTTAACAAACGTTTGACTTTTCCAGTAATTATACTTCAAAATTTGCGAGGAATGTCATTACGGCCTTGGATTATCACCCGTCAAGAAAAATTTTGGTTAGAAATCAAAAGCTTTATAAGCTAAATATTATGCTTTCTCTATGGATACAACAGACTACCGCAAGCTGTTGCTCAGATATTTTATTAATTTTAATTGTGTTTTTTAGACATTGTGAATGATCGTAAATTAAAAAGTATAAAGTGTAATTGAAACCACTAATTTACTCCACTAATTGGCAGGTTCTGAATGAAGCTTAACACCATTAAAAAGTAATAAAATGCAACTTTTAAGGATAAAAACTAACTAACTAAATACTAACCTATTTCTTCTTCCCTAGCCCGTTGTTTCGCGGCAACACGATCAAGCATCTCTTGTCTTTGTCTGTCGGCACGTTCCTTTTCTTCTTTTTCCTGTCGTTCGCGTTCTTCTTGTTCCTGACGTTCCCTCTCTTCTCGAGCGATGCGTTCTAGTTCTTCGCGCCTTTAAAAACATAAAGGTAAATGGTACCCAACATTCTAGCAACTTGAGGGAATACGACAATTATGTCACAAAAACGTAATTAATAATTGGATACAATAATATAATTTAGATATAATCTTCTAAACAAGGTGTGTTTAAAACACATATTACTTCAAAGCATCAAAGAAAAAACTGTTCAGATTTTGATTTTACATCTATTATGTTCAAAAATATACATGAACTTTCAAAAATGACAATTTTTACAAACTATGGTCTGTCATTTTTGAGATAAACCCATATAGTTCAGTCATTGGGGATCAAAAAAGGGGCCTGCTTGGAAAAAAGTCCGGAAGTTTTGAAACTTTGCAGGTTTATAGGTTTTGGGGTCCCTAACTAAAATCCATAAAATGCACATTCCCAGACTTGCCGCCGGCGCGGCGCCGCCATCTTGCCAAGATGATGCCCAACATCGGTGTTTTGTAAATATCTCGAAAACTATGAGTTTTTCGCAAAAATTTGAAGAAAGCAAAATTAAAGAGAATAAAATTTCCTATAAAAAAGGCTCTATGAAAATTTTCGTTAAAGTCAACCGTTTAGGCACAAAATCCCTGGAAATTTTACAATTTTGCCTAAACTATATATAGTCGATTTTCCGAAATCAAATGTCGATTAGGGTTCACTAAAACTAGTTTTAGTTTAGTTTCTTCAATTTTGTCATGAAACAGTGGCGTATCATTAATTCGCTCATTAAATTTATGAATAATTAATTGTTGTACTGGACAGCATTCATTGCGAACTTACCACCAGGTTCAGCATTGGCCTGGTTGTACCAAAGGTGCCGAAGAATGGGATTGGAAGAAAACAAAAACAGGCATTAATCCAGTCACAACGTTGACAGATCCAGCTCCAAAATCCCTATTGGCATTTTTATCCTATAAATGCAAAACCAACAACTGTGGTAAAGCCTGCGGATGCAGAAAAGCAGGATTAAAATGTTTTTGTGCATACTGCAATGGGAAATCCTGTGACAACATCACTGAAGTGTCACTCGACAAATCTGATGATGAGAAGTTGGACGAATTGAGAGACCACCCTGATGAGCTCAGCACAGCAGACACGATCGACTTTGATATCAATGAGCCAGATCCGTCGGGCTTGTGCAGATAAGTTAAAGTCTTTACCTAGTGGAGTAGGCCTCCGGGAGACCACGTTAAAATAAACGCGGCATGTACTTTACCTCTTGGGTTGGTGTGGAAACAAATACACATTTTCAATAATTCAAATTAATTATTCATAAATTAATGAAATAATTAAAAACTAGTTTTAGTGAACCCTAATCGATATTTGATTTCGGAAAATCGACTATACATATAGGTATCATATTTTACGCAAAATTGTAAAATATCCAGGGATTTTGTGCCTAAACGGTTGACTTTAGCGAAAATTTTCATAGAACCTTTTTTATAGGAAATTTTATTCTCTTTAATTTTGATATCTTCAAATTTTTGCGGAAAACGCATAGTTTTCGAGATATTTACAAAATACCGATTTTGGGCGCCATCTTGGCAAGATGGCAGCGCCGCGCCGGCAAGTCTGGAAATGTGCATTTTATGGATTTTAGTTAGGGACCCCAAAACCTATAAATCTGCAAAGTTTCAAAACTTCCGGACTTTTTTCCAAGCACAAATCCCCAATGACTGAACTAATAAAATTGCAGAAAAACCATAGGACTTAAGAAGATTTTACGTGCCTCTATCATGAATGAACAATCAAATGTATTAAAAAGATATAAAAATTGGGTCGATACATTTCTTCTATACGGTATTGCCGGATTTTGAATCATCAAAATTTCAAACGGCACAGTCTCAAGTAGGCGTTTACGCAAAATCTTGCATCCAGGGTTGGAACTTTATTTTTCACTATTAGCTACTCATTTTACTACATCTGTAATATATTATATTTAGCTTACATTATATTATATTTAGATATATTATCTTCATTTCAGTAGTATACAGGGTGGCGCCTCTCATACACCGCGGAAGCTCCAAGGAGAACGACAGTTTATATTGAAATGAAATTTTGTGAACATATGTAGGTTAATTTAGAGCACTTTTAAAAATATAGGAAGCTCTACAGGGTGTCCTCAAAAAAATTTACATATCAAAGTTGTTTTTTGTCATGGAACACCCTATATATTATTTGATTTTCGGAGTCTGGGAGAAAAATAAAGGTGAGTTTTATAATTTTTTTTAAATAACGATTTAAAACAGGCACCAAATCAAAAACTGTTTAAACAGGGTCTTAAAAAGTTGTTGCTGCAGTAAGAGCCATATGGTATGGAATATTACTTTAGTATGTAAATATTGTGAAATGCGCAGGGCTAGAATTTAGAATTTGTAATTTGTGGAAATATTGTATATTATTTTTCTATTTTGGTTTTGACGTTATTTCACTTTGCATAAAAACAAAAACGGACGACACACGACTTAATTATGGTATGTATATTGTTTATTGTTTAAATAGCGAATTGTTGCTACTAACTTTATTTGCTCTTCGCGTTTGCGTTCTTCTTCCTCTTGTTTCTCCTTAAGCCATTTAGCTCTTCTTTCTTCCTTTCGTTTGGCCCTGCATTCGGCGTGCCGCTTTGCCCGTTCCTCCGCCAACAGTTTTTCGAATTCTTTCAATTTCTCTTCGTACACGGAGTTCCTTTCTTTCTTAAGTTTAGCCAAAAACTCATCCTTGAAATAAATTTTTTATTTAATTTTAAAATATACATGTTTTTACATAAAGAGTTAAATTATAATACATGTTTTATTAAAAATTATATTATTCCCTGTCACACTTATTAAAATCCAAACATAAATTGGACGACCAGCGGGGTATGTAATACTTCCGTTAGGAGATGCAAGACATTGTCGTTGGTGGGGAGGCTCCTGGTCAGGTGCTGGGGGGAATCCCCCTAGCGCCTGGCTTGGTCTAACAAGTATCTCACTCATCGTCTTATCCCTGGCTGTAATGTTGTAGCCAGGGAATTGCACCAAGACATATAACGATGCCGGACGAGGCTACCCCTGTCCGTCATACCAGGCGCCCTCTACTGACTGTGGTCATGTGGCTTAACCGCCTGGACAAAGAAGAGACAACCTCACCAAAAACCTGAATGCTACGATGGCGGGACCAGATCAAAGGGATGCGTAGGTAGATAGAAGACTAGACTGTAGCAGTGAACCGACTATCCCTAGCGACTCGTGGGAACACTATGAGATCTAGCATTAAAAACACTACCAGTGAAGCTGTGGGGAAGCCCCCTAGCGACACTGGGAACATTACAAATAAAAGTTCCAAGGGACCAAATCCAAAAGAAACTAGAAAAGAGGCGGCTGACACTTGCTTGGGTTAGGTATCATCCTCCACAAGTGGCACACAAGCTACCACCTTCACCAGCAAGGGTCGGGAGCCTACCTCTAGACCCAATAAGCGACACAAGCTACCGTTTCGTTTACCCGGTCTGGGTCAACCAGGCGGGCTAGACGATTCTCTGAGAGTAGGTCTTAGCGGATCAGAAGCACGGAGATACCTCCGACTGCTCCACGAAGGACTTGCTGCAGAGGAAGCAAAAGCGAAAACAGTCTGGCGAAAAGGGGAGAGTAAAGAAACCAAGAAACAACCTGACCCATCCCCATCAAAGGGCAAGAGAGGGAGCGAGAACCTCTCACCTATTCTCCGGCAGGGAGAGAAAAAAGCCAAGATGGAAAGCCGTGCAACACCGGGAGGCAAGCAGGGACCTATCACCAACTTTGCCGCTATTGCTTGACAAGTGAAATAGCGGTGCTGCCAAATAATTTCCCAGAGGTTGCTCTGACGTCTCTAGAAGAGGCTATACTGGACGAAGTAGTGGCGAGCGGATCTACACAATGTGGGTCAGCTGCGTTTTGCAGAGATACACTTTCGGGTGGACATGATCCTCATAGATTGTGTATCTCAAGAATCGGCGAATTGGTTGGTGGAAATCGCACCTAAGCTTAAAAATTGGCAGGGGCCAGAACTGGTTGCAGTGAAGGGAGAAAACTAAAGGGGCGCCCATCACGGTCTTTCTGCCGAGGAGCAAGGGGAAAGACACCACCTACCTGCTGAACCTTATCCAGGGTCAGAACTTCAATGTAAGGACATCGAATTGGCGAGTCATCAACTCGAGGGAGGAAGGTCATGGTCAGGTCCTTACAATAGGAATTGACCCCAAATCCAAGAAGGCAATCAATAGAGAAAGAGGGACAAATCCTCTACTACAGATACGGGACAACACCAGTATCAGGTTTAAGGAGAGACCAAGTTAAAGAGGTAGAGAAAATAGAGACAGATCCTCCAGCCTCCACCTCACAGGTTCCTCAGCCGGAGGCAAGCTCCTCGACTGTGAAGGGCGGCACGGAGGGCCAAACTACAACCGTGGAAGAGTGTGTACCCTCGGAGGAAGAACTGTTGTCAGAGGAGGATGGGAAATACCCTGTCCCCTCTAGAACAGGGGTATGATGGGTTATAGACTGTGTGATGACTCAATGAAGGGGGGCACAATAGATCTTTAAGGTCGCAGTGATTAATCCCCCCTCTTACTCATTCTACATTCTACAGGGTATGTAATATATAGGCGTAAATTTACTTTATCAGCTTTCATGCGTGCAAATCTGTCTCGCGTAGCTACGGCCAATTTGCGCTCCTCCATCGCGGCAGCTATTCTTTCTTTCTCTTGTTGTTCCCAGAAGTTTTGATCTTGAAGCTGCCTCTCCTTCAAACTCTCTTGAAGTAATGGAATTTCTTCCAAACGCTTAGCACGTTCAAAGTAGTCAACCTTTCGAAAAAAAAAACATTGAGTAAAAGATAAAATATTAAACACTAATAAACATTACTTTCTTTTCTTGTGACTTCAATTTAGCTTGAAGTTCACGTCTTTCCTTTTGTATTCCTCGGCTTCTTTCGCTGCAATTTGGTCGGCATCCAGTTTTTTGATGTCATCTTCATCCATTTTTTTAAGGATTTTCTGCCCATGGCCAGTTTGACTAATCTATAAAAAATGTACAATGTAAACATATGAATCCAAAACACTTTTTTCTTTATAATGGAAATATTACATTTACCAAAACAATTAATACAGGGTGTCTCACAGAAGTACCGCGTATTTTTGGAATCAAAATGAATAAACACTACTTAAGGGCTCTAACTCATTGACGACCAGGTCGCAACGACCTGGCCGTCGGCTGGCCGGATGCATTGCATTTATAGCTGCGGCCAGATGAACGACCAGTTTCAACAGAGTTGTCAGATCTAACGATTTTTTACGTTTTACCAATTAGAAAATATTGTTTTCAGAAATGTTAAAATATCCGAGTTAACTAAAAAGCGAAATTGCTATTCATGAGCTTATTAAATGTTCTAATATTAATTAATGCATTTAAAATATTCTTGGATGATTTTTCGTTAATAAATACTGGTGTGGTAAATGGAGTAAGTAAAATCTCCAACCCCGACTACACGATAACGTCGTTATTTCCTTGTTTTTCAAATCCGCGATGCCTGCTATTCCATCAGTCGTTTCATAACAGAATATTCTACATCCTACATCTATGTAATTTAATATGTGTAGAGTGAGACATGCAACTCGTGAGATTTTCAGCATTACATCAATAAAGGACAAAAACAGTATTGTTCCTAAAGGTGCGTCCGGACTTGAGCATTTTAGCCCGAACGCACCGAGCGCGCACGAACAAGCAGAACAAATAGGCCGAACAAAAAGCATTGTGTACGCGCGACCGACAAAAAGGGAAATATTCTGTTTTTTTTCTACTGATATGGACTTCTACTGATGGCTCTTATTGACTTTAGAAGTGTTAGAAGTAAACATATTCGTAAAAAAGGTCGTCAGACACTGGCTCTAAATATAAGCAGGTAGAAAGTTTAGCATCCAGTTATTTCAATGTTTACAATATAAATTCCTCTTTTTTATTGTTACTGAGAATCTACAACAGTAATTACTTCTCTTTTTATGAATGTTTAAGTTACTTTTACTCATTTCTACTAGATATATTATTTAATTTTTTCTTTAAATAATATATCTAGTAGAAATATAGTCTAATGAACCCTGTTTGAAAAACGTTAAATTAAATATAATATTTAAAATACAGTTGTCCTCCTTGTACATGACTACAATACAACTAAAAAAACTAATTTAATAAAAAAAAACAAGTGGTTGTAGAAAAACTATAAATATATGATTTTTTTTTATTTTTTAACATCAAAACTCAAAGGTATAATAACAGGTAATCATACTAACCATAAATAGAGTAGGTATGTCATATAAAAATTTTTGGAATTTTTACTAGAATCGACCCTTGATAAAAAAAAGGGACTAGATTTAAGTTTACCTTTGATCCAGTCTGTATACTATTTCTATGGATTTTCTACACGTGTGCAAAAACTACACTAAAACACTATATCTTATATAAAATAAAATATTGTGCGTTGAATTTGAGGGATTTCATCTGAAAAATTATTAATTTGGAAGAAAACCGGCAACAAGCGGCAGAAAATAATATTTTAGTGCAGTTTACTGGTCGCAACGACCCCTTGGCAACGACCAACGGACGGCCAGGACGTTAGTGTGCGCCGTATCATTTGATTCAATGGTTTTAGATGTAACAGCGGCCTGGCCGGTGCGACCTGGTCGTCAGTGTTTTCGAGCCCTAAGTCTACCGTGGCTCACCCCTATAACTTTTTTAGTTTTTCAGATAAAAAAACGAGATTTCGTATATTAGCTTTGAATAAGAAGACTAAGGAAGGAGCATAATGCTATCCATGTATTCATGCATGGTGGGCGGAAAAGCCACCATAAAAGCTCTCTAGGGTGGGGATCCTTGACAGTTCTGTTTGACGATTCATTTGACACATTTGAATTTGATTTGAAATTTTGTGGATTTGTCAGTCTTTACGGAGCTTATTTTATGTTATTTATTATTTATTCTACTACTGATAGTTGTATAAAGGTAGTAAATCTAGATGAAAATTGTGGCAGAACTTAAATTAACAGTGACACTATCGCGATTTATCGAAAAAAGACTCTAAAATAGTTGGTTGTGTAGCGTGCGGTAGATCTCGGCAAAAATTGAGTGAAATAATGGAACAACTTTTCGCTAGTAAGTGACTATATAATATACATACGTGTAGTAAACCGATCATTTAGGAAATTCACTTAAATTAACTAAATTATATATTTTTCTTGCATTTTAGCTTTTATTTATTACTTGTCAAAGATTAGATGTCAAAGAATTTAGATACGTTAATTTGACTTACCTGCTTCAGTAGCGTATCGGATGTTTGTGTTAATAAATACTTATTATAACTTATCTATTTTTATTAGAATTATATATTTTTATAACAATTTTAATAACTACCAACATTTATTCACAACGTAAAATAAAACAACAAATTATTGAGTCTACCCCTCGTCTACCCTACATCATAGTTTTACATTTTTTAAATAAAATTAGAACGACACTGATAAACCGGAATTTAAGTCGGCCATATTTGAGGCCCATCGTGGTGTACCTAAGATTTTTGATATGCTCCTTCCTTAGTCTTTTTATTCAAAGTATATTAGTATTATATGACATAAATTAGGATTGACTGACGTATTCAGTTGTATTTGGTTATGATTTGGTTGCAGAATAAATAAAATATTTTTTTTTAATTATTAGTTCAACCAATAGGTGCGAAATATGCTAAATAATGAAACAAAATATATTTATATTCTGTAATAACAAAAGTAAAGATAATATAACTTAAAAATAAATCTTACTTTTTACTCTATTAGATTTTTTTCAAATGGATGCAAAACTATAAAATGTGAGTAAATATTATACCGGAAAAAACAAATATTTTACCTATATTTTACTAAAATATTATGCTTTCAAATACTCATGGATAATAGGTACAACATTAAACCATAATCACAAACAATTTAAGAATTTTCTAATTTCTAAAAAATGCTTACCTGGTGCAACTTCTCTTTGAGATGCCTATCTTTAATTTGTTGGATTTCGTTCAAGTGACGGCGTCTCTCGCGTTCTTGACGCTCTTCCTCTAAGCGTTTCTGTTCAGCCAACATTTGCTGCCTTTGAATTTCCTCAATACTGCAAATAAATTATTTAGAATTTATTAAAATACTATATATTTTTTCATTTACCGTTTTTGTTCTTCCTCTTCACGAACCGTATTGAGCCTCTCAATATATTCCTTTCTATCCTCAATAATTTTATGCCTCTGAAGAATCTTTTGGTGTTCTTTAACTTTCGTTTCATGGTAATTTTGGACCATGCTGTTCCTAATTCTTTCCCTTTCAGTCTGTAGATATATACAAAAAGCTTTAACAGCAAAAAAACAAAATATAAAACAATATTATTCATACCTTCTTCTTATTGGGATAAATAACATTAACAGCTTGGTTCAAAACACTTGACATATTAACAAGCTGATTACGAACTTGTTCGCTGGGCATAACTTGTAGAGTTGGACCTTCAGGTTTATCTTCTCTTTGGCTTTCACTCAAATCAATACCAAAGTGAATGCAGTGTTTACCATGATCTATTCTGATCTAAAAAAATAAAGAAACTTTGGTAAAATAAAGAAATAAAAAAAAATAAAGAAAAGAAAGTAAAAAAAAATAAAGAAACTTTGGTAATTATTGGGAAAACTGGAAATCGTCGGATTTTCACCAAAATTGGTACACACCCTATTTTGAGGTCGTAGATTACGAATCTGAACTTTTTTCCTGGCGGTCTCTTACCGTATTTCAGAAAAAACGGAAACTTATTTCAACATTGAATTTTTCTTTATTTCGGCCCTATAAAGTAATAATTTCACTACATTTTCATTATATTATAGTTTATCTAAGCCACACTTGATTGAGGATAGAAAAATGTCCAAAATTTTACTGAAAAACACTTTTCTTAACAAAATAACAAAGAAAATAATTGAGACCAGATGGAAGTTTGACATTTCATATATCCTTCTTTCTCTCTCCTATGTAATGAGAGAGATAAATATTATTCTAGACCTAATTTAGAAATTTGAAAATTTACAATGTTGCAATATCTTCTATTTTTTCGGGTGATTAGGGATTTTAAATAAATTATCTATTATGAGATCTGACAGTTAAATATACCTACCTATTCACAAAGTTACGCGGAAGAGTTTTGATTGCATTGGTTTCAACTTCTATGCGGAGGGGGTTAATCTTTTTTTGATATAATAACAAAAGATTAACACCCTCCACATGGAAGTTGTAAGCAATGCAATCAAAACTCTTTCGTGCAACTCCGTGGTTATAGTCAAATCTCGTTGATAAAATAGCAGCTATGGGAAGGAGCCATTCTTCTGGCGACCGCCAGAATAAGCGAAAAAAACACGCTAAATTTAGGTTTAGTATTGGCAACGTTGCTTTAAATGCCAGAAACACATAACCCAACATTTTCAGATTGTTTACAAGTTTATTTTAGCAAATTTTCCTCTATTATGCATAGAATTGGTTAAAAAAGTAATAGAAAATAGCAAAAACATCATTGTTTATTGAATACCTAACAAAATATGTGCTAGAAAACCTTAAAAGTATGAGAAATTAAGAAAAATTCGATGTTGAAATAATTTTCCGTTTTTCTGAAAAAACGGTAAGAGACCGCCAAGAAAAAAGTTCAGATTCGTAATCTACGACCTCAAAATAGGGTTTATACCAATTTTGGTGAAAATCGGACGATTTCCAGTTTTCCCAATAATTATACTACTTTTTATTAAAAACATTGACTTACCTGCATATCATTGTGCCTAACCGCGTCAACCAAAAGTCTCTCGAGATGAAATGGAGTTGCAAATTTAGCCAACTCTAAAAGTCTCGAAAATTCAATTGTTTGATAAACTTGAGCAGCTTGTCTTACAAGTCTAACCAAAGTAACGTCTTGTAGGGCTGGGACATATTGTTGAAGTGCAATATTTCCTTCATCTGTAATAACCAAAGTATATCAAAATGACTAATATACAAATTTAAGCAAATTTTACCTCCTTGTATATGTTGAATAATACCATGAACATGTGAACATAAGTTCAAGGGATCGAAATCAACTTCTAACCATCTATGTAAATCTTGAAGTTGTGGTGTTGCAAGGCTGATTACGTTAATACGAACCTAAAAAGTGCATTAGCGAATATAAAATATCAAAACAAACCATGAAAATTTACCAAATCCTTTAGAAGACTTGCTCTAGTAGGTGGTTGCATTAAACCTAAGAGTATGGCTAATCTTTGTGCTTTTTCTAAAGGCGATTTATCGGTTTCAATAAATCTATCAAACTCTGGATGGGCTGAAGGCAATGGAATAGACAAAGTCGCAAGTAAGACTCTAGAAAATGAAGAAGTTACAAAACTGTGGAAAAAAGACAAGCAAATACTATATACTTGCAAGCCATCCTCTGTAGCTCTTCCTGAGTAATATTCTTCTTCATTTCTTTGCTCAGTTGCAGTAATTTGAACAGAGCTGCAGCATGGAACAGGTAATTTCCAGCTTTCCAAAAAACCATTGCAAGTTTTTGATAGTAATTGGCCATAGTTTTAGGAACAGGCATTTTCTTAGATAAGTTCATTAAATTGTTAATATCTTCTATGGCTTTGTAAGCTTCTTGCCATAATTCCATTTGAATTGCAAAATCTAATTGATGAAGCCTAAAAACTCAAGTTTAGCAAATATTTTCTATTTAATTAATGGTATTTAAGCAAGACCACACAAGTGATAATGGAATTCAGGTTCAATCATTTTAATGTAAACTAACCAGCAACCCTAAAACATTTTTTGGAGGGAGAATTAAATACATGAGATACATGAGAACTTTTAAGTTTTGAATTTTTATCAAAATATTAATATTAAATCATAAATCTTGAAGCATATTTCACTAAGATATCTCTGTTCCTTTTGATTTTTTTTTATTTAAAAAAAATACTTTACATCATCAAATTTAATTAAACTACACAATTAAAGAAGAAATATGTGGTTTACTTGAGGTAATCTTGCTCTTTTACAATTATTACTAAATTACCTCGTCTCTAAATTTAGTTGTTGCGTTTCTGGTTTAGACATAGACACATTAGCAACCTGGGCAGGTAACTTACATATATCTTCCAAATGTTTCCGGAGCTTATCGCACAATTTCCTGAATTCAGTTTTCCTATTATATTTCAGACAAAACTGAAATGCCATTCTGGCAATATCGTGGTACAAATTTTCCACATGAGCATTAGTTCTAAGAAGCTCTAAACATTGACAATAAGACTCCCAAAGAAACTTAACCCATGGAGTTAATATGGTGCGGTCTGATCGATCTTGAGCATCTTCACCAGACACAGCACTTAAAAGTATACTTTCCGGTGTTGCTAAGTTGTCTAAATCATCTATATCAATTACTGCTTGAGCTGACTGTTCGCGTGCAGATTCAGTTTTCTCTTCAGCCATTCGTAAATATCCTCTTATTACATTTTCTAATGAACTTACATTGACAGATTGGAACATATTACGATATTGAAATAATCCTTCTTTTGCAATATGAGACTTTTTCAGCTCTACACATAAATCAAGGTACTTAAACATAATCGGCTCTAAAACCGATTCTGACCAATTATAAGCCCATTTCTTATTCCGAAACACTTCTTGTAAAGTATCAAGAGCTCTAGCTGGTTTCCCAACTTCAATGAACTCTGTAAATACAATGTGAACATTATTAAATCTTCGTAACAGGAAATATTTTATTTATAAAAAACAAGATTATAAGATCCATATGCCCCTATAAAAGCTTACCATTAGCACGTTTTAAAGCGTTCTCCGGCCTTTGTCCGTATCGAGCCATTTTTAACAAATCTATTTAAGTAACTGCTTTATTTACATTTACTTCTTATTTCAGGACGAAAATGATCAACCAAATCGCCCAGAAATCTAAAAAATATTCTAAAAATTATAAAATAGACTGGATCAATTTAATGACCTTTTAGTCATCTGTCACTAACTGTCACTTCCGTCACTTCGCCACGATAGCCACGATAAAAACATAAACCACAGAACAACTGCAGTGCGTCCACGTTAGAGATGTGACTATAAATTAGTATATGATCGTTTTCTTTTATTCAAGGCTCCAAAAGAACATGATGAAGCCGAAGACGTGGATATATTACCAATTAAACTTTAAAAAATACAAGCTAAACCCGCTAAATCTTATTCAAAGTGTGGTATACCCAAAGTGTAAACTTTAATTTAGAGCAGTTGAGGTCCTATAATTTCTATAAATCTATATCAAAAATGTTTTATATATGATCGGAAATTCAGTTGAAGCTCTCTTCATTCCCGCCAAGCAGGGGCGCATATATTGGAGGAGTAATGGGGGAAATTACCCTCACAGAGAAATTCAAAACCAATCATATACCAATCACTGAACTTACCACTTTGGTAAGCTATGGATACTGTGGACTGTGGATCTGGTGGCTAATCTTGAAGCCTAATATTTGCCCTTGCATATTTGCTGCATTTAATCACAGATACTACGCAAGCGCACATCGGCGATGTTGCCAAATTTCAGGTTATTTTTAAATTATTTACAGTTTACAGTAGACCGTACAAAACAATTTTGTTTTAATTTTATGATTTTAAATGTATGTTAAATATTCAATCAGCAATGATACAAATTCGATGATTAATTTTATAATTTAATAATCAAAAATTATGGAAAGAAGGTTAATGGAGATTGTGAAGTTAAGGTACTGTACTATGATTGTAATCGGAGGTGTAAGTATATAAATAATACCTTATTTATATGTATATTTACATAAGAATTAAAAATTATCATTTGCGGATTTTTTCTATTAGAATTATTTTGCATCATCAATATGACACATTTATTACACCCAAGTTGTTCAGTTTCTAGTTATTTACAGGCAACAATAGTTTTGATTATATAGATATGCATATTATGACGAAGTCCAAGAATATTTAAAATTTCAATTTGATAATTTTTAACACATAAATGACAATGAAAAAATTTGATAAAGCGGTAAGAGAGTATCTTTTTCTTATCCAATATGCTTTAATCTATGAGTCTTAAGGGGTGAGCGGTATTCCATCCCAAGCAAGATTGATATTCCAGGAAAAAATGAAGGTCGCATAGAGAACATGGAAGGAAACACGCTACTACTTTTGGCTGCGTAATATCAGCGATTGGTATGGATGATCAGTTTTGGATGCGAGAACATTGTTTCGACTAGCTGAAGGCAAAACACACTTACATTGGCACGATTAGAAGATGGAACAAATGACTCCAACGTGCTTTAGCAAATGGCACACGAAGAATAAGATCAGTCTTATTTATATAGCACAGTATGTACATGTCAATACCTATATAGTTTGATTATAATGTTTGTATCATAATTTCTTAAAAATATCAAGTTAGTGGATCAATATAGCCATTGTATTGTAGGGATATATTTTATCGAAGAATGTTGATAGGATTAAAACAAGCTTTAAGTTTTATCTTTTACTATTTAGAAGGGAGATGTTGAGTTACTATTTTGAGAAGGGAGATGAAGTTTATGTCGTAGTATACATTACAGTATTTAATATCCTGTACTTTGATATTCTTTTCTTAATTTACTGTAATACCAAAATAAAATCTTGACAATATGGTGAAGGTTGAGTTTTGAGCGTATTATTATACAATAGTATTAACGAAAAATGTAGTAAATACTAGGGAGACCATTTTACGAAAAGAAAATCTGTCGTCGGTGCAGCTGCAAAATATTTATACTAAAATTTATGTAGTGGTGGAGATAGTTTACTAGTAAAAAATAAGCCATTGTCGAAGAGCTATATGGAAGGTTCAGTCTACAGATTATTAGAATTTGTGAAAATATAATGGAAAGTACTCTTTCAGGGCTATTACGGAATTTTACACTATCGCGATTCGCTTTGGAATTAAAATGTGTATAAGACTACCAAATTTTGCAGGAAAAACGGTTTACCAATGTTTTTAAAAATATACAAAATATATTATTAGATCGGCAAAAAAAAAGTTTTTTAATTTCACTCAAAATGAGTTATTTGGGTCATAAATGACCTAAATACAAAATATTTTCATGGTGTCTCTCTGTCTGTCTGTAACACGATAACTGAAAAACCGCTAAACCATAGATAAATGAAACAAGTTTAGATTGGAAAGTGACCATAAGGATAATGTAAACACTATTTGGCGCTATTCTTGCAACGGTCGCGACCCAAAACTTTTGAAAATTACGGAGCGGTTCGGCTTTTTCCGGAATTATATCGCCAAATATTGTTTATTCAAATTTATTATTATTTTCGTTTAATTTTATAAATAAAATACAGTGTGTTGCATACAAGAACCTTTATTTTATATAAGGACGCATGTATGAAATACCTATAAAACATTGGAAACCGACGTTATGCCACGATCCACGATGGTTTTTGCAGTTCACAGTTCACACCACAGCTTTTTAAGTTTTTAATGCCACTTTTTCCCAATTATCACCGGTTGGAGTAAATAAAACTTGAATTAAACTCACAAGATAGCAATAATTACTTTGAAAATGGACGCTATAAACACTTTTTGGAATTTCTTTAATGAGAGCGGTTTAGATTTTGAAAGATTATTATGATTTTTGAAGATTCTGACTTTGACAAGAGAAAATTATTTCTGTTTTTATTTGCCGTTTTCCTTAGCGACCGCTATAGCAGCGCCAGATCGCGTATAACGGTCGCGACCCAAAATAATTTCGCGACCTAAAATTTTTACGGGCTTTCCAATCTAAACTTGTTGCATTTATCTATGCGCTAAACCGATTTTAACCAGATTTGGCACAAAAATACTCTGGCACCCGAGAATCTGGCCATTATAGTTTTTGGTGGGGGTGGGGGGTTGGTAAGGGGTTATTGCAGGGGGTTAAAAATTAAAAAAAAATCGTCCAAAATTACAGTTGCTAGCAAAACGCGGTTTTCAATTTAAGATTAGGAATACTATTCGCAACAAAATTTGTAATAACATCAAAATCAGTCAAAGTCGCAGTGGAAAATTCCTTTACTTTGAAACTAAAAGAAGTGCCTACCAACTTTTTATTAACATATTTTAGTAAAGGCGTGCCTCCCGGCGCCAATTTTTTTATTTACCCTTTCAAGGGCTGTAATTCCTTCGAAAAGCATTTCAGGGCATATGTTCATAGAAACTTTTTGTTTTATTTTTATCCGTAGAATCAGAGTTAGATTCACTATTTTTTTGACACCCTGGTATAATCTAGAAATCAAATATCCACAATAAATCTGAAAAGGTCGCAGTGAAATAGGCCAATGGCCACCTCACAAATCCTAATCTACTAGAAACAATAAATTCATTCATTCATTATACCATTGAATTAATTTATTCTCCTTTTAAGCTCTTAATTTACTATCAATCGCTACTAATTAATCGGTACGCGATAGTTTATTAATCACCAGCTAACGATACGTGATAATTCTAATTGAGATTGTTAGGATTTCTGTATAGCGGCAGCGCCGTGGTTCAAAGAATGGCCTGCCTAGCGTACTCTATGGAATGACACCTACGCACACACAGGGCAAGACCAACCGTAGCCGCCTCATAAATAATTAATTTTTGTTTTGCGACCTTTGAAGGCGTTCGCATTGTCGACATACCTGGTCCGATCTATCATCGTAACGAAAACATAAGGGCATTCCGGATAGGATAAACAGAATATATTGAGTGTGTTAAGGCAATACTAATAAAAACTACTGCTTTTAATATACCTAGTACACTCACCGGCACGAAAAACGGGCACCTTAAAATATATAGTGTTCAAGTGGATCTATTTTGATTATTTTTTAAGAAATTTGTAGCTAAATTATTTGACTTCTTAAGCCCCATACTCACACTTCGCTCCTTCGTCCCTTCCTCGCGTTACTTCCTCGCGTTACTTCCTCGCCTTACTTCCTCGCTTTACTTCGTCTCTTCGCTTCCTTCTTTCGTCCATTCCATAGACTAATGTCACGTACTAGAGATAGATTGGACACTGATATAAAACAAATAAGTCCGTCATTTAGAGCCACCTGGCGATCCGGAAGAAACTAATGGGGAGTTTTGGCATAACATAATTTTACCGTTCCGTTACTTATTAACGCTAACTAAAACGGTAACGTTATTCAAGCGCAAAATTATTCCTTGTAAAATATAAAATAATAAATAGAGACTCGTTTACTATATTTTATGTTTTATTAGATCATTAGAAGTATAACATATTCAAAACTAAAAATAAAATTATGAATACATACATTTTAAACACCAACATAGAGTACATAGCGCCTATTTTTTTGATTTGGTCTGGTATAAATTATAATATTAGAATAAAAATATTATAGACTACTAATTCTTAAAGTACTATATTACCAACTATGTACTTACTTATTTATGATTAAACATTTTTTTTATTTCGTTCACAAATGTATTATTCATCTAAGCTGTCTAAAAGGTCTTTGCTAAAAAAAGTTTATTATCTCACACGAAAATGATGGTCGATTGTAAATATCAAAATGCACAAACTAATAAAAACACAAACTATAAACACAAATCACCGAACTTTCTGGCAAATCAGGAATATCTGAATTAATAATTTTTTAAAATAACTTGACGGATCACCAACATTTTGACAACTAAGTGACAACTAGACCAAAACTAGACCATAGATGGTAGTAAATATAGAGGCTGTCATGTCATCTTCATATATAAATTAGAAATCTGTACTTTAATGTCTTTTGCGCCGTCTGGCGATGCGGAAGAAACTAAATTTGTAGTTCCATAAAATTACCATTGAGTGTCTAGGGCATGGTCCATCCGATGCTTGGAAATTAGTCGATTATGCAACAACACACCACAAAATATTTTTAATATAGCAGAGCTACATGTTTATTACGAAATATCTAATAGTAACCTCTAAAATTTTTATTATAAAACGGCAATTCTTTGTCGTGTCAAAAATAAAAATTGAATTTTAATAATATAATTTTTTTTAATAAATTCGAATATTTCAGTATCATGTACAAGGTATATCAGTATGAATGTACAAGGCCAGTCAACAATAGAGTAAAGTTTATTATGTCATTTATATCGAAACTACGAAATATGACATATGTACTAATTAAACGTTGATGTCAATCCCCACTTCTTAAGATATTTTTGTTAAAGCATCATACACACTATTTCTATTTTTTATTTTTGTCGCTACGATTACATAAATATGGACATGTAGGTATTTCTTCACAAATATGAAGACAATATTGTCTTTTCCTTCCATTTTTAAGACTATTGTGTGTGATATCTATTTTTATATCGACTGGCGATTGCTAGATGTACAGTGTGTCCCATTTTTGTGTGTTTTATGGGGTTTCTGGTTTATGAGTAGAGATATAAAGATGCCGTTTTGACATCATTGTTCTACTTATTATGAAACTAAATATGCTACACACAGATTTATCCTAGCCTCCTTAGTTCAAATTTATTTCTTTCTTTTATACTTTTTATTTTTTAATTAGTAGAAATTTTTGCATTGTTCGATAACCTTTGTATCTCGATAATTTTATAACTTATCAAAAAGGTGAAAAGGGTCAGTGATGGGCGGTGGGTAAGTACCCAATTTGTAGATAAATAAATCTGAGTATATATGTATATACCTGTACATTTAGATGAACATCCTAATTTTATAAAAGGTATTTCCGACGACCGCATAGTAAATACCCGGTATAATACCGGGAACAGGGATATACTAATATATATTAGGAATATTGTAGATATATTCCTAATATTACTTGTATATTTCTGGTATTATACCGGATATTTACTATGCGGTCATTGGAAATACCTTTTATAAAATTATAGACTGTTCATCTAAATGTACAGGTATATACCGGATACCCTAATTTTGTTTTTTTTTTCTACCTATTGAGTACTTACCAACCGCCCGTGTCTCGTTTTTCAGGTAGAATGCATTGACGAAACTAGTTCTTCGCTGGGAGCTGTCTATTTCGAAAAATGACTCAAACTTATGTTCTTTTTTTTAAACAGGACACTCTATATATTATTTTTATTTTATTTGCCTTGTTATGAGCTTTCTAAAATTATAATATGTATACTCTAGGTATACCTATTTATTTAGGTACTGCTAAACTGCTAAACGGCTCTTATTTTAGAGTTATATTATAACTATACTTTAAAATTAGCGTGGAATAGCCAATAACCCACATTTTACGTCGAATAAATTAGTTGATTGTTTTGATTACCTAATTTAAACCGGCCCACTATGTAATAAAATTAAATAATGCATTTTTACCCCGTTTATGAAAATATGTAAATATTTTAGAAAGCCCGTAACAAGGAAAATAAAATAATATACAAAATATCGCAAAATATCGACAGATTCAAGAACTAGTTACGTACGGAACACCGTTTTCACCTTATCGATAAGTTATAAGGTAATCGAGATACAAAGGGAATCGAAAAATGCAATAATTTCAGATTCGCCCTGTATATTAGAAAGTAAGAGAGCTAGGACATATCTGTATGTAGCATCTTCAGTTTCATAAAAAAGTAACATCGTAATGTGAAAACCGCATCTTTGTAGCTCGACTCATAAATGAGAAACCCTGCAAAACACACGAAAATGGCACCCTGTACAGACGTACTGCCAAATCAAGAAATCAACTACGAATGAAATCTAAGATCGATTTATATATTTTATATATTTTAATATTTTTTGTGTTCGTGATAATTCCTTTGCTACTTCCTCCAAAAACCGACAGTACGGGGAAGGAGCGTTTCGAGGAAGTAAACGGACGAAGGAGCATTTTGACGAAGGAACGAAGAAACACACAGTCGCATAAATCGACAATTTCCCATAGTAAATATATGATTTTTGGATGAGGAAGGAACGAAGTGAAGTAGCGAAGTGTGAGTATAGGGCTTTAGTATGTTTTTCTATTAAAAATGTAAGTTTCTATCGGTCAATTATGAGGAAAAAAATATATTGATATTTTGGTGAAAGTTTGGAGCACCCTGTAGAATAAGTTAACAAAGGCAGAAATTTAAAAATTACTTTATAATCTAGGTGTATCTTTCCTCAATCGGTAGGCGGTTTTCTTGCATCCTGCAAACATGGCCAGCCCATATTAAGCGGGATTCAATAATCATGACTATAGCGCTCTCGCAACTTGCTTTTTCAAAAACTGAAACGTTTGAGACATGATGGTACCATTTTGATTCTTAACAGTTATCTAAGGTGTCTCTGTTGCAACTTGTTTAATGCGCTCGTGTGTCGGCGGTACGGTCGCGGCACCCAGGTTTTGCTTCCATATAACATGGTGGGGATTATTATTGCTCGGTACACTGCAAGTTTCGTTTTTGTGCTCAAGTCATGCTTGTAGAAAACCCTGTCTTTTAATTTCCAGAATACTCTTGAGACGCTGCTAATTCTGTGCTAAATTTCAGAGTCGATATTGGCCTTTTCCGATATCAAACTGCCCAGGTAATTGAATTCCGCTACGTATTCCAATAGTTCTTCTCCTATTTTTATAGCATCGTTAGGATTTTCCGGGGAGTGCTCATGATTTTAGTTTTATCTATGTTCAGCTTAAGGCCCAGAGCCTCGTATGCCCAGGTATATGTGTTCAGCATTTCTTGTAATTGCTGTAACGTTTTTGCAACTAGAGAGCAATCATCAGCGTATTGAAGTTTTTTGATGAATTTTGTGCGTGCCCTGAGTCTTTTTATGTTGAACAGACCGCTGTCATACCTGTATCTGACACTCATTCCTCTTTCCTGCAGTTTGCTGTCCACTATAATAGAGAGCGCCGCCATGAATATGTTGAATAGGAGAGAAGCTGGGAGACATCCCTGTCTAAATCCTGTATTTGCCAGGAAGGGATCGTTCAGTGATCCATGATGTGACATTCTCGACTCGTTGTTATGGAGGCTTTTACACACTGTAAGAAATTTGTTGGGTACTCCGAATTTTTGCATAATTGCCCAAAGTACATCTCTGTTTACAGAGTCGAAGGCTTTCGTTAGGCCGACGAATGCAACATAAATTTTACTCTTTTTTTTTTCTTTCTGGAGGTGTAAAATACGTACGGAGTGTGGGACTCAATCTCTCTTTAAGCTGCCTGGAGGACACTACCCACTAAGCATCATCCCCTCGCTCCTGCCACGTCTACCTGGACCCGCTGGACGCATCTCCTCAAGTAGACGCCGGACTGTTCTTTTTGTTTTATTACCCCTGCTCTTCGCTGTATTTTGCTTCTAGTATATTTTGGGCCAGTTTTGAGATGGCTTCAAAGTTTTCTCTCTTTTCTGTTACCGATTTTAAGGTGTCTGCGGAGATGTTGCCACCAATCGTCATGCGTGCCTCACATCTTTCCTGTTCCCATCTTGAACCATCTTACTCTGCTGTTCTACGAGTATATCAAGTTGAACTTCAAAATTAACAGAATTCTCGTAGTAGAAACAAAAATAATTGATGCTAGTCCTGTTGTCGGTGAAATATCTATCCAAGGCTCATAAACTTGGTTAAATATTTTGAATAAATTCATATCTTTTATGAAAAGCTAAATTTAATTTGTTTCTATTATTATTTAAACACTGTGTGTATTCTGGTTATTTATTCGCTTATTTTCAGTGTACCCGTATTTCGGGGTCGGTTGGTATACATATCAAAAAAAATGTTTCATTTAAAATACACCTGTCGGCGGCTGAAGAATTATTTGACGCCCGGTTAAATGTGCCTATATTATATTCTTTTTTGAGTCGAGGTCAGTAACAAATTTTACATTATTTAATATTACAACAATGTAGCTATCTGTTTACGCGTGCAATTTATTAATAAATTCAAGTAAAGTTGTTCGATTATCGTCCATTATTTGTTAATTTTTTGTCTTGTTCTCAATGACTTTTTAATATTGGCATATTTATATATCACTCCTCTGCACTTAGATTCAAAAATTAATTCAAACCAATATAATTTTATGTTTATTTTTTACCTGTTTTTTTCTTTCTTACCAAGTTATTCTGTAGTTTAATTATCTTTTTTTCATAACAACTGTTAAAATTGCCTTATATCTATCAAAAATAATAGATAAAATAGTACCATAGATAAATGAAACAAATTTAGATTGGAAAGTGCCCATAAGGACAATGTAAACACTATTTGGCGCTATTCTTGCAACGGTCGCGACCCAAAACTTTTGAAAATTTCGGAGCGGTTCGGCTTTTTCCGGAATTATATCGCCAAATATTGTTTATTCAAAGTTATTATTATTTTCGTTTAATTTTATAAATAAAATACAGTGTGTTGCATACAAGAAATTTTATTTTATATAAGGACGCATGTATGAAATACCTATGAAACATTGGAAACCGACGTTATGCCACGATCCACGATGGTTTTTGCAGTTCACAGTTCACAGCACAGCTTTTTAAGTTTTAATGCCACTTTTTCACAATTATCACCGGTTGGAGTAAATAAAACTTGAATTAAACTCACAAGATAGCAATAATTACTTTGAAAATGGACGCTATAAACACTTTTCGGAATTTCTTTAATGAGAGCGGTTTAGATTTTGAAAGATTATTATGATTTTTGAAGTTTCTGACTTTGACAAGAGAAAATTATTTCTGTTTTTGTTTGCCGTTGTTCTTAGCGACCGCTATAGCAGCGCCAGATCGCGTATAACGGTCGCCACCCAAAATAATTTTGCGAACCAAAATTTTTACGGGCTTTCCAATCTAAACTTGTTGCATTTATCTATGAATAGTACCTACTTTAACCGCAAGGGTAGATTAAATGATACTTTAACAGCGAGGATAGGTTAAAAACTTTATTTCTTCTCGCACGACTTTTAACTGCTCCATTTTTGAAAATTTTTGTATTCCTTTTCATAAGTTATTCAGGATTTAAATAGAAGTAGTTTGCCTGATCATCTGTTGGTAATTTACTTATTTCGTTTTGAGCCATTTCTGGCTCCAATTTAATCAGCAATCGACACGAAAGAGAATTAAAAAATATCGACTCAAAATTGACAGCTAAAGAGACAGCTTTATTTATTTGTCAAATTACATAGAAACCAACGCTAACACAGCACAATATTTTTTCTACTCGTAATAAATTCCGTGAAATAATAATTTCTGAATATTTTTTAAAACGTAACTCGCTATGGAAAAAAAATTGTTTTATACACTACGATAAAATTGCATTATCGTCTCCCGAAATTAATTCACTCGCCATTTCATCGCTCGTGAATTAATCTTTTCGGTTCGGGCTTGTATAAAAAATAACTATTTTTTAAAATATTCAACACAGTTTTAAAACCGCTCGGATATGCATATTCTAATAGCTAGTACGACCTTGACGGTACCTCTAAGATGGGCGTTTCTTCTTTTATTAGGTGTTGCTCTCATTGTTTCGAAACTAATCAATTGAAAACATTTCCGATTTTTTGCCATCGCATTATGGCATTCCACAGACCTACGCATCGAATAATATTTAGGATTATGGTTTAAGGTCTGTCTGTTGTTAAGTACCTAACGGAATGTGTCAAGTTAGCCGTGAATTGTTCTTTTTTCGATAGATGTTCGTTTTTTATTTACTTCTATGTCACGTTCTTGACAGGTACATCCTAAATAATGATGTATTTATCAACAAAAGTATTGTGTCACGCATTTACGCTCAGAATTTATAATAATGTGATTATTTATTTAAAGAGAATAAGGATTTTCAGCTATCAAATAAGTACATAATTTATTTTGTCTGTGGGAAAGAATAACAATAAATATAGTTTTTGCAGAGCATACAGAGTGAGTTCTAAAAATATGGCAAAATTCTGAAAATTTAAGCCAAATTATTTTTTAATTTTCGAAATAAAATAGCTCAGTTATTTTGGACTTAAAAAACGGTAAAGGGAAAATACATTTCTTTTTTCGAGATGTACCAGCCTTGAAAATATTTACGCTTATCTAAGACCACCATGTACCTATAAAGCTTTATAATAGTTTGCAAAATAACCATCTGCCTTAATTTAGATGAAATGGCCGAACAAGGCTCGTGAAGGTAGTATTGCAAATAACATTTATATGTATAATGTATATTCCAAATAATAATCCAGTAAAATTCTATCGCCGTATAGAGAGTGAAAATAAAAAAATTAGGGGCAAGCTGATTTTTTCAGAGTTTGTCAGCGACTGTCTTCTGAGTGTAAAATTAACAAAATCGGTAATTTTCCCCTTGCGGTTTTGAGCAATTGTTGTACATAAGTAATCACAAATTCACAAATTGTACATAAGAACATTCTCTATAAGTTTGCCTAATGAATTTTTTTTATAAGTTTATTATTTCCGGACTTAGCGGCCGTTTCGTGAGCCCTTTGGGGTGGTTTTCAAAAAGTTTGTTTTACAGCAAATTTACCCGTATGAAAGTCGTTCATAATAAATAGACAAACAACTTTTCCTCATGAATTTTTTTTGTAGCTTGATTATTTTTGGAGATAGCGTCCAGTTCATGAACAAATTAGGGTAGTTTTCAATGTTACTCTTTTTTCAGCAAATTCACCCTAGGAAACTCGTTCAAAATAAGAGTACATATACCTTTGCCTTATGAACTATATTCTGACGACGACGACTTTACTTCATACGAAGTATAACAAAGAATTAGAATTTAGAATAAGTGGGAGGGGAATTAATTTCTGCGACCTTAGAGATCTATTTTGTCCCCCTTTCTTGAGTTATAACTCATCATACAGTCCCAGGACTTCCTACGGAGACCCGTGTCCCTCACAGTCGAGGAGCTACGACCCAGGCCGGGTAGACGAAACGGTAGCTTGTGTCGCCTGTTGGGTTTAGAGGTAGGAGGTAGGCTCCCGACCCTTGGAGGAGGTGGTAGCTTGTATGCCACTTGCGGAGAATGGTCTCACGCAAGTGTCAGCCACCTCTCCTGTAGTTCTCTTTGAGTTTGGCCCCTTGGAACTTTCATTGTTGCTGTTCCCAGTGTCGCTAGGGGGTTTCCCCACAGCTTCACGGTGATGTTTTTATTACTATTATTACCAGATCTCATAGTGTTTCTATGAGTCGCTAGGGACAGTCGGTCCACTTCTACAGAGCCCCGCATGTAGAAGTAAGGGGTAAAATACAATGGGGTGCCCCCCGGTGCCCCAAGGTTGAGGTTGTCCGTAGCCCCGCCCGGTATCGTTATATGTCTTGGTGCAATTCCCTGGCCACGACATTACAGTCAGGGACAAGACGATGAGTGAGATGCTTCTTAGACCAAGCCAAGTGCTAGAGGAGATTCCCCCCAGCACCTGACCAGTAGCTTCCCCACCAACGACAAGGTCTTGCATCACCTAGGGGAAGAAGTATAATAAAAGAAACCAACAATAAATCTGAGGAGCCAACGCCAGGTCCATCACACAAAAGAAGACGATACAAATTAAAAAAAAAACATAATATTCATTCACTTGATGAATTCCATGAAAAGGAATACAAAAATTTTCAAAAATGGAAGCAATTAAATAACGTGCCAGAAGAAATAAAGTTTTTAACCTATCCTGGCTATTAAAGTATCATTTAATCTACCCTTGCGGTTAAAATACTATTTTATCTACTATTTTTAATAGATATAAGGCAATTTTGTTTGGATGGTTGCTATGGAATAAAAGAAATTCTTAGTCGACAATAGACAAATATAAAAAATCTGTTCTATTAAATCAATTTTCTAATAGACTTCCACAAGTGTCTACGGAACTAAAAACGATAGCGTGCCTGTAAATGGGCCTTAATTAAAATCTTGGCGGGATTCTTTACACACCCATTCAAGCTATAATATGCCTGTTATTTTTACCTTCATGCAAATTAACCAGCAAGTAAACTTATGGTCAAGTTGAACCGATAAATTTTGCATTAATAAATTTAATTAAGCCGTAAAATTTATATTGTTTATTATTATTGGTTATATATGGTTTATTAAACAGTTTTTTTTTTCAACTTTCTTAATATAGGTACTTAATGTCTTTGTTTATAGAAGGTTTGTTCGTTTTTCTTTCAGTTAAACAAAGCAGTCTTAAAAATGATTTAAGACCAAGAGGTAATCGAACAGTCCAATAGGTCTAGGATATATTGGTTATTAAGCATTTTTAAAGCATTTTTAAACTAATTTAAAAGTAATAACCCTATATTACATACCGTTTAAAAAAGTGATTCATTACTGTCGAGACTCTAAGCAAATGTCGATATATTAATGAAAACTTTTCTTTGCTAGGTCTGGATACTATTTTATTTAGAACGATACATATTTCGTTTTGAGTATAAAATAATAATGTAATAAAAATGGCAAATTTCTTAATGTTTTTGTCAATTTTGAATTTTTAGCATTTGTTCCTTCGAATTTCTGTAAAAAAAGGAAGCAAAAATAGAAAGTGATGGTAACGAAGACTACAATGGTACTCTACCAGAACTTAGAGAAGCTACAGAAAAAATAGAAGAATGAGAAATGAGAAAAAAGTGAAGTGAAGGAAACGAATTAAAATGATTTTGTTACAATTAGTGAGGGATATGAATGAGGAAAACGGAAAAGAAAAAAAGAAAAATAATGTAAACCTTTAAAATTTTAATAACCAAATCTATTAGCACTTCTGTGTATAGAAGTATTTTTTAGTTTTTGGTCCAACCATTCTAAAGCAACTAAGAAAGGAATAGTTAACACTTTTTTTAACATCGAGCAAACACCATATATACCGGGTGAGTCTCAAAAGTGGTTCACCCCTATAACTTTTTTATTTTTTTAGTTAAAAAAACGAGATTTGGTATGTTAGTATATGACATAAATTAGGATTGATTGACGTATTCAATTGTTTTCGGTCAATTCCGGTTTCACCGGAAATGAAAAATCAAAAGTTGTAGTCATTTCCGGTGACACAGGAAGTGACCAAAAACAATTGAATACACAAATCAATCCTAATTTATGTCATATACTAACATACCAAATGTCGGTTTTTTATCTGAAAAAATAAAAAAGTTATAGGGGTGAGCCACTTTTGAGACGCACCCGGTATATAAAGACTAAGCATTACTTAATGCTGAACTAATAAATATTATTAAAACAGTTTAATTATAACAGATTTAAAGAGAAAATGATATCGAATTGTAAACCAGACTTGGATGACCAGCCTGATGAAGATGCGATTCTCTCTCTCTCTCTCTCTCTCTCTCTCTCTCTCGACTATTTTATATGTAAAATGAACATTAGAAAAGATCATGCAAAAAAACAAACGACATAGCGTTGAGACTGTTTTAAAATCTGGAAGGACTCTAAGAAGCGTCCTAACAAAATCAAGACTGGAAAGGTAAACTATCTACCAGGTATCTGGTAAATGCGGTGAGTCGTATATGGAGAGACAAAACGTCCTTTACATGTACGACTTAACGAGCATTAAAAAGCATGTACTAAAATGTGAAACAACGAAATCAGATATTGCAGAGCATATGTGTTCCAAGCAGTACAATATAAATTGGTCAGAAGCTTGTGTGTCCACGGGAAATCTCACTGAAAAAAAAACGTAAATTTAAAGAAGGCATTTTTTGGGAGTTTGTACAGTCTGGCCACCACTTATCAAATAGACCAATGCTGGCATTCTCCTGACAATCTAGCATTTGACTGCACCCAAATATTTACTAGCACTTATACTGCATTGTATATTTCCTTGGCAGTCGCCTTTAATTATTACATGGCAGTCATTGGCAGTCGCTTGGCAGTAAAATTATATTTTGGCAGTGCATGTATATTTTTTACCCTAGTGAGACACCCCTCGAAAGTCAATGGAATTTCGAAATTCTTTTGGTATGAAATAGAATCCATCTACAAAAGAAATAAAAAATATATATTATTTATATAATAAATGAATTAAAAAGAAAATATAAGTCCTAAGGTGCAGTGGCGGATACAGAGGGGGCCCCGGCCCCCCTACCCCTTAAATCTGTAAATTGGGTTAAATATTAGGCTTTTGGGTTAAAAATTACGCCCTAAAAGGCATATTTTGCATTATTTTCATTTCGGCCCCCCCCTAAAATAAATTTCTGTATCCGCCCCTGCTAAGGTGGCCCGGTGGCGTAGAGGTACAGGCTCTCGTCTACCAATTCAAAAGTTGTGGGTTCAAATCCTATAGCCGGCTATTTTCATCAGCCGACTATTTTTAATAAAATAAAAATAGTTTGGGTACCTAGGTCGACTCAGCCATAAATGAGTACTTGGGATTCACAAGCCTGAGGTAATAATAGGCGGTTGAAGCGTAATGCTATAACCACATTACCTTCCTTGTATACCGAACGGCTCTAGTATGGCAACTGTACCTTGCTACTCCCAAGGCGTTAAACGCTATGTATACGGGAGCTATTATTATTATTAAATATAAGTCCTCAGATGATTTTTTAGATTGACCGCATATCCTAGAAAACTCTTGTAGGAAAATATCAGATATGAAACATGGTATTAACCTTTATCAGAACATAAAGAATCACCCTATATAAAATCAATTACTTCCTCAAGGTATAAAATATTTAAAATGCTGTTTTCAAAAATACATTTTATATCATTACATTTAAACTAGTATTTCAATTACTTCAATGTTCTAATTTCTAATATTAAGGCAAACTACGCTACTTGACGCAAATTCAATCGTAATCATGCCCAATAGTCCGATCGATTTCAAACCCAACGACCTTACTAACCTACTACACAGACCGCGCGAGTATCATTGGACGGTTTCGCGAAATATCGAAATACCAACTAGTGTGAATTACGGTATTCGATCAAGTGAATAGAGCAGCAACGTTACAAAGAAATTCTGCGGCTTCCTTTAATGAAGTTCCACAGGGCGTTGCTTGGGCGCGGACACGAGAGCGTGAAGAATAGTGAAATAACGATTTTATTGAAATTTTGTTGCGTCGGAGTGAGAAATACTACGAGTTAAATGTTTTGTTAAACCTCGTTTTTGCACAAGGATTATTGATAATTTAACACATTATAATTTTAAGTTTAATATAAAAAAATTGCAGGAATGTTTTGATTTAATGATAGATTTAAGATGTTGCTGGACTCCATATAATTTCATTTTAACAGAACGTCAATGGTTTACCATTATACGTATCTATTTAAAATATCTAAATACAACGTTTCGAAAGTCCATTATCATCTTGGACAATTGGTGAAAATGTCCGTTAGTACACAATAGGTTTTAAGGTTTTTAATGGCATTTCGAACTTACTGATGTGAAAAAACGATTTTGGCTCCGAGTGTGGTTACGGCGTTTTTTTTACTCACGGCATAATTTTGACTTTTAATAAATAGCCAGCTTACAAGGTACCATACAATTTTTTTACTAGGATATTAGGTATCTTCTCCAAAATATGGATATGAATAGGTACTAGCTTCTAACCTCGGCATGTTTTTGATATGGGACTTTCAATTTTTAAATCAAGACAATCAAAGCAATGAAATTCCTATCAAAATTAAAATATAACAAAGGATCACAAAAAAAGTTGGTGTACAAGTGTATCAAAAAAGTAAATGTAAATGTAAGGAAGTACAGAGTATATAAAAAAAGTTAATAACGAAGTTTTATTTGTTCTAAATTGTAGTGCCCATTTTCTGTAGAGAATTGGATTTAGTATTAAATTTGGCATATAGTAAACCATTTTTATTTGAAGAACTATGTGGTATTGCCATGATATTTCTTATTCTACTGAATCTTTGGTTAAGAAACCATATCCAAAAAATTATTAAAAACTGAAGTGAATTTAACTTCATCCTGTATATTATTTTTCTTTTAGATACAGAACTAAAAAATTAACATTTTTTGCATTTGAACTATTATTGAGCCTTTTCTATAAATCTAAAAAAAATGTAGAAATAGTTAACTATTATTATTTAGTGTCACGTACTACAGCGCAATGTTTACAATTAATAACTTTTACAAAAATGTTGAAAGAAAAATACCTTTAGCAGTATTACCAACTGACATGGGTGTTAACATACTTATGTTTATTCTTGTAACTTAGCAAATTGACAAAATTTATTGTTAAAAGATAATAGAAACCACAAATTGATATTGTTTGAATTGATACTTACAGTTTTCAGCGTTATTCTATACATCGTGACCTAAATATCTGATAAATCTAATATACAATGCGGCCACATTACTCTTTTTTTCACATTTTTATTGCCTTTGTTCGGTTGACAGTTTTAAGGGTACACAAAGTTGTAGGTGGAGCATTAGAATGCTTTTGTTAGATCATAGATCTTATATTTAGAATACAAAGTAATTCTATTTCTCTATTGTATCTTTAGCAAAACACAAACCTCTCTTTATTTACCGAAATATATGTATTTGATGATAATATTCAAAATATTTAAAATTTTCTCAAAATCTTAAAATACCATCATATCATTTAAATGAGTGATTTAACATTTTGAGTGATTTAATTCATAGAAACACAGCTTACTTATGACCAGTTTGCCGACTTACGACTATTTGCATGGAAATTTGGTAACCTTCCTATATATATTACTATGTTCATAGAACAAGGCGAGATCTGAGCTTCATTTAAAAATCGATTGGGAGTGATGTTCTAAAAACTGCAGTCATATTTACGAGAACAAAAGCAGTAGATTGTAACGTTTTTAGTTCGTTACATGTCTTTTTTATATATAATATATGATGTCTGGCCTATCATCACCGGATTCCCTCTCGTTCAGGCCGGATAGTTTATTTGACGCGTAATTTTTACGTTCCCTAGTCGCCAACCCTGTTATCGTTCGACACAACCCTGTTATCGCTCTCAGGAGGCGCTGTCAACATCGCTTCTGTCAACTCTCTCCGTGCTTAACCTCACTTTGTTTTGACGCTCTGTTGTATCCCAGCTTTTAGAAATGGTGATTATTTAAATCTTGCTGTATAATTTGAATCAGCTGCTATTTCGAGGCTACAGGTAAAGATGAGTTATTACCTTTTATAGATTCCATATTATTATTGAATATTTTTAGGGTAGAGTTACGAATGTCCCAACTTGTATTTGTATTTTGCAGGCACGTTGGCGTCCCTTATCTTTTGTCCTCCAGAATGTCACATGGAAGAAAGGACAGGTTGTTTATTATTTATTGAGCCCTCGGAAGTATTTCGAGGTAGGTTTATTTTGTTTATTAGACCTTGTTTGGTTTTAAACAAGAGTTTCATATTTTTAGGGTCCAAGGTACGGATAGTGTCTTATGTACGGACATTATCTTATGTACGGATGTCCTGTGGACGAGTGTCCCCAGTAAGAATGATTTTTTCTTACATATAAGTGCCACAGCGTGGATGTAGCTTGAGTCCCATGCTGCTTCGTTCCCAGCTATAAGCTAGTTAGTTACGGCTGTATCAATTCATGGTGTCCTCATTCTGGCCCCTTTGGTTGTGTTGGATGGCTGAGTACAGAGATGCGAGACCACCTCACGCTGTTACTGTTTAAAGCAAGATTACATAAAGAACAGCTAAGTGTAGATTTAAGTTCTAGTTTTACATTTAACATTTAAAACATTTACAGTCTTAAACAATAACGTACATCTTAAATAATATCGTACAGACTATGTTTAGTGGTTAGATTGTTAAGAACATTCATGTCGATTTAATATTTAATATAATAATTAATACTAAATATAATTTAGATCTTAGGTTTCATTGCATTACATCTTGTAATGGTATTACTTTTATAGATATTATTATCGCACTATTTTAACAGATGAATAACCAAACATAGATTCTAGAATCTACAGGTTGCAACATCTTCGATTTAGCATCATATGGAATATATCAAATTAATTAAAGTAATGCTACATTTCATATATTCTCTTAAACTTTACATGTCTTGTATTTTATCGTAGTTGTTTTCATTGATATTTAGTACGACTCTTACCACCACTTTCTTTGACATAAACCACTATATATTTATTAGAACTCTACAATGTCATGTACCATCTAAGAACATCATGAATAAATATAGTCATTAGTTTTAAGTAATATACAACTGTGTTTTCTTTCTCTGTACATGCCTGGCGCCCAATATTTATAATTTCGAGTTATTATTGTTAATTAGTTTCTTTCCAGTGAAATACCTTATCCACGACTGCTCTACTAACGAAAAGCTGCCGTTCGCAGTGATAATGTTTTAAAAAAACGCTACAAGGTGACATAGGGTTATAGAGCGATAATGAAGTAAACTTTGAGAAGTTTTATATTGTGTTGTTGGTACCTATTTGTTAGTAGCAATATTTCCTGAAAGTATAAACATCATTCCAAGATCCAAATATCTTTTTAGTAACTTATTTACAAAATAACAAGAAGAACTTGTCTCAATGACACTACAATTTGTAATAGAGACACACTATACTACCCAGACATCAACCACTCCCTCAGACACAGACCTCATAAATTTTTAAATTAAAAATTAATACCTCCATTTCGAGGTTTCAGTGATTTATGACCTGAAAATGATTTTATTATAACTCCATATTTTTTTCCGAGCAAGAGCATGATATAAACTCACTGATAACCAGGATGCAGTAACACGCATAAGGCATACCTGAGTTTATTTATGACACGGTTTATATCAAAACGCATAAAATACCACTTTATCATTTTAATATGGACTCAAACGGTCGTTTTATGCAGTTCTTGCTATTGTTAACAATTCAGCTGCAATAAATTTTCGATTTGGAATGCATAAGGAGAAATAGGAGACAAACAAAAATGACACGGTTATTAAACCATGGGTGAAACTGATATCGAAATAAAATAATTTAAATAAACTGTTGAATATAATATGTTTCTTTTTTTGCCTAAAAGAAAAAAGTGGTTTGAAGTTGGTTAAGGTTTTCAAGTTTAACCTGCTTATTTCTAATTATCAAGTCCGGTTGACATGATACAAGTGTACTTGAGTGACAACTTGGGCCAAATAATTTGTACAGGTACGCTGTCAATCCAAGTTAATTTTCACAACAGTGTCTTCGTATAGATAATATATCTAGGTATCTATTCAGCCTTCTTTGGTCCATCGTTGGACATAGGCCTCCCCCAATCTCTTTCACTCTTCTCTCTCTGTCACTATGCTCATCCATCTCGCATCCATGTTTCCTCAGATCGTCCGCAAATCTCATCTGAGGTCTTCCTCTACTTCTTCTATTCTCTCAGGGCCTCCAGTTTACCGGAAAACTTCCATTTCAATTTTGCTACTTCACTTTTAACATTCCTTATTTTTGTTTTACCTCTGATCCACTCATTTCTTTTTCTATCTGCCAGTCTTACATGTAGCATTTGTTTTTCCATAGATCTTTGAGCTTTTGTTACCTTATCCATGTTTTATTTTGTTGGTTTCCAGGTCTGGGATCCGTTAGTAAGTAAGTAAGCAATACCTACCCCCTAAGCTCTTTAACCAGGCATTGGAAGACGTTTTTAAAATTTAGACTGGGAAGAAAAAGGTATCAAAATATATGGACAATACTTGGATAGATAGTAGGATAACGAATTTGGTGATATATTAGGTACTAGTGGTGATATATTAGGTACAGAACTAACTGCTAATATGTTTAACAGGAAATTAAATTCCCAGAAAGAACTACGTAAAATAAAACAAATACTTTTTACTCGGAGGTGGATCTTTAAGCGTCAGGCGACTGGGGTTTTCGATTTTTGAAAACAGCAGACATGCAAGCTGCTTTATCTGGTAGCCTAAATTAAAAAAGTAAAAAAAAAGACTCAAAGTCTCGGTCTTAAAACATTTAGACCGAGACTTTGAGTCTTTTTTCTACTTTTTTAATTTGAACCAGGTCTCTTTGAGAAAAATGGATGCATTCTTTAAATTTGGTAACCTAAAGTTAAAAATAACTTTACTTGGCAACTGTTTGTTCTTCAACTTATGTTCTCCCTATAAGTCCACTTATAATTTTTTTATGGACTTTATCGTCGCCTTTATTGTAGCCATTTCTAGAAAAGTTCATACTTGTGCAAAGTAAGTTGGCAGCCAGCCTACATACTTGGATGTTATCAAGCTTTCCAACTGGGCTTGGAATAAAGCAGATGTAACGATCCAAGACTTGATCCCAGGGCCGTTCCTGGCGAGCGTGCAGTGCGTGCACGCACGTAGGCGCAACATTTTGGGAGCGCAAAATCGAAGGGTCAGTCAGTACTTTGTAACAAAAATCGATACGCTTTCCTTGCCAATAAACAAATACTTAAACATACATCATAGGATAAAGTTTGCTTAGCGTCTTTTTTGCGTTGGCCGCACCGAATAAACAAGTCTAGAGCAATCTGTCGGCAACACATTGATCTCATCTATTTATTTTTCATTTTATGGAAAGCACTGTTCATTAAAATGTTGTATCCTATGTTATAGGGCCTTGTTTCTCTCTACAATTTCCTGTTTCACAATGTACCGTTTGTGTCGGGTAAGGGGTTTCATAGTTGTCGATTTTCGAAAGAAATCAGTACATGTATATTATTTCGTATATTTTTCATTTTATTTATTTTATGAAAAGCACTGTTCATTAAAATGTTGTATCCTATGTTATAGGGCTTGTTTTTCTCTACAATTTCCTGTCTCACAATGTACCGTTTGTATCGGGGAGGAGTCATAGTTTCATAGTTGTCGATTTTCGAAAGAAATCAAAACATGTATATTATTTCGTATATTTTTCATTTTATTGATTTTATCGAAAGCACTGTTCATTAAAATTTTGTATCCTATGTTATAGGGCTTGTTTCTCTCTACAATTTCCTGTCTCACAATACACCGTTTGTTTCGGGGAAGAGATCATAGTTTCATAGTTGTCGATTTTCGAAAGAAATCAAAACATGTATATTATTTCGTATATTTTTCATTTTATTGATTTTATCGAAAGCACTGTTCATTAAAATGTTGTATCCTATGTTATAGGGATTGTTTCTCTCTACAATTTCCTGTCTCACAATGTACCGTTTGTGTCCGGGAAGGGTTCATACTTTCATAGTTGTCGATTTTCGAAAGAAATCTGTACATGTATTTTATTTCCGATTTTTAGTTTATTGTTTTTATGTATTTCATATAAAATGGGTCAGTTTTTTTCTTTAGGGTACTATTTTTCTTACTAAATGTTTTTGTGGTTTCGATTGTTTTATTTATTTAATAAATGTTTTTATACTTTAATTAGAATAGTTTTTTTACATTTCCAATTACATATTGCTCGTTTGTCGCAGAATATAAATTCTTTAAATTTTTGAGATTAAGGTTAAAGTATATAATTGATTTAAATATAAAAAGGGCGCACCAAAGAATACTGCACGCCAGATAGCCCAGGAACAGGCCTGATTGATCCCATCAGTACACTTATGATTAAGTTTTTTCAGATACTTACTGACTTACTTCACTGCGGTTTATAAGTTACAGTCACTCTTTTTGAAACACTAAGAAAGGCATATTTGACAGGTTATATCCTTGATATAGAATGTGTTCTGTTTTAATGAAACAGTTTCTTGTTCTTATTGACAAAATCTGGTTTCGTTCAATAATGGCTTCCATTTTTCGTTCTGGCAATGGCTTTGTTTGTAAACCCCGTCAGCTTTAAGTGCTTATTATTAAGCTTAGAATATTCTGTTAGTATAGTCACTAGAATGTTAACAGTTTTTTTGTCTTTACTTTACTGGTCTGGTAAATTTTGACAATTGTTTTATTATGTATAAATTGTTTCGACGGCTCTGTCCTGGTTAGCGCTAAAAACCCTCGCTGTTGACGCTCTTTATAAACCAATACCTCTCTCTCCCTCTAACTCTCTTGATGTATTTTGGCGTCATTCTAGAGATTTACTGCAAATTGGTTACACAATTAAAATATGAGAAAAAAATTCAGTTGTTTAATTCCAGCTAAATTGTGATTCTGCTAAAAAAATGTGCAGCCTTTTTAAGCAGCAAATGAAACGAAGCTGTGTTATTTTTGTTAGAATAAAAGAACAAATTTAGTTATAAAATATCTTAAAAATATTAAAGATATTACAGTAATAATTTAAAGAAAATTGATTATCATAATTATAAATATATAATTTAATTATAAGTATAAGTACATTTTTACTTTTATTAATAGAGTGTTTTTCAAATATTTAGGTATTCTATATACTCTCTAGGTGTTCAATTTTCATTTATAATCACGAAAAATAATAAATTTAAAACGTATCGGATCTGTAACTCGATACTTATTTGAAATAAAGGAAAAATGACGCTGTTCACCTTCCGCTTGAGCCAATTATTGACCGAAAACAAAATTACATGCAGAAAATTCTTGAAAACCTCAAACACTCAGTATCATAGATATTAAAACATGTAGACTTTCGATTTCAGTATAAAATAGACAATGGTTCTGTAATTGGGGAAGGTATGGTATCGGAGAATTGTATCTAAATAACTTTCCATTGGTACTTAGTTAATAACTTTTATTAATCCAAAGAGAATATATTATACCAGAAGAAGAAAAAATATAATTTTTGCTGCTTGTTGTATTAGTGTTTCTAACCTCAAATATTTAATTTTTGTAAAGTTTTATAAATTCAATCTAGAGTGCATTGGCTGTGTTTAAAATACTATTTTTTTTCTCAAGGAGCCTTGGAAAAATAAATTTGATCGTCTAATGTATTTCGTGTCCTGTCCTGGCCGGTTAAAAGATGTCCAAATCGTATTTTCAATCATATCTCAATTTTTTTCAAATGGAACAAGGGTAGCTCATTAGCATATTTGGAAAAAGCATTATTTACGAATAATTTGGTACCACACACTTGCTATTTCGAGTCAAATTGTCGTTATGAACCGCATGTTACAATTTCAAATAAACCATATGCGAAAATGTCAATACTTGACATATGATATGTCATTCTACTCAGAGTGTCATTTTCCATCGAATAAAATAAAAAATACCGAGGGTACCATTAAAAAATCAAAATTTGTAGTCATTTCCGGTGAAACCGGTGAAAAAAAAAATAGTTATAGAGCCACTTTTGAGACGCGGTATTGAAAATACTTGTATCAAAATGTAAGTACAAGCATAGAAAACAAATTATAACAATTGTCAAATCGATTGAAGAGTGAAACACCAGAACATCTCATCACTGAATGCGCCGAGACGACAACCATTCGTATCATAAACTTTGGTACGACTGATATCGAAGATGGAGAAGTAACTTCTGTAAAACCGTCTCGGATACTGGCTTTTCTCAAAGCTCTGAGAACGTATAATGAGTTATAAATTTAAAAAAAGGACACAATATATCGATCATCGTGTCCATGTACATGCGATGCGTTTAAAAATTATCAGCAAACAATTTCTTAAAATACATCAACGTTCTTTCTATAAATTTCTATATCTATGGTAAATCTATCTGAAACGAGATATTTGTATATCATCGACAAGAACGACCATCATACAAGGACGCAACGCAAAAAGTCCGAAGCAGAAAAAAAAAACAGATTTAAGATCTTTGTGTGGAAAAAAGTGTCTCGCCCATCAGAAATACTCCAGTAGCCGCCAAGAATCAACATAATCGATTTATACATCGTTTCGGAATGGGTAATTGGCATCAATTAAAGGAGCTGACGGCTCTTTAAAATTCAGCCACGTCTCGTGATACGTTCTTAATGTACTTGTAAACACAGGCTTGTGATCTTGTTTATCAATATTTTTTCGGAGTTGAAAATTACCTATTAAAAATGTAAAGAATTCAAGTTACTAGACTGTCTAAACTTTTTGACTACAGAGTGTCCCAGGCTGAGCATGCATTGAAAGTTTCTAGACAACCACAATGACTAGTTCGGAGATTTTTTGCATAGTTTCACAACGAGATCTATCATTTTTTTTAGATTTTTTGTATAGAGCTTATACATGTAACAAAAAATCCTTAACGTTTTGGATCTCCCTTCGTCACGAGAATAAAAAATCATTATTAAAGAAATTAACAACAAAGAAAAACTATTTAAAATGTCTATTTTCATTTGATTTGGTTTAGTTCTATATTGAACCATCTCTTATTGAATTTGTGAATATGATTATACTTATTTCGGCGAAATAAAACATGATTGTTACTTACTTATTTTTTAAATCCTTGATTGGCTCTTATCTTCCGATACTTAACCCATGCATAATTGAAAACGTGTACACAGATTACAAATTATTAATTTTTTTTAACCATTTTTTTTCATCTGTTTTTGGTCGTTCAAAGCCGAATATAATAAGCGGTTTCATTACACTTCCAAACTCGTTCTTGATAATGGCGTTTATTTTAAAACTTTTAATCTCATTAACCAGAACCGGGGGACGCCTTTTTTAATTTAAGACCACACGAAACCCGTTACAGTGTTAAATTGTCATAAAGATGACGTACTTAAGTTCGGCATTTAATTAGTGCACTTGATATGATTAAGTGAACTTGAAAGGAGCTAATTATCGTGTATTTATTTATACAAAAAGATATTTCAGATAGAATTAAGTACAACTCATGAATATTAACTTCTGTGCGTATTAAAGAAAAGAGCGCAAAGTTATAAAAGGTTTAAATGCCAGTTCTGATCAACTCGAGCATTTTATGTTTATCAATATACTTTTTTCTTTAAAATCTATTAATTGATCATGGATTGATTATTGAATAATATTCTTTATTGTCTAAGAAACAGACTAACAAAAGCAACTTTTCCTTCCACCTCAAAAATATGCTGTTATTGATGCCACTTTTAATTTGCACATCACCATAGTTTGCACATCGAAGCTTTATTAAAGAAACTAAGAGCTGCCTGTTTTGCGCTAAGATCAGTTCCTAAGGAACTTAACTTATTAATCTCTAGAATAGTCTATTATGCCCTTTTTGAGTCGCATCTTCGTTATGCCCTTCCATTCTGGGGTACTTGCTGCGCTACGAAATTTGATCGTATTTTCAAACTTCAAAAGAGAGCAGTACGATATTTATTCAGACTGAACAGTAAAACACACTGCCAGAATTTCTCTAAAAATTTCAAAATACTGACTCTTTCTTCTTTATTCATTTTTCAATCCATTTGCTTAATCGGCAAGCACATATCTGCTATTCCCGAAAGGCAACCTCACAACTATCCACTTAGGAATGCGGAGAGAGCCATTTCAGATGAATTTCAAGATATTCATTTACAATTTTCCTATTGTAAAATTTTATTGATATGTCTTTTTGTCTTGTAATTTTAATGACGTACATTTTATCTTTTGAACTGTATGATTTGTAATGTGTGATATTTTTTATTATTTGTATATTTTTTGTGCTTTTGTTTTTTAAATGCTTTATCGATGAAGCTATTTTGGCTTTTTGTACAATAAAGCGTTATTTATTTTTTTTTCTGCGACAAATTCAAATTTTATGTCGCTACTGACAATATTTCCACCAAATAGCATCCAAAACATACATAAGCGAATTAACATCTGTATCGATAACAATAGTTTTTTATCGATATTTTTGTGATATTCCCCTTCCTTGCTCTTCAGTCAAATTAAAGCAGAAACTTCAGATTTTCAAGTCATATTTCAACTAAATAAATTAATACAAATATCACATATTATACATGGTTTATCTGTGACATATCTATGTATTATTAAATTTAAATGATCTTGTAAAGTATTGGAATTAAATGTAAATACCGTATGATGGAAAAAAGGCGCCCAGTTGGCTTGGAAATAACGAACGATGACATTCCACATCCAATTTTACATATAAGATGACAGCGATCTTTATTTCATAGCCATCGTTTACGGCGTTTTTTTTCGATCATATTGTAGTATTTTTACTTTTTTTTCTATTAGACATCTAAACAGACAATGCCGTTAGAACTCTTAACACCAATTTTATTCTTCCTCATATTCAGTCAACATTTATAACATCTATAATCGAACCATATCCCTAATAAGTAGTTTATTTTAAACTATACAATGTTAAAATACTTTTAAATATTTCAACATCTCGAAAAGGATAAGTTTGAAATCCGGGTAATTTGGCATATAATTAATCGTGATGTTAGAGATAAGAATTCTTTTAATAAATGGTTGTAGAAGTAGTTCTTAGTACACACCTACCTAAAAATAATTACCCACAATTTATACACAGAAATCCTTTACTTAAACTGATTTTTTTGCTAATTTAGTTTTCGTATTATAAGAAAACTATCCTGTTTAAAAAAAATATATTATGTTGTATTAAAAGCAACAAAATCTCTGTATTACTTATCTTCTTTCTTTCACGAGTTTTCCTAACTTGCCGTTTCCTTCCATTTCTCTTGCTTCTGTTTTTCCTGTAAGCTTTTTTAGGTACTAGAGAGTTACCAATGTTAAAACAGTTTTAAAAAACTTCATTTACTATAACTCTCTCATACAGGTGCAGCAGGATGTTTGAAACAAATTGGGGACTATCTGTGGAAATATACCGGGTGCGTCTCAAAAGTGGCTCACACCTATAAGTTTTTTATTTTTTCAGATAAAAAACGAGATTTGGTATGTTAGTATATTATGACATAAATTAGGATTGACTGACGTATTCAATTGTTTTCGGACACTTCCTGTTTCACCGGAAATGACAACAACTTTTGATATTTAAATGGCACCCTCAGTATTTTGTGACAATTCGATAGAAAATGACATTGTGACATATCATATTGTTGTATATTATTAAAACAAAGTTCAATTTTAAATTTTAATCTAGAGTGCTATGGGTGTGTTAAAAACACTAATTTTTAATCAAGAAGCCTTGGAAAAATAGATTTGATCGTCTAATGTTATTCGGGTCTTGTCCTGGCCGGTTAAAAGATAACCAAATCGTATCAATAAATTTTTACAAATGGAACGAGGGTGGCTCGTTAGCATATTTGGAAAAAGCACTTTTTACGAATAATTTGGTATCACACCCTCGGTATTTCGAGTCAAATTATGAATCGCACGTTGCAATTTCAAATAAGCTATATTCGAAAATGTCAAAAGTTGACATACGATATGTCATTCTATTCAGAGTGTCATTTTCTCTCGAATAAAGTAACAAAATACCCAAACCAAACCCACAAGTGCAATTAAAGTTTTGTTGAATATATACTACTACACATTTTCATACAAGGTAAAGCCAGATCTGTCATTCACAGGTTATTTGATGGTCAGTAGGATATAAGCAAGACGCATATTGCTGAAAACCAGAAGATTATCAAAGAACTGAAAGCAATCGAGGTATTGATTGTCTAGATGCAACAGCTACAAGGTAAACCTTTAATTACAAATTAGCATATGTATATATCGAGTTGGAAAATTATTGGCAGTCATTGGCAGTCGCTTGGCAGTAAAATTATATTTTGGCAGTACATGTATATTTTTTACCCAAGTGAGACACCCCTCGGTCAAAGCTGTAGTGGATGTGCTCACAGGACATTGCAAACTTAAAGGCATCTAAAGCTGATTGAATTGACGATTGAAGCTATATACAGATTTTGACAATTTTAAGAAGAAATTACAGAATACATTTAGTCAGTGCGAAAAATGAAAAGTTATTTATATCGGGCAATGATAGGTTATTGACAAAAAGCTATAGGGGGGTCAGTCGACCAGTTGACAGACTTTTTCAACATGATGAGACTGGAAAATTTAACCTAGAGATTGAAAAAAACTCTCAGTAGATACGAAAAGGTCGCTGTAGACAAAATTTTGGGTTTCTATCATAAACAAACTCAAAGAGACAAAAGTCATTTCTGCTTTACTAATTATAACGCCACCTTGGGTGAAAAAGTTTATAATGGGAACTCAGGTTCACCAGGTCCCGTTACAAGTAGGTTCCAGCTAGCTCAGTAAATAATTAAGTAAAATATATGCACAGAACAAGAGATATCAAAAGGGAAGTGGAAAAAGTGTACTGATTGAAAAGTCTAAAATGTACTGGATTCGTTTAATAAATATTAAATTTAAAGTTAAAACAAATTGCCAAGATCTATCATAAAATGTAACAAATATTTAAATACGAAATAATGAAATATATATATATATATATATATATATATATATATATATATATATATATATATATATATATATATATATATATATATATATATATATATATATATATATATATATACGAGTAAAATGAACTATCCGTAAAATAAATTAAATCATGAATAGTATAACAAAATATTGTTGTGACTAAACTGTGAACAACCCTGATGCGTATTTGTGATTATGATTAAATGACTTTGTGTGATTATGATTAAATGTCTATAAAGAATAAAATGAAATTTAAATGTAAAAATCCCCTGGTATACCAAGTTCACATACGATCGTATTGTAATAAATTTTAATCAATCATAAACGCAATAAAATAAGAGATGATTAAAGTCTTATCTGTCATCCAGTGGTCGTTCCAGTCAGTCCATGAGAAAATCCAGATTGCCGGTCTTCAGTGTCACAGTGGCATTCCTCGTCACAGTGGCATTCACGTCACAATGGCATTAGTTGCAGTACCAAATTCAGTACAAAAAAAAATTGATAAAAATCTTAAGCTAAACCGTAATCATCACTAAGGAGTAATAGCCAAGGAACAAGAACCCTAAAATATGATCTACTTTAGTGACACGTTCTAGTTTGGACATAGTAAAATACCTTTCCACCATGCGGACCTTCCAAGACAAGATGGCGTCTCAACGCATGTTACTCCATGGAAAAGGGTTCCTCTGTTCTCGTACTCATCCCAGTACGTCCACGCACCCATCTACAGCTCCTGCCCTCTAAAATAAATAGTTGTAGAAGAGAACCTTACACCTAAGAATGTCTCTTACCCAACCAACAAAGATATCCCTTTTCAAGGTTTTCCCCGGAATTCCAACTACACAGGCCAAGCTCAATTTCTTGCCAATCGGTCTTCTCGACCCTCAATGAATTCCAAGACCGTAATTCTACTGAACAATCCTAATATGGAACGGCGACCAGCCAAAATTTCACTAGAATTTCTTTCTTTTATTTTCGGCAGAGATCAGAAGGCTTCCCCTGCTTTCACCAAGATGGTTCAAAGTCGAAAAAGGACGCGTGTTTGCAAAATCCGCAAAAGACGCTGGACTCCAAGATACCAACCCAAAATCCAACACTGGCAACCAGTAAAACAAAAGAACCAAATAAAATTCGACATACAATTTTATTTAATGCATACGAATTGGGTGAAACATTTTATTACATCATAATAAACATATTATAATCCATATATGAACATAATATCTTCGGAAAATTATTAATACATTTTCCGATCATAAAAAAACGATTAAAAAGATCGAAAACCTAATTTACAAAGATCTATATGTCAACCTTCAACGCCGGTGTCACACGATCAGCTGACAAACAATTGAAACGTCAGTCTGTAAATGGTAATATAAACAAGATGAAATTTAGGGAAAAATCAACTATAATCAGGTAAAATCAATTGATTACACACAGGAAAAATACATAATAAAATCCTTAACCCATATGTATATTGTAGACCCAACATTCCCACTTGTTGCGTTGAAACAGACAAAAGATAATCACATCAAGTCGATGTTCAAGAATCCTCCGAAGAAATATGCCAAGAAAATATCCTAACACAAGCATAAGTCTAAATAAAGAATTAGTAACCACTGTAGAAAGAAAGGTAGGTTTTAAACAGACAAATTGATATTTTATTAATGAGGTTTTATATTACAGTTATCGGAGACAACTCCATCCCAAGAAATTGTTGTGGTGAAGAGACTTAATAGATAAGATATTATTAGAAGTTATATGTACAGTTAAGAAGTAAGCTAATTAAACGTTATTATTCAAGTTATTCAAGTAAGTTTTAGTTTTATTCCAAAAAATAAGCAAAATAAGTAAAATAAGTTACGGTGAAATTTTAAACCGTAACATAATATATGATAATCTACTTAGTATTCAAGCAGCACTAAACGCGACTAACTCAGTAACCATTAATTCGAAGTTGGTCAAAGAATACCTAGAGAAGCTGAACAAATTAGCCAAAGAAAATAAATAAAGTCCTCCTACTCTGGGTGCCCGCTCACCAAGGGATAGAAGGCAATGAAAAAGCAAATGATCTAGCTATAAAAGGAGTAAACACTCCATCAACTGGACCAGAACCAGTTCTGTTTTTCAAGCAGAAACCAACTAAAGGCGGAACTGAGGAACCTGGAAGAATGGGAGTCCACCAACGGTCTAAGACACTCGTAAAAGTTCTTTAGGACTTACGACCGAGAAAAATCAAATATTTTCCTTGATTTAAGTAAAAACAATATTTGGATTGTCACGGGGTTTCTAACAGGACACCGTCTCCCCAACGAACACTTCAGTGGGATGAAGCTGAGTAACAATGACGAATGCAGATTCTGTGGGGAAAATGGGGAAACACCAGAACACCTTATCACTGAGTGCGCCAAGACGACGACCGTTCGCGCTATGAACGTTGGTACGGCTGATGTCGAGGATAGAGAGCTGGCCTCTGTAGAGCCGTCTTAGATACTGGCTTTTCTTTAAGTCCTGAGACTGTTAGAAAGTTAAACACACAATAGATCTGTAAGGCCGCAGCTATTAACTCCCTTCCTAAATATTCTACATTCTACACATTATACTTAATATAGATAACTTTGATAATATGCTTAAAAATTTTGCTTCTTAAACCTCCAATAAAATTTAATCTAAAACGCTGCACTTATGTCTACATAATAAATATCGAGTTCACACCTAGCCATCATAGTTAAGCTACATTAACAATTTAAGTAACAAATCAACTAGATCACGTTAAAAATGGTCGTTTAAAAGCAGTATCAGCTTGCCATTTAAACTCTATTTGTAGACTAATTTGCTGCATTATAAAATGCCATAAATTAAAACGCTATCGATAAAAATGATATAAACTCTTTTAACATGCGTATTACATTCTTCGCATACTGGTTATATACATTAATTCATACATTATTATTATGTTGTACCCGGATTTATCAAAATCATTTTTTCTTGTACTGTTGGTGTGTTTTTTTTCCTCGTTGATACATATATTAACAAGGGTATTTACATAACTTAATAATCCTTCTTTTGTAATTTGATATCTTATCTATGTTATTAATCTTGTTTGTAAATTGACAAATGGTGAATTCAAATACTTAAAAATTAGTTTTTTTAAATGGAGAATAATTTGAATATGATTTTTTTGAATGAGTAATTTAATAGAGCACGCTACAAAATTGTCTTGTCTGAAATGATCCATCGAACACGTCTATGAAGCTTTTTAGCAAAAACAATGTGGAACATTTTATATTATTGGAGAAATTTTTTCTTCTGACCGAGACGTGTAAGCAAAATATAGACAATAAAACTTTGAAATTTCTGTTTGTTTCAGCATAAAAAATAGTTTTGGTTTTTCTTCCAGGGGCAAAAACCACAGACTTCTTTCAAGAAATCGTCGTAAAATTTTGTGGTCAAACGTGCTTTGTGTGAGTGACAGAACAACAATTGTTATGTATAAAGATACATTAAATATTTTTATTGTCAAAGTTATAGAACCAACCAGATCATAAATCTTATTCATCACACTTCACTTATTTATGGCCCTAGATCCAAAAAAAATCCTCAATCAGCAGTTTTTATTCAATTGTCTCTACAGGGTGTTTCAAAACAAATGCGAAAAACTTCAGGGGGTGATTCCTTGTTCAAAATAAAGGGTAGTTTGCTTTATAAACGTTGGGTCAAAAGTCAACCATTAGGGAGATATCGCGGTACAAAGATGGCGGAAAAATAATGTTTTTATTTTTTATCTTGAAAACGAAAAGAGATATACTAATGAAATTTTATGGAAGCTATTACTGTTATGAAAACACACTTTGTGGTAATTTTTTCATTTTTTTAAAATGAGTGGAAGGGGTTGAAATAAACTGCCTATCATTCTTGTTAACGAAATTTAAAGAAAAATCTTATCAAACACATGCAAAAAAATTAATTTGGATAGTTTAGTTTGTTTAGAAACTTTTTTATCTCTTGTGTTTTTTTGATAAAACTCACCGATTTGAAATTAAAAAATAAAATGTAAAGCATTACATGTCAGGACAAAAACATTTCATCTAGTGATAATAACGATAATAATAATCATCTAGATAATAACGTATTGCAGTAGAGTAATGTCAAATAAAATAATATTAGGAACATCCTAAAAAGTAACAGCGGCCGACTAGATTTTTTCCTAAAAAAAATTACAGCAGCCAACTAGATTCTTTATCAGAAAATGTTTTTTGTAAAATGTAATGCTTTACATTTTATTTTTTAATTTCAAATCGGTGAGTTTTATCAAAAAAATACAAGAAATAAAAAAGTTTCTAAACAAATTAAACTATCCAAATTAATTTTTTTGCATGTGTTTGATAAGATTTTTCTTTAAATTTCGTTAACAAGAATTATAGGGGTAGTTTATTTCAACCCCTTCCACTCATTTTAAAAAAGTGAAAAAATTACCAGAAAGTGTGTTTTCATAACAGTAATGCTTCCATAAAATTTCATTAGTCTATCTCTTTCCGTTTTCAAGATAAAAAATAAAAACATTATTTTCCCGCCACCTTTGTACCGCGATATCTCCCTAATGGTTGACTTTTGACCCAAGGTTTATGAAGCAAACTACCCTTTATTTTGAACAAGGAATCAGCCCCTGAAGTTTTTCGCATTTGTTTTGAAACACCCTGTATATCTAAACGACAAACTAGTCTGGTATAACATGCAATAAAGTTCACTTGCTTATTTATATTTTTATTATTTAAATTTCCTTTATAAAGAACGGCATTTTATTATTTTTCAACGGTTCGGATAAATGCATTCTACAAATTGTTATATATTTTCTATTTAATATTTATTAAAATATATGTTACATTATTGGAAGCTAATATAAAATTTGAATTTATAACTAATGGCTTAATCCGAGGTCAGACGAAGAATGAAGAAAATTCTGTTCCCAGTGGGATATAAAAATATTTAAGAATATCTAGTGCTAGCACGTGCTTCTTGCACATATTTATTAGAGTGCATAAAAAATTGCAGTTCTTGTATAAGTTGCACTCTGTCCACTGCATAAAAAATATTTATAGCTTTTAAAGCAATATTTATTGATTTTTTTTGAAAATTTTAATTTTAAATTTCTATTTTGCATTGAAGGTTTATTACAATTTTTTTTAACTTGCAATATTTATATGTCCTAATTGCCAATACCATAAACTATATGTATATGTACAACGAACTGGTAGACAGCAGGGGCGAATATACGGGAGGTGTAATGGGGATAATTACCCCTCCCAGGAAGAAATTTATAAATAAGAAAATCTGGTATGAAACAAAATTGTCACAAAATAAATTAATAATGTCAATCAAAATAGAAATCCAGAACAATCTAAGCTTATTTTTTCCACATAGTCACAATACCTTTGTGCGAAAATTTAATTTAAATCTATTACTTTATTTAAATATTGCCACTACCCGTCCCAGACCAGGGCCGGACTTAACGAAGTTGCCGCCCCAAGCGAAAAAAAAATTGCCGCCCCTTAACATTTTTTTTAATTAAAAAAATTAAGGATATAAAAAACATTTATTTGAATGCAGGACCAACAACAGAATAGACCGACAGAACAGATCAACACAGAACATAAAATAAATATTAAAATATTCATATAAAATGACAACAAACGAACAACAAAACTATAAGGTTTGCTTATATGATTACAGTTGAGGGTTGGATTTTTTTGTCATTTCTAGATGTATTAGTTGTTAGAAATACTAATAATTGCCTGGAATTTGATATCTATAGGAAAAATACCACTACACGCAGATATATTCCTAATGAATCACATTATAGTGTTGAACATAAAATGGCTAGTTTAAATTTCTTAGTTCATAGATTACTTAGTTTCCCACTTTCCAACGAAAGATATGAAATAGAAAGAGATTACATTAGGAATGTAGCTGAATGTAATGGATATTCTCCTTCACTAGTTGATAAATTAATTAGAAAACGTAGGTATAGGTTAATGATTTCTGAAAATTCGACTTTTCAAGTGGAGAAAGATACGTCTAAATATTTTTCAATACCGTTTGATATAGAGTTATCCCGTGGTCTAAAAGGAATTTTTAAGAATGTCAATTATAAACTTGTGTATAGTGCTAATAATAAATTACAACAATTATTAGGTAATCCAAAGGATAAAACACCTCCAGGAAAGGTCAGGTATTTATGAAATTTCTTGTAAAGATTGTAATCAGAAATATGTTGGGCAAACTAGAAGATCAATATTAACTAGATTTAAAGAACATTTAGCTCAGATAAGATATGGTAGACCGGATAAATCTTGCGTTGCCGAACATATTGTTGATAAAGAACATTGTATAGATCTTAATAATTTAAAATTAATTAAACAAGTCTCAAATTACAGGCAATTAGATGCATATGAAAGCATCAGAATTAATAAATGTAAAGATAGTATGAACAGAGTCAACGATCCAATTCCTTCAAGTTCTTTGTTCCTACTACTCTAGTGGCGGAAATTAACTGTTACGCTCAGTTTCATTTTTTTTTCTCTCTGACTCGGTTGGCTAGATTTTGCCACGCCCACTCGGTACCTACTGGGCGAGTATATAAACGCTCAATTTGTAGATTGTACTTTAGTTTATAATCATCTGCTGATGATGCTAACCTGGTTAGCGAAACGCGCGTCCAGTGTAAAAGTAAGTGTTTTTGTGTATTGTGGTGATTTAGTGTAATTTTATTTTGTTGCTTATATGCCTATAAAGGTTTCCTACGTACTTCTTTGTTCGCAAAATTATCAATTATTTCATCATAATTGATAGTTTTTAAAAGGTCGGACTCAATATGTAAAACTGCCAAATGATTTAGACGTTCTGTTTCCATAGTGATTCTTAATGCTATGAAAGTATTTGGAAACAGTCTTGAGCGTTTTTTTCATAAATTACTTTAAGAAGCTCTCTAGCAGATGGTTTTGCTGACTTAATGCATTTTATAAATTCACGAAAATGTATTAATTCATTAGGCATTGACTCATCTAAATCATTTGGATAACAGGTTATTAAATGTCTGGACTTATCGGTAATGTCGTCAATACTTAAAGTAGATAAATCACTAAAGAAACCAAATTTGGTTGAAAAGTCATTGTAGGCACTTTTCCTATAGGAAATTTCAAGGATTAATTTATCAATAATAACATTAAATACATTTATCCTAAAATCGTCCCCAGCGTTAAATAGAGTTTCATTATCACTGGTTTCATCAAATTGTCGTTTCACTTTTCTCTTTTTATCTGTCGCATATTCTTTCTCACCGAACAATTCTATGACCCTTCTTTCATATTCCTCAAATGATTTAGTATTATCTAGATTTCTAATTTCAGAAAAATATTTTTCCAATGAGCTATATAAATCTGCAGCAAGTTGTAGATCAATATCCACCATTTGAAGCTTTTTATTGACCGCATCTAATCTATTTAAAACGTCTGTCCAAAATACTGCCACAAAATCCATTTCTAGGCTTTTGAATTGTTTAAGGAGACTAGAAGCCTCTAATCGGGTTTTAGGCTTTTCGGTATCGTCTTCAGAAATTGACTCTAACCTGGATTTTATTTCATTGGAAGTCAAAGATAGTGTTTTTGATAGATTTTTTAATGTTTTTGAATTTATTTTTTATATTCGAGGTATTTATGTATTTATTAACTGTATGCATGGCACAATGCAGTAAAAAATAACCCAAGCGAATTATATATTTAAACAATAATAATAGTTATATGTAATCGGCTAAGGCTATATTCGAAATATTTTATGAACAAAGAAAAGTTAAAAAAAGATGCTGCTTTATCTAAATGTAGATGCTACTTTATCTAAAGAAGGAAACATTCGACCAATGTGTACTACCAGTCATGACCTACATATGCAAAACCTGGACATTTAAAACACACATTATAAGGAAACTGCAGGTCGCACAATACTCACTGAAACACGAAACTCCCAGTGGATGACATACCAAGAATTTACAACTTTCAGAAACACCTCACTGTAGTATTGAGTAATAAAAAGGATTGGAAGAAAGAGACGCTTACTCAGCATATAAAAGACCATACCATCATGCGGTAAACGGATGCTTCCAAAACCAAAGCAGGGATAGGAGTATTTGGGCCGAAAACTGAATACTCCGAACCAATGGGCACCTACCCCAGTATCCTTCAGGCAGAAATTTGCGCTATCGAAAGATGCGTACAATTTATCTTAGATAGGAACTATCGAAAACAGGAAATCGCCATCCTATCCGATAGTCAAGCAGCACTTAACGCGATCAACTCAGTAACCATCAATTCGAAGTTGGTCAAAGAATGCCTGGAGAAGCTCAACAAATTAGGCAAAGATAATAAAGTCCTCCTACTCTGGGTGCCTGCTCACCAAGGGATAGAAGGCAATGAAAAAGCAAATGATCTAGCTAGAAAAGGAGCGACCACTCCACTAACTGGACCAGAACCGTTCTGTTTTCCAAACGGGAACCAACTGAAAGCGGAACTGAAGAATCTGGAAGACTCCATCCGTAACTTGGAATGGGTGTCCTCCAACGGTCTAAGACACTCGAAAAAGTTCCTTAGAACTTATGACCGAGAAAAATCAAAGGTTTTCCTTGATTTAAGTAAAAACAATCTTCGGATTGTCACGGGGTTTCTAACAGGACACTGTCTCCTCAACGAACACCTCAGTAGGCGGAAACTGAGAAACAACGGCGAATGCAGATTTTGTGGGGAAAATGGGGAAACACCAGAACACCTTTTCACTGAGTGCGCCGAGACGACGACCATTCGTGCCATGAACCTTGGTACGTCTGATGTCGAGGATGGAGAGCTGGCCTCTGTGGAGCCGTTTCAGATACTGGCTTTTCTTAAAGCCCTGAGACTGTATGATGAGTTATAACTCTGTATAACTCAAGAAAGGGGAACACACAATAGATCTATAAGGTCGCGGTGATTAACTCCCCTCCTAAACATTCTACATTCTACATTCTACTCACTGAAGCGAAATATGCTAGGAATAATCAAGAACAACCATAAAAGTATAGAGTGGATACAAAAGAAACCAGGTAATAGATGTCATCCACAGAATCAAATCCCTCAAATGGAAAAAAATATGCCTGGAGAATGTAACCTAGAAAACAGAAGAGTTCTAGAGTGACTTCTATATACATATAAAATATAAATTTAAAACAATTTCAGCAATATCCACAATCATTTTTTTACTCTTAAATTCTGTTCTCTATTTCTTCATTAAGAATAAATTTTGTCTGACATTCATTTATGGAGGCTTCAGTAATTTGTTTTTTCACATTTTTGAACTGTCGGGAACTAGAATATTATAGCAGTTAACGCTTAATATTTACTAAAAACTTAATGAATTTGTTAGAAACCATAAAGATACGAATGTAGAATGATTGATAGCTATAAAAACTATAAAAAAGCTAAAAGTATTTTACATGAGCATTAAAATTGCTAATTATCAATCAGGAAGTGTTTTTACTATTGTTCCTAATTATAATCTTGTTTATGTGGGTTCAAATAATACGGGTATATTGTTTCAATAATGTATACTGTAATTTACATCAAATTCTACTAACTATAAGGTATGCAGACCTATTCTTTATTGATATTAAATTACAAAAAGTATATTGAATTAAAAATAAATAATATATAAATATTTTAACTCATTTGTTAAATAGTCTATATACCTTATGATCAAATATAACCAGGTATATGACCACTAGTTAATAGGTTATCAGATATTTTGCCTCTACCACAAGAAACAATTGCTATTGGTTAAAAGAAGCAAATATCTAGACAATAAATCATATCTCTCTTACATACCTGAGAGAAAAAAAATAAAAAGGTTCTAATTTTAGCTTCTAAACTAAAAGCAATTTATATTGAATTCTTATATAGTTAATAAACTATGTATTATTTGGATTATTTCTATTAAGTTGCATTATTATTTGATTATAAAATCGTTAGAAAAAAAATAAACAGAAGAAAATACTGTAATTGTTTTGATATTTCGCAAAAGGCGAGGCATCTCAAGCAGTCACGTCTTGTGCGGTACAGGAAAAATAAGTTCAACTAGATCAAGTGCCTCACGTTTCTTGCAACTTAGAAAAAAATATTCGCATTTGCAATATAGAATATTTTTAAATAGATTTACGTTTTTCCCTCTAAGTAGTCACTGAGTTTTGTTTTAGATTTAAATACCAGAATCTTTATTATTGGTTTTTCATGAAAGTTTCTATCATGAAAAACATTTTATTCAAAGTTTCTTTCATGAAAAACATTTTATTCAAAGTTTCTTTCCTGAAAAACATTTTTTCCTAGGTGAGTTTTGTGTGAGTATGCTTTTATTTCAAAGAACACAAGTTTAATTAAATTAAAATAAAAAATAATTCTTCTACATACAGTGTGGCCCACTCAAGACCGGGCACCCTCCATAAAATCTGTGTTTATAGTCCGATTTTGATGATTTTTTTTTCAAATATAAAGTTTCAAAAAATGTACTTTAGGGCTCAATGTCATGTTATTTCACAAAAAAACAAGGCCTACTTAATAAAGTTTTTGTGGTGAAAAATTTGCAAAATCATATTAGCGATTTTTTTCAAAAATTTGAGTACACCCCTACATTCGGCATCCCCCCAAAACAGTTCTGTACAAATTTCGTTTAAAAATATTAATTATTAATAATTCTGCAGTTAAATTAAATAATTCCCTATTTTTGCCAATTTAACGATGAGTTATCACGTAACCCTTGAAAAAAACAATCCACAACAATGGGTTTTATTAGCTGTCAATTCTTGCAGCGTAGAATTGAATATTAATTTAATAGCACGCAGAAAAGTGTTGTATCAAGAAATATTATTTGCATTATGGAACAATTAAATATTAGGGATAAAATTGAAATTATTCGTTTAGTGGGTGATAACTATCTTCAAGCAGGAGAAGCTGCCAGAGAATTTAACAACAGACATCCCGACAGACCTGCAGTAAGTAGAAGCACGGTTCAACGAATAAATAGAGTTTTTAATGAAACTGGTTGTGTGTCAAAATACTTACTAAAAAACAGAAGGCCGGAACATCGAATAAATAGGCGGAATGAGGAAATATTAGAATATTTTCGTAACAATCCTCGTGCAAGCATTAGAGGCGCCAGTGTTGATTTGGATATACCAAGGGAAAATATTAGGAGATGTTTGCGAACTAATAAAGTTAAACCCTTTAAACCAAAGATTTTACACACTTTGGAAAACGGAGATGATGTTAGACGATTAGAATTCTGCTTATGGGCTCAAGCAGAGTATTTAAATAATAGAAATTTCTTAAAAGAAATTTTATTTAGTGATGAGGCAACATTTAGTACAAACGGAGTAGTATCCTCTCAAAATTCGCGATTCTGGGCAGTCGAAAACCCTGAATGGGTGATCAATACAAGAAGACAGTATTCTCAGAAATTAAATGTGTGGTGTGGCATACTTGATGATAGAATCATTGGTCCATATTTTTTTGAGAGAAATTTGAATAGTCCAACGTTTTTGAATTTTCTGATTAATGACTTTTGGGATGCAATACATAATTTACCATGCCAAACCCGTTTGAATTTAAAATTTCAATTGGACGGATCACCTGTGCATAACGCGGCAGTTGTCAGGGAATGGTTAAATGAAAATTTTGAAAATAAGTGGATAGGTCGAAATAGCCCGCTAATTGAGTGGCCACCGAGATTCCCGGACCTAACACCCCTTGATTTCTTTCTTTGGGGTTTCTTAAAGCAACAAGTTTACAAGTCTAGACCTCAATCTGTAGATGAATTACGTATTAGAATTACAGAGGCTTCTGCAAATATTACACCACAGCAGCTTAGGAATGTAACTGTTAATCTAAGAAAAAGATGCGACAAATGTATTGAACTGAATGGAGGGCTGGTAGAAGCAACTAGAATTATTTGAATATGTTTAACTTATTATTCGGTTATTGTGTTGCTTGTAGTATTTTATCATTGTTTGTAATAAAACTCGTTGTCGTGGATTGTTTTTCAAGGGTTACTTGATAACTCATCGTTAAATTGGCAAAAATAGGGAATTATTTAATTTAACTGCAGAATTATTAATAATTAATATTTTAAACGAAATTTGGTACAGAACTGTTTTGGGGATGCCGAATGTAGGGGTGTACTCAAATTTTTTTGAAAAAATATCGCTAATATGATTTTGCAAATTTTTCACCACAAAAACTTTATTAAGTAGGCCTTGTTTTTTGTGAAATAACATGACATTGAGCCCTAAAGTACATTTTTTGAAACTTTATATTTGAAAAAAAAATCATCAAAATCGGACTATAAACACAGATTTTATGGAGGGTGCCCGGTCTTGAGTGGGTCACACTGTATATAAATTAAAATAAATATTAAATTTCTAAAAATTAAACTAAAGTAAATATTAATTTTCTACAATATATAAATTTGAAATATAAATTAAAGTTCAACATATACTAATTACAAAATAAAAAAATAAACATAATTCTTAACTTGTTCCTAACTAACATAACTAAAAAAATTATCCTACAAAATTGAATATCAGCATATACAGATTGAAATAATTAATTCTCAACTTACATTACTAATACAAAAAAAAAATATATCAAAAAATATATCACTCAAAATAAATTTAACTAATGCTTAAGTAAATTTCTTTGAATTGTGCATTGAGGTATGATTTGATTATTGCCTTGTTTTTTCTTTCAAAGCTGATTATACGGCTCACCTCACCTTATGTTTTAGTCTAGTTGTTTTTAATTTTTCAAATTTAGCATACCATATTGTTATCTGTGATTGAACAATTTTTGTGATAGATATAACTTTTTGACTTTGTAAAAAAAAAATTGTGACTTTTTAACTTGTTGTGATTGTATTTTATAAATTTGACCTCTGTAATTGTTCTAGCTTTGGGCCTGATGATGGGAATAGTTTAAATTCCCGAAACATGTCGCCCCCCTTGCTTTTTTAAGCATTAAAATTCAAATTAAACAACTTAAAGATTGTGAGTCATTGTCCGTTTACCCGCCTTCAAATGTTTTGCTTTGAAAAAACATTTTCTATAAAATGATTTTTTTTGAAAGGTCACAAAAGTATTAATTTTTGCGACGTTATTGAGAATATAAAAAAGTAATTTTAATGCCCAGGTATAAAAGTAAAGCACTTTTACGCCTAAGCATAAAAGTAAGAAAATATATTATTAAACTGACATAAAGTGTCAAATTCAACGAGCGTAACCATAGTTTCTCGATATATAATTACTTACAAGCCAATTTTAAATCTTTTTATATTATTTAGAACGTTTAAAATTGTTAAAAAATTATTTGTGACGTTTGAAAAAAATAGCATGTTCAATTTGGAGTAAAAATTACATTTTGTGCCTCGCCCTGTAAGTGTGTCCGTCAAACGTACAGCCTAGCCAGAAACACTATCATTTTTCATTTTTTACTCTTAGTAAAACTAGTATTTTTTACTCCTTTTACTCCTAGTAAAACAATATACTATTATTGGCTATTATAAAGATGACAGATAAAATCATAAATATTATTTTAGAACCTTACTTAATACCTGAAGAAGTACTGGGATGAAATAGATAGCAGCAAATCTTCCATTATCCTAATAAGGGAGTAACAATGACACTTTTGGCTATGCACAGAGAAGTATTTTATGTGAAGATAACACAAGACATTGTTGAACATTATCAAACAAATTGCGCAACGCAGGCTGTTGCGCAACGAGTTGCCAATGTAGATAGTGTTTGATGCGTTGCGCAATTGTTTGATGAGTTTCAAGAATATTTGAATTCTTTTATGCAACAGGACTGTTTGCGCAACGCGTTGTGAAGTGTATGTGTGCGTTGCGCTTCGTTGTGCAATATTTTAGTTCTTTCATCCAAATTCTTTGTTTTCTTTTTTGTTTTTGGTATCATCGACATCATCTAGGGTATATAGGATAATAATTGCCGCAATGGCAATTGAGGACATGATTGTTTCTCAAACAATGCTCAACTTTTAATAAAAAGTTTGATCAAAATTTTACTAAGTGCATGGGTGAGGCAGTTGTGCAACGGAACGTTGCGCATCGCTTTGTTGCGCAACTTGTTTGATGGTGTATGGACCGCTGAATCAGTTGTGCAACGCAACGTTGCGCATCGCTTCGTTGCGCAATTTGTTTGATAATGTATGGGCCGCTTTACGCAAAGTTTTTCGCTTCAATCTACTGAGGTGTTCATTGAAGAGTGTCCTGTTAAAAATCCCGCGACAATCCGAAGATTGTTCTTACTTAAATCGAGATCAGAACTTCTGAGGAATTCCTTCCCAAGTAGCATTTTCACGACTTGCGACCACATGTTTACTAAACACAACGTTGGATTAGTTACAAAAAATAGTTAGCTCCCTACCTTGGGTATTAAAATAAATTTAAACGTTTTTATAACGTTGTGCCGACGTTGGACTGGTACTAGTCTAACGTCGGACTAGTACTAGTCTAACTAGGCAAAGTAGGAAGCTTCAGCGACGTCGAATAAACGTTGTCTTGTAATCTTTTTTGCTTAAGTGATCTTTAGGTGATTCGGACAACGTAGTTACAACGTTGGACAATATAGAGTTTTCCGACGTCAGTTTCAGGACCTATTCCAACGTTATGCAAACTTCGTCTGTTTTACTAATTTCAACGTTGTTTAGATTTCCTTATTCTTACGTTGGTAGGACGCCGAATCACTACCTTTTTGCAACTGTATTGAACCATAACCTTAAATCTTAAATTTTCACTTCATCGTTCTGTTCAGTCAGACAGTTCAGTGCTGTTTTTGTTTTTATAAAAAAAAACTTAATTAAAATGGGACATAAGAAAGGTACATATAAAACTAAATTTAAATAATGTTTCGTTCCTAAAATAGCAATTCCTGCTTTTTGAATACATTAACTTGAAATATTTGACCCTAAAAAACACGCGGAAACAATTTTTTCGACTGCGAATAAATTATTCTCATTTTGCTAAAAAAAAATCAAGAGAATTTTTAAAACTTCTTTAATTTTAAGGCCCATTAGTATTTTTCAAAGTAGAAACAATACATTTATCAATAACATTGTTTGCGTTTAACTTTTTTGCCTTGGGTAACGAGTTACAGAGTCGGTTAAAGTGTTTCAATAATTATGATCTTCAAACATCCTCCACACTTAAATACTTTTGTTTTGTTTCCTTTCACTGCCATCTGACATATGTCTCTAACTAAATCATAAAAATAATATTTTTACTATAATAAATATAATTATCCCAATTTAGGATAAAACGCGACTTAGACGCCATATTAGTTTTGTATTTCTGTGAATTAGGATTTTAAACAACGTTGTAGTTTGTACTAAATTAGGCTTCTAGCCAACGTCGGTATTCAAAGTCGTTTCGGCCCAAAAATTATTCTCCAAACTAGTGCAGACTAGGGCTGGCACGAGGTTGTGCCGACGTTGCACCCCGACGTTTTGTCGTGTGACACAACGTTGTCCCGACGTCCAAATGTTGCTTGGGTCGGTGTCTTTGGCCGTTGGAGAATTTCTATCCAGATTACCTATGGAGTGTTCCAGGTTCTTCAGTTCTTCTTTAAGTTAGTTTCCATTTGTAAAGCAGAACGGTTCTGGTCCAGTTTGTGGTGTATTCGCTCCTTTTCTAGCTAGATCGTTTGCTGTTTCATTGCTTTCTATCCCTTGGTGGGCTGCCATCTAAAGTGAATATAGAAGAGCTGTGTAATAGTAAGAGCTGTCATTTTTTGGAATCCACATACTCTACACCAAACAGAAGAGAACAGATCTGTGAACTATTTTAGTTGAATACATTTTCCAGAATTACTAAAATGTACTTACTTTTGGTGAAATAATGTCGTAAAAAATAAGCCCGTACGTCGCGTACGACGTGTAATGGCTCTGATTCTGACTCTAAGGACCTGATGGCCGCAAGCACCGCCCTTCTCCAATTTTTCCTGTTCTCTGTTCTTCGAACGGCACCCTCCAGGTTGGTATCCGTAAGTTTTTCAACCATATCCACCCACCTGGTTGGCGATCTTCCTCGGCAACAGGATCTTGCAGGTCTTCCCTGCACTATAAGTCTCTCCATATGCCCGCTCCTGTTGACGTGACCGAAGAAAGAATGAATCCATTTATAGAAAGTGCTAAAGTCTTTGTGGTAATTGGATTTCAGTGCTGTCTATGGTATTCGCTCCATCCTCCTCCAGCACCACATCTCAATGACGTCAATGCGTCGTCTGTCGGCTGCCAATAATGTTCATGCCTCAGAAGCATAAAGCATAACTGGAAAGACAAGACTATTTGAAGACAAGATTAATTTTTGTCGAAATAATATACGTGTTGTCAATTTTTACAACAAACTAAACAAAAAACTACTTACAATTACTAAATTTAAAAAGAATTTAAGAACATTTGTAATATGTTTACTATGAAACCTACGAGTATCTTCAGTCATGCGTTGATTTCACTGCCCTATTTTAGCACTCTTAATATATCACACTGTTTGTTACACGCATAGCTAACAAAAAGCTGCATAGTTATAAATTTTGATTGATTAAGTTAGGTGTTATGCTCTGGTTGTCTTATTAAAAAAAAAGAAAATGTCTTATAATTATTGTTATCAAATTCAATGATTAAAGTAAGAAAATTAATAAATTTTTCGAAAAAAAAAATATTTTAAAAATATATTTATGAAATATTATATTCGGATTTTCCACCTTAAAAAAATAAAGTAATGAAATCAGAACTAATACGAAAAAACACACGTTTCTAATAAGTTGCAATGGAGGAAAATATTTAACAACTTTCATAACATATAAAATGACATCATTATTAAATAACACGTGTCATGGTACCAGTGTGTGAGAAAATTTACTAGTGCAGGTAATATTATTTTCTATTATTTATAGACAGGTATATATAATACATTATATTTTACATTATGTTGATGAAAAAAAAAAATGTTTTAATTTTTATAGACTAAGTAGCATTATTTATGAATCATTTAAGTACTTGAACCATTCGTTATATCTTCCCACTTTACCTAAGATGTTATCAAAAAGTATTAATATTATTCATGTTGTGAATATGTTAATCTTCACTTAATTATTATAAGTAGTAGATATTACTCACTAAAAGAAATATTTACTTTAGTTCATGTAGAGTAATCACATATGTGATCAAGTGAAATATTTATTTACATTTTGGAAAATTTGGAAAAGCATAGACGAAGCTAACCATTTTAGAACAAGCAATAATTTTTATGAAGAATGCATTTTTCTCAAAATGTCAATAATAAAAAAGCTTTTCGTCTTGTCAAGACCAATCCGCGGACATACTGTATGTGTTGTCAATGAAAATGAAAATTGGCAGCATTTCCTAGGAATGTAAATATTGAAATCTTAAATTTTTTATAAAAACAATAATTAATTGATTTTTATTGATTATGAAAACTTGAATACAAAAAATATTGAACTACTAAGGCATTTTTACACAAACTGAATATTTTTATGATTTTACATCTAATCACAGTATAAGTGTAAAAAAAGGTGTTATAAAAAGTTTATATGATAGGGCAAAAATAATATGTTCAGGCGACATTTCACTAAACCGAGATATAAACCACATAAAAAATACATTAATAAAAAACGACCATCCAGCATATTTTATTATACAAAACATACAAAACATTAAACGAAATACAAACCCCAAATCATAGACACAATGATAACCATACACAATATATACAATTTACAATTCCATACATACGAGGCATTTCGAAAAAAATTGGGATAGGAAAACAACATAACATACGAACATCTTTCAAAACACAAAATACACTTAGATCCATTTTATCATATACTAAACCAATGAATACAGAACAACAAACAAGAAATGTAATATACAAAATACCATGTGAATGCGATAATAGAACCTAAAATGTTAAGACAATTAAATAAAATTAAGTTTAATACGAATTAAAGAAAATAAAGATTTAAGAAAGGGAGATTTTCACAAATCTAAGATTTGTCAGCATTCATGGGACACAGGGCAGAGAATAAATTTTAATAACGCCAAAATCATAATGAAAGAAGGTCAAATAAAACATCCATCCAAACAAAGATAAGGATTTACAAAGCAATCGTAGATCCAATTTTAACATACGGTGCCGAATGCTGGCAATTTACAGCAAAAGAAAGAAGGATGGTCGAGTCAGTGGAGATGGACTTTCTCAGAAGAGCATGTCGCATATCAAGGATGGAACACATTAGAAATGAGGAGATCAGGCAAAGAACAAGGCGAATATATACCAGCACCGACAACATCGAATCGAGACAGCTACTATGGTATGGGCACGTAAAAAGAATGGGAGGGGAAAGATGGCCAAAAAGGACAATGGAGTATCGTCCCCAAAGCAGAAGGAAAAGAGGAAGACCTACAACTACGTGGTTAGATGGAGTAGACCAGTACATGAGAGACAGAGCTATTACCCAGGAAGAATGGCAAAATCGAGCAATATGGAGGTCGAAATGCGGGATGCGTACAAAACATACAAAACATTAAACGAAATACAAACCCCAAATCATAGACACAATGATAACCATACACAATATATACAATTTACAATTCCATACATACGAGGCATTTCGGAAAAAATTAGGATAGGAAAACAACATAACATACGAACATCTTTCAAAACACAAAATACACTTAGATCCATTTTATCATATACTAAACCAATGAATACAGAACAACAAACAAAAAATGTAATATACAAAATACCATGTGAATGCGATAATAGAACCTAAAATGTTAAGACAATTAAAGAAAATTAAGTTTAATACGAATTAAAGAAAATAAAGATTTAAGAAAGGGAGATTTTCACAAATCTAAGATTTGTCAGCATTCATGGGACACAGGGCACAGAATAAATTTTAATAACGCCAAAATCATAATGAAAGAGGCGATAGCCTCTAAAAGAGAAATAAAAGAGGCTTTTTTAATAAAATCTAATAAAAATAAATGTATTGCTCATGCATCTGTAGATGTTAAGCTACGTTTACACGAAGCAAGTTTTGCTTACGCAAGAACTTGATTGCAAGTACTTGCTTAATGTAAACTGTGTTTCAAGTAATTGCTCAACTGATTGTACAAGAAAAATTACTTTACAAGTAAAGTTGATCGACGGTTTACTTTTTTTGCACGCTAGGACTTGCAGAGCGAAAATTTGACATGTAAATACATTGTCAAGTTCTTGCAGTAGCAGTTGCACGAAAAAATGGCACCAAGCTGGTTGTCTGACGACCAAATTATGAGGTTGTTAAATTTCCGAAAAGCACCAATATTTGTGAACGTTGAAGTGTACACCTTATTGTACACTATAGAAATCAAAATATGAGAGATGCTGTCTCTGAAAGCGTTTTGGAATAAATAATTTTTCCTTAGATTTATCCATGGTTTTACCCATACTCTTGCTTTTTGATTTTTCTTACAAAGTACGCAAATCATTACATATGTACTTAACGTACGACATTAAATATTTACGCCATATTTAATAATCTCTGTGGTATCCATAGTTCTTGCGCAAACTTGACTAGTGTAAACATACAATTTTAAAATGTTCAGTTGCAAGTACTTGCCATCAAGTATTTGCGCAAGCAAAACTTGTATCGTGTAAACGCCGCTTTAGTAATGTATGGCAATCGCTTCTTTGATTTTAAAGAACATAACATAAATAAATATAATATACGTAAAAATTAAAAATCTTTTTTAATAAAATCTAATAAAAATAAATGTATTGCTCATGCATCTGTAGATGTTAGTAATGTATGGCAGTCGCTTCTTTGATTTTAAAGAACATAACATAAATAAACATAAAATACGTAAAAATTAAATATAATCATACAGAAAGTTTGGGGCTTTTTGGTTTTATCTTATTAAGTAATTATTATCAGGTAATAATTGTTAATTTTGAAGTTTAACTTTTTTTGAACTACAATGTCATTTTAGCAGAACGTCAACGGTTTTTGTAGAAGTATCTGTTTTAAAAAACTAAAGTGTTCTCGAATAGTTAAATTTAAATATTTTTTTTTTCTTTATACTTTGTATTTTTTTTGCTTCCGACGATGGAAAGAGATAAACTTTCCGAAACGTTAAGCATTTTTTTGTTCGCTAGGCAAATTTGTATATCTGTAAACCTAACTTCTGACAAGTAGTTTCCGTTTGAATTAACGCCACAAGTGTTTACAAAAAATAACTAGGTATTTTAATTTTTAGATTTTCTTGCAGTGGCGAAATACCCATAATATAGTATTTTTTGGAGAGATGAATCCACTACATAAGTATATACATTTTTTGAATATTTTTACTGTTAAACTTTTCACAAAAATTTGCAAATATGATAAAGAAAACTTTAAAATTTGATTCAAACACGACGCAAGCCAAAAACTTATATTCAAATGATTTCATAGGTATGGTTTCTTGATAAATTGATATATTTCAAATTGATTTTTTCTCTGACATTATACAATCAAGAAAAAATCTAAAATTTCGGCATCTAATGCATAGGTGAAATATTATTCAAATTCGATTCAGCCGCAACAAAAGACTGACTGAAATTTAAAGGACAATTTTCTTTGATTTCCATTTTTCGTTATTGTCAAGATCTTTAAGTGAAAGGGACCTTGCTCTTCAGATGTGGCTGAACATTGGGGGGCTTTATATATACCGGGTGGGGTCGCTCCGTTGCATCAGTACCAACTCAACAGTCCTAAGTGCTAGGAGGTAGAGTTCCAACTAAAGTGCTATCAATCATGAAGATTTTGGTAAGTACTTATGTCAGTGTGATGTAGTGATATAGTGCGTAGTGATTTTGCGGCATTCTTTTTCTTACTGTGATTCGTTTATTATATCTACGTCTAATATTTTATTTTTAATGTTTTTTTTTATTTTCTTATTTTTAAAATTTCAAAATCCAATTATTTTATAAACGTTTTTTTTTGGAGAAAATAAAAGATTTTTTTGAAAAAAAGAATGCATTAAAAATAATAGTGATTTTTTCTGCATTTAATAAAATATACAGGGTCGCTGTTATGTATCGAGAAGGTTGAATATTAGGTAAAATATAGGAGGTACCGCAAAAAGTTAAATACAAAAGTTATAGGATTTTTAAATTTCTATTAGCGAGTAATAAATTTAAGTATACAGGGTCGATCATTAAGTCGTGGCACATCAAAGTTTTATTTTTTTAAATAGAACCCTCTGTAAATTATTGCATATTTCAATTCTTTCTTCAATTCTAAGCAAAAATCAATAATATACCACATACATAATGTACCACAATAACGTACCAACCGTTTCCGAGTTATTGACTTGAACATATCACTTTAACAATTTGATTTAATTCATTTTGATATGTTCAGTTTCATTTAATGATGCCATTCAAATGAATTAAATCAAGTTGTTTAAGTGATATGTTAAAAAGTCAATAACTCGGAAACCGTTCATTTAAGGTACATTGTGTGTATTTCGATTTTTGCGACCCTGTATTTAAAAAAAAACATGGAGGATTTTTTACTGTTTGATGAAAATGTTTAAGAAGTTTAAGTTTAACTTTTTTAGAATAATGGTTAAATATGAGTGTCAGGCATATCTCCTCTCTGTTTTTCCTGTGTCTTCTATCTCTCTGTCTTCGATCCAGTCTTGTCTAAAATTACTACTTGGCTACTCTAATAAACATATATTTTCAAAATTAGTACTGTTTAATTTGCGAAGTTTGAAACTTTCGTCATCATTTTCGGTGCCATATTGGTTTTCACGTATTTCTTGACTTGGTCCATGAGTTGTTTATATCTCTGGTTATAAACTAACAATAACAAATTTAATAACAAAACCTTAAACAATGACAAATTTATTGTAGCTTACCCGCAGTGTATACAATGAATAAATACGTCCTCTATTAATATGTTCATGGATGTTATAAGCAGGAATTCCAGGGGACAAACGAATATTGTGACTTGTTTTGCTGCTTTTTGTTCTTTATCTTTCACGATTCCTCTGGAACTTATTCTTTGCACAGTCGAGCATGAAATTCCTAAAGCCTCCGATGCTCTCTATAAAACACGTAAATATTTTCGAGTTAGTTACAAAATATTAACTCGGTAGTTGTCCAATTACATCGTAAACAGCCGACACAGGTAAAAGGGTGTTTTCCACCATCTTTTTCGAGTTTCAAATACTCGATAACTTTTAATAGGGCGCATATCATGTTTTTCCTCTGGGCCTTTTAATTGCGATATTGGCGACACCATAAAAATTACCCTGTATAAGGTAATGTAAATTTTGGGAATATCCATTGCGGGATTATTCTGTTATTCTTGGTTTTTAGGAAATTTCATTCCATCTTTTTTTCAAAAAAATCCCATATGGGTATTTCGCCACTGCACTGCTAGAAAATCTACAAAATGAAATAATTATTTTTTGTAAACACTTCTGCGTTAAACCTAAACGGACGCTGCTTGTCAGAAGTTATGTTTACAGTAATACAAATTTGACTAACAAAGAAAAAAAATGCTTAACGTTTCGGAAAGTTATCCCTTTTCGTCGTCGGAAGCAAAACAATACAAAGAATAAAGAAAAAAACTATTTAAAATATTTAAATTCAACTATTCGAGAACATTTTACTTTTTTAAAACAGATACGTCTACAAGAAACCGTTGACGTTCTGTTAAAATGACATTTTTAACTTAATATTTAAACTTCAAAATTAACAATTACTACCTGATAACAATTACTTAATAAGGTAAAACCAAAAAGCCCCAAACTTTCTGTATGATTATTTTTAAATTTTACGTATGTTACGTTTGTTTATCTTGTTGTATCTATTGTTCTTTAAAATCAAAGAAGCGATTGCCATACATTACTAACATCTACAGATGCATGAGCAATACATTTATTTTTATTAGATTGAATTAAAAAAGCCTCTTTTATTTTTCTTTTAGAGGCTATCGCTTCTTTCATTATAATTTTGGCGTTATTAAAATTTATTCTGTGCCCTGTGTCCCAAGAATGCTGACAAATCTTAGATTTGTGAACATCTCCCTTTCTTAAATAATCTTTATGTTCTTTAATTCTAACATTTAAGGGTCTAGATGTTTCACCAATGTAAAATTTATCGCTAAATTTTAAGTTATATCCGAAACGTTAAGCATTTTTTTTTCTTTGTTAGGCAAATTTGTATTACTGTAAACATAACTTCTGACAAGCAGCGGCCGTTTAGGTTTAACGCAGAAGTGTTTACAAAAAATAATTATTTTATTTTGTAAATTTTCTTGCAATGCAGTGGCGAAATACCCATAAAGGATTTTTTTGGAAAGATTAATCCGCCACATAGATATAGACATTTTTTTCCATCTTTTTGTTGAACATCATAGTATTGAAAAATAGAAATTTCTTACATTGAAAAATATGTTGATTTCACAAATATAACAGTAATTTTTTGATCGATAATTTGTATTTGCATCAGTACCAAACACGAACTTTAAAATTTTCTACACAGTATTTTGCCTACTAACTATTCTTTGCCTACGAATCATTGTTGGTCGCTCAATATAGGGTGAGTCTTAAATAAGTGCAAATTTTTTTAGGGCTAGTATATTTCGACCCTAAAACCACGTTGATGAGGTTTTTTCGCAATTTTTTTTAAAGATTTAGAATTTTTTGGAAAATTTTTAGGATTTTTTTAAATTTTTAGTTAAAAACACAATATCATCATAATATGGTAACATAGTTAGTAGGTTAAATTTACAAGAAAGAAAACCCAGAAAAAATCCAGTGGTTCTCAAAATTTCAGCGAATTTTTTTCTCTAATTTTCGAAGTAAAACAACTCGGTTATTTTGGACTTATTTGAAAAACGGTAAAAAGAAAACATATTTCTTTTATCGAGAACTACCAGCACTAAAATTATCTACAATTATTTAAGACTCGTCCTGTATATCTTTTCCAGAAAACTACCTACATTAAAACATTTACCTCCAGAATTTTAACTTTTACTAATTTGCATGTTGTATAATAGTTTTCTTTATATCTGTAATCATTTCATTATTCTCTCTAAACATAATCGATAAACATTAATTTTCCAGACATAAATATATTACAATTAACCTTCAAAATTAAAAATAAATTTAATACCAATATTATTGACCGATTTTCTTGTCATATTTAATACTGAAATATCTACTATTTAACAAAATACTACAACTCAATTTACATCTGGCATCGATTGAACTTGTTTCGATAAATAATAAATTAATACCTTATTGACGAATGAGTTGTTATATTCCACTTAATTACAGATTTGCTTTAATTTTGTTATGAACTACCTACCTGATATTAACTGTTGACATTCTGGTTATTAATAGTTAGCAATAGTAAAAAATTCGTTAATAATTGTGATCTAGATTTCAATCATTTCACCAAGAACGTTTGAATATGGATTTTAGTGCGTATGGTAAATGAAAACAAAAAATATCATTACTAGTAAACTAGTACTTGATTAAGAAAAATATATGTAATGAAGGTAAGTAATCTAGGTACTGATATAATTGCAATTAACATATACAGAAAATGCATTTACCAGATTTACAAAATTTCATTATAATAAATTTATAAATTAAGAACATAAAGTTTTGTATAATATTACTGCATTGAAACTGCCAAGGTTCAAAATAATTTTAACATCTTTTTTAGATTCCTGATTAATTTTTTTGCTGCTGCGTAAAAGTAGACTAAAATGGCACGTCAAACAGACAGCTTTAAATTTTATTTTAGTTTCAAAAATAGGGTAAAAAGTTACAGGTTTTCAAGTAGATAATATTTTTTGTACAGCAAAACCATGGTGTCATCAGCTCTTTTCTATGGTATATCTTTTGTTTTAAGATATGCTTTTGTGTGCCCATACTTAAATCACAGTTATAAATATTATGTATACAGGTTGCTAATTTGTTCATTACTCGCGGCAAGAGCTTTTTGGTTGAAATATGGCAACCTCGGCCCGCTCGTCGATAGACGATGCACAGTGGTTCCGATTGCCAAAAAGTGGCGCATAGGATATTTTTAATTTTATTACAAATTCAAGATTTAGTAGGTTTAATGGCGGATTTATTAACATGACAAAGATAGTCCAAGGAATAAACAAAATATATTTCGGACTATGTTTGTTTAGTATAAAAATAATAACAAATGGGGATTTTCTATGAATTTTATTCAAAAATTATGGTTTGAAAAATGCTTCGAACCTAGTCAAAAAAAGAATACCCATTAGATTAACTGGTCTAAATTAAAGAAAAAACATAAATTGCAATATACCTTAAATAGAGTCTTCAAACTCATTTTGTTCATGACATGATTCACCACCACTTTCTTCTAGTTCCTCTTCACTATCCGATTGACATTAATATTCTGACTTCTTTTGCCGTCTCATTTTTATGTTCCTTCCTTAAATTAGAAACTGTAGCATATGCCAGAACTTCAGAGGTGTGATGTAAGAATCTCTAATTCCTAGAAATAAATTGATTTTTAATCTTTGCCATTAATTAAAATCAATAATGCAATATTTGCAGCATTATGTGAATAAAAAAACATGTTTTTTTCTGTAAGATATTATAAATTAATTCCTTGGCAATATATACTTTTGATCTCTTATTTTTTTGGGAGTTGGACAATTCTGAAAAAAAAATCATCTTGAAGGGCCAGGGTCATCAAAAGATTGATTTTCTTCCATTTGAAGTAAATTTTTATTCAGCCAGAGACAATTGTTGGAAATAAAACTGCTCCAAGTATAATTACATTTCCTCCACTTTTCTGACCATTTATAAACAAAATTTTCAATTTGCTTTTTTTTGATAATATGTTAGGAATATTACTATCACACAAAAATGAAATAATTTCATCAATAATATCCGCTTCTGACCTATTATTAAAACCCATTTTCAAAAACCTCTCACATATTGATCTGCGGCTTATTGTTCCTAAAAATAAAAGGAATAGAGTACGGGTGGAACATGTGAGTCTCTATAGTTACACTTTTACCACTCCAGAGTTACTCAAAAAATATTAGTATAATAATTTAAGAAATTATTCATGGAACAAAAATAAGTCTACTAGTCAATTTAAAATTCTAATTATATATCATCTACCTCGGGGTCTCTTGGGGTAAGATACTTGTGGTAAATTAAACTTGGTATAATACCTTTTAAAAATTATAAAATACAGAAGCGGAGATCTGCGGAGTTCTAAAGATACGCAATTTCAAAGTTTAATTTTTTTCAAAAAAACGCTCCTACTATGTTTGTGGTAACTACTCGCTTCATAAAAAAATATTTAAGTTAATACAATTCTCTTAAAAAGTACTTACCTTGGTCTTCAAAATCCATTATAATTTAATTTATTTCCAAGTCTCTGAATTAAGAACCAAAATATATTAGCAACACTAAACCATTATCAGCAAATAACTGATATATTTAAACTACAAAATCTAACGAAAACAACATTCCTGTACGCTTTTTTATTACGATTAAAAAGTGGATCGTGATAAATTTGAATAAAGGGACCCATCATCTATTGAAAATAATATCATTGTTGAAATTTTCGAAATTTTTTTCTTGACCCCTATACCTCGATTTTTTTGAATCTGAACCAATGTGCGACGCGATGGGACGAGTCGGCAGAAAAATCAATAATGCATGCGTTCTCAATAGGCAGTGTTGCCATTCTGTTCCCCTATAAGTAACTGTCGAGTTAACAACCTGTATATCGTAGTCACATAGTGTATTCCGTCTTTTCATGAAGATCCTAGGTCGCTTCATGAAGCGTCGGTTAGGTTAGCAGTTTAGTTATGTTATTAGGTTAGTTTTTTTCATTAAGTGACTAGGATCTTCATGAAAAGACGGAATACACTATGAGAAAAAAAATGTCTATACCTATGTGGCGGATTCATCTTTCCAAAAAAATCCTGTATGGGACATTCTGAAGAGAATGACATATCATATGTCAACTTTTAATATTTTTGCATATGGTTTATTTTAAATAGTACCACGCGGTTCATAACGAAAATTTGACTCGAAATACCAAGTGTGTGGTACCGAATTATTCGTAAAAATGCTTTTTCCAAATATGCTAATGAGCCACCCTTGTTCTATTTGAAAAAAATTGAGTGATGATTAAAAATACGATTTCGGTATCTCTTCACCGGCCAGAACAAGACACGAAAAACATTAGACGATCCAAACTGTTTTTCCAAGACTCCTTTATTACAAATTAGTGTATTTAACACAGCCATGGCACCCTCGATTGAAATTTATAAACTGAAATGTCACAAGTTGACATATGACATGTCAATAGGGGCGAGCCACTTTCGAAACGCACTCGGTATACCTTATACATATTGTATAATTATTTAAACTGTGCTTAAATGCGACACCGTGTAATAATTTAGAAAATAGAAAACTTACTAAACTACTTTACAAAAAATATCAAAATTAATGTCAAAAATAAAGTAAAATGTCTTGATACACAACTCAATTTTTAAAATAGGTATTTTTATTAAATTTTAATGTAAAAATAATTGGCGTAGGCACCTAAAAGCTTTTCACATTTTCTCTTTCAATACTAACAATTTTTGACAAGATTTTATGTTAATATTTAGTATATAGAGGAGAGATAGGAGAATCCCTGTCAAAACGTATTACCGATTTTTCTTCCTATGGAATGTGTTTTTGTTCAATAGTTTTGGTACATACCTTAATGAATTTTTAGCGTTGGAGGTGCTGATATAGCCTTGATATTTAACCAAATTCCCAATTAATGCGATAAAAAATTCAATGTCCTGATTTAGAAGAAGTTCTGATCCAGGAAGTATGATAAAACAACATTTTCCCAAAATAGATCAGATAAAAAAAGTAAATACCCACATATTAATGATACCTTTTAACATTTTCGTTTAGCACAAGTTAAATATGCATATCTTGAGATCGGATCAATACCAGCTTTATTCAAGTTTTTTTTTAATAATTATGATATTTATTGGGTGGATAATTTTCTCAGAGAAATATCTAAACCTGGAGGGTTTTGAGATCCACACACCGGAAAAATCTAGGGATATAATTTTATTAAAGTTAAAAATAAATGTTTTGAATAAACAACCACATATTTGTAGGCCGATTCTTTCTACTTCGATTGAAACGAAGTAGTCACACTAGTTATTTCTAAATTTGGGATATTTGCAGAAGTGTTTGTGCATTTTTTGTCAAATGTATAAAAAGCACCTAGCATCAATTGTTCGAATTTAACCTGTACTGGCTATGTTTTTATGATAACTGGCCAGAATTCATTCAAATAACTCTGTTTAGTATTAAACATTTTGGAGCGTAGACATCTTAACAGAGACGAAATGCTAAAGGCCATGGGTATGCTCGAAGCTGGAATGCGCCAAATCGACGTAGCTAGAGCATTAAATACAACGCAAAGTGTAATATCGCGATTAAGTGCACGCTACCGTGAAAGTGGTGATGTTGCTGAAAGGCACACAGGGCGACATCGCATTACTACCCCACAGCAAGATCATTTTTTACAATTAAATGCTCCACGCCGACCGACTCTTACAGCACCAGAGCTTAGTTTAATTCTCCAGGAGACACATAATGTAACCGTTAGTCCTGACACTGTTCGTAATAGATTTAGAGAGGTCAACTTAAGAAGCAAACGCTCCTGGAGAGCTCAACCCTTAACGAGAGGAAATCGAGAGGTACGATATTTGTGGGCTCAAGATCATTTTCAGTGGTCGAATGAACAATGGGCCAATGTTCTCTTCAGGGATGAGTAACGCTTTGGAATTCATCCGGATTCGAGAAGGCTTAGGGTATGGAGAGAACCGGGAAATCTTATTCGGTTGGATCATGTTCAGGAAGTGCACCCTTATCAAGGTGGAACAGTTATGGTCTGGGGAGGAGTCCAGTTAGGCCGAAAAACCGATCTCGTTTTTCTTGAAAGGTTTCTAACAGGAATCACATATCGTGGTTTAATTCTTGAGCCTGTCGTGTTACCATATGCCAATGATTTTGGGAGAAACTTCATTCTCATGCCTATGACAATGCACGGCCTCATACAGCCAGAGTGGTAAGTGAGTTTATCAATGCTCATCAATTAAACATCTTACCCTGGCCGGCACAATCTCCTGACCTCAACCCCATCGAGCACGTATGGGACGCGGTCCAAAGAAGAATTTTGAGAATGGGTATGCCTCGTGAAACTCGTAGGGATCTGGTTCGGGCCGTGAATGCAGCGTGGCAGGCTGTACCTCAAGAAGAGATCGACAACCTGATCAGGAGCATGGAGAGACGATTTAGGGCTGTAATGAACAGTAGAGGAGGCCATACCCTTTATTAAGTAAAAATGGTTTTATCTTTTTTTATTTTTAATTCACAGTTTAGAATAAAAAAAATGTGTGTATTTTTTTGAGTTCAATAAAAATCAAGGTAAATTTGAAAAATTCGGTAAATTTCGCATTTTTATTTCCAATACGTCCTGTAAACTATTTGTTTATTTTAATTTTAATATATCAGAAATGCAAATAATAAAATTACTGACGGTGGCTGGATAAAATTGTAATATCCCTAGACTTTTCCGGTGTGTGTATTTGTTAATACAACCATCATAGGGACATTATAGTTTGTTCGTACAAAAAGGAGTAAAATGGAAATAAACCGTTTGTTTACTTTTAATTTGACATGAATACACATTTAAATCATCATTATTAAAGGCTTGATAACGTCACTATCGTAGAATAGATAAATGCTTCTACTATAGTGTAATTAATCTAAAACCATCTAGGAATTTGATTTTCATTAGTATGATAAACATAGTACACTAATGACATACAAATAACAATGCCTATTTTACCAAACAAAAATAATCAATAGGAAATCCAATCGGCGATAAATTAAAATTTCTCAGTAGTTAAGTAGGTGTTTTGGCGAACAGTAACACATTGTTTATGACTCATAAATAATCCTTATTGTTTTCCAGTTCATTGGACACCTACTATTTTTAAATAAATCTATTCTAATCGAATTATCGCTAATTGTTAGGCCACCATAATTCACATAAAATTGACCCGCCCAAGTGCATTTTATATCTTGGCCTTGCACCATTGTATTTAGTAGCTAGTACTAGTTTACGATATGTTTGAATTATCCTGTTTGCTAAATGCTTTATCTGCGTACTATATCTGAGATATATTGTAGAATTCTTGAAAAAGTTGAGGAAATATTAGGTATAGCGTAATTATATACGCTGAGCAGCTACTGTTTACTTTAATTAAGTGGTACTGGTCAAGTGGGGCATGTTTTACGCTCTTGTTTATTGTTACAACTTTGTTTTTTTTTAATGGCACGTCATTGATATGTAACCAATCTAGTTTTTATTAACATTATACTTTGTCGCGTAGCTTTTTCTGATTTACGTTTCCTGAAAGAAATATACCTATTATATTCACTTAAAAAATATGCATTTATCAAAAACCTTCTTTTATTCAGAGTGAGTTTCCCACGATGCACAGTGCTTCGTCCCATGGACAAAAATCAAAAAATAAGTTAAAATTTACTAATATCTGAATATATAATTTTATACTTATAGCAATGTTCAACCATCCTGTATATTATTTTTCATAAACAGCGTTTTTGTTAGCAAATATTTTCACTAAAAATAAATTTTGCGATCATTATCTCATCAGTGAAACGAATAACATTCATAGTAGTTCTGTATATTATGGAGTTAAAGGGTACGTACTTAATTGAAAGCCACTATGGATATTGTTAAACAAGGTATGTACTTTTAAATTTATTTCTAAACAGGTTCGTGATTGTTTAGTTTTTTATTTATTTTTAAGATGATTCTTAAATGTGTATAAAAATTTTACGTTTTCAAACTTCAAAAAGGCATTTAAAAAAAACATATCAAAACATATCGTATTTATTGAATATTTTGTTGCCATATTCATACACTTTTAATTTTTGTATAGTTCACCTGCGTGTGCTTGCGACGAACTTTATTTTATAATACTTTTCAGATGGAGTAAAATTGATAAGCAATGCCGATCTGGCTAATACTTGGCTTGATCATAAGGACAAGAACTCAAAATTATTTGTATTTCAAAAAATATGTTCTTATTAGATATTGATGAACCTTCCAGTCAAATGAGACACCACTTGTGCCTGAAAAAGTCCACTATGTTGGAGCGAAACGTCGCATAAAAAAAGTGTCCATCTTTCAATTTGTATAAAATCTCATACCCAAGAAAAGGAAAAAATAATATATGGATATGGTCTATTAAAGAGGTAACTATTAACATCCGAACCCCTCGTACCGACAAAATGAACAGTAACAACGCGAAAAAGTAGAAAAAAAAAAACATATTAGAAAATTATGTACAGAAATATCTTATATGTGAGGATACTTCATCTACCTGTGATTTGATACTATAAATTTGGAAGATTCTGTCAGCAGTGATTCTCCTGAATCAGAGTAGTTACGATCTATGCATTTTGTTGTCCTAAAGTAAATTTATAGTATCTTAAGTTTTTTTTTAATTAAATATAACATTAATGTTTCTTTTTCATTAAAGAAAAACATTTTTATCTTATATTAGGCTTGTATTGTAGGAATCATGTTCTAATGTTATTTCAATTCTTTTTTATCACAGGAATTTATTTAATACTTACACCGTTTTCATACTATAACTTATTATTTGCTTAGATGGAAGACAACTCCAACATTATTATTATTTATAAGATTTTTTTTTCATAAACGTGGGACTAAGAACATCATCATTTAGTACAATGAGAGTACTCATCATTTGTGTCAAATAAACCTAGTTTGAATCAATTGCTTACAATAAAAGAGAAGTTTTGGATTTTTGTCCTCTAGAGCCATATGTTCGAAGCACTGTGCGATGTTTTCAATAGGTATCTCGGAAACTACTGGAGACAGAGCATCGGTTAAATGGAGAAAGAATTGCAGTTTTGTGGGGTCATAAATATGCGCTTTTTAGATTTTTCAAAAAGTTCATGGCTTACTAGATATTTCGAAAAACACTAATTTTGGCTATTTTAAAAATTGTCCCTAATTCTATTATAATCTATTTTAGACAAAAAGTTTTGAGATAAAAGTTGTAGATAATTACATCCCTAATGAGTTTGTATTCTCCGTTTTTTTTTTCTAAAGCCTGCCATTTTTGACATATCATATGACACAAACATATGTTTTTTAAATGAAAACCATATAAAACAATATAAGCTATAATATGTTTTTTTTTCAAAAAATTACTGAGTTATAGCCAATTCTTATCTTTCTTAACTAATTTCACTTAGTTGGCGTGGTGCTCTTATTTTGTTATGATTTATAACTTATAAAAAGACAAAATATATTATTAAACCGCCGCGCCGCTCTTTATAATTTACTTTACATAAACTAAAGCTTAAAAAATAATATCACTACATACATTTTAAGTTATTTTAGAAAATGTTCAAAAAATCCGCCATTGTTTTGAGTACATAAATGCATCTTTTGAAAACTGAATTTCTAGCTATTTCTCACTGAACGACCGGCCGACTTAATTAAACTTCTGTACAGCCTCTTCGAGTCCTCTCTTAATTCATAAGTTATTTTGTAAATCTTGTGTATTGTTAACCATACCGCATAAAAAAATCTAAAATGGATAGGTCAGGTAATCGAGGTGGGACATGCGATTGGTCCACCTCTCTCTGTATATACAGGGTTGTTCACCACATACGACACGGAGTATTGTAGTTCAACGATGAGATTTTTACAAATTGTAAGTTTGGGGTTCGTTGAAGGACCATTAGAGCTACAATTTAAAAATATTTTTACAAGACACAGAGTGTCCCAAATAAATAAAAATATCAAAGTTGTATTTTTTTAAATGGAACACCCTGTATATTATTACATTTTTAGTTTCTACGATTAAAATAAAGGTAAATTTGATTAAGGTTTATTATACTTAAACCTTACCGTTTTTGAAATATTTTCAATTTTGTGAAATTGCAGTAAAAATTTAAAGTTTTATTTCTCCAAGGGTATCAATGTTTTTAATACTAAATATTTAATGAAGTTTATTTATTGATCAGTTATTGTGTTGCAATAATAAAATAATACTACCTTATACAGAGTGTCTAAAATTTATTTTAAATAATTATTAGCTTCAAACGGCAATAACTTCTTTAATTTAAATGGAATGCCCTGTATATTTTAGGAGAATCAGATGCACAATTAAATTGTCTATCAAATTGTATTATACCATTTTTACCTATCCCTTCAAGTTTTCGTAGAAAATGCATTTTCTAATAATTTAGACCTCATTTATCAATATATCCATGGAATATTGACATTTTAGATTGTTTTAAAGCAACAAATGTACAAAATAAATAGACTAGTAATATTATCGTTTTTAACAAAACGATAATATTACTAGCCCATTTGTATGCAAAAAGAAAACTATTTAAATCTTTATAAAAGAATATACCATTAATTAAATATAACACCATTATTTCCGCCCATATACTAATTAATTACATACTTAATTGTGTTCGTTAATAAATTATTATAAATAAATGTGGATTTGAGTCAGAAATCAATATAATAATAAGTTATCAAATTAAAGTCTCTGTTGTTATAAATAAACATTTATTAAAAAATGAAATATCATTTTTATGGTGTTACTTTTTATCACACTGTCTAATGCCCATACAAAATTCAGTTTTTTAATATTTGGAGCAATTATTATTAATCAACGCAAACAGTCAGTTAATGTAGTTTGAATACTGGAATCATATTAATTGATCCTCTTTAACAATTTTTTTTATTTTTTAATGAAATGAACGAATTATATGGACAATATTAGTATCTTTACTCTTTAAAAATTTTAAAATGATCTTTACTCTTTAAAAATTTTTTAAAAATAATCTAAAATGTCAATAGTCCATGGGTATATTGATAAATAAGTTCTAAATTACAAGAAAATGCATTTTCTACGGAAACTTAAAGAGATAGGTAAAAAATGGTATAATATAATTTGATAGACAATTAAATTGTGCATCTGATTCTCGTAAAATATACAGGGTGTTCGATTTAAATTAAACAAGTTATTGCCGTTTGAAGCTAATAATTATTTAAAATAAATTTTTAGACACTCTGTATAAGGTAGTATTATTTTTATTATTGCAACACAATAACTGATCAGTAAATAAACTTCAGTAAATATTTCGTATTAAAAACTTTGATACCCTTGGAGAAATGAAGCCTTAAAATTTTTACTGCAATTTCACAAAATTGAAAATATTTCAAAAACGGTAAGGTTTAAGTATAATAAACCTTAATTAAATTTACCTTTATTTTAATCGTAGAAACTAAAAATGTAATAATATACAGGGTGTTCCATTTAAAAAAATACAACTTTGATATTTTTTACTTATTTGGGACATTCTGTATCTTGTAAAGTTATTTTTAAATTGTACCTCTAATAGTCCTTCATCGAACCCAAAACTTACAATTTGTAAAAATCTCATCGTCTAGCTAGAATACTCTGTGTCATATGTGGTGAACAACCCTGTATACAATAAGTCTACATAATTATGATATAAATAATTTTTAATGTTTCTTTCATTGAGGGGTGGTGTGTCATATTGTAAGTCATGTTAGAACCTCTCTAATAATGCGCGAGTATCTAAATTTAACTTCTTTAACATCTCTTTGAAAACCGTTCTCTAAAAAACTAAAAAAAAAACTAAGTAACGTTCACCGGTCAACGTATTCTCGAAACTGTATGGCCAAGAAAATTTGAACCAGTATTCTACACGCTTTTCCGTAAACTACAACTCTAATCTGCAAAAAAGTTTAAGTTAAATCAGACAAAGTATTGGGATTACCAATTGATGCAACAGCTACAAGGTATAGTTTCAACAACAAATTTAATATAACCATACCAGGAAGGGAAGACTGAAGTAAAGGTGTACCGATTCAAGCTGAGGCAATCTGGTCTACAGACGGCTCAAAAACGTCAGAAGGCGTAGGAGCTGGGATAGTAGGGCCGAAACAAGGGAGATCCTTCCACGTAAGCCTATCTAAGGATGTCACAATTTTCCAGGCAGAAATAACGGCAATCCACTATTTTGTAGAAGAAATAATAAGGCAACAAAGAACAAATCGTTCTGTGGCCATTTTCACAAACAGCCAAGCGGCGCTAAAATCACTCGGCTCCGCGGAGGTCAATTCTAGACTAATGTGGGACTGTGTGCGTGCTCTGAATACTTTAGGCGAATGTAGCACTGTTACATTGGCCTGGGTGCTAGGGCACGGGGATCACAAGGGTAACGAAAATGCAGATGAAAGGGTCAAGCAAGGCTCATCATTCATAGGACCAGAACACTTCTGCGGCGTTGCAAAGGCAGTCACGAGAATGGCCACGGAGCGATGGGTGGCCAACACAAAGGTTCATTGTAGAACATTCGCCAAAATTCACGGCAGATTTGATAAGCAAGGACAGAAAGACAATCAAAGCTGTACTAGGTCTACTAACAGGGCATTGTAAGCTAAATAGGCACCTAAAGCTGATGGGACTAATAGACGAAGCTATGTGTAGTTTCTGCCAATCTGGACAAGACACATCAGAACACATTTTATGTCGGTGTGACAGCCTGGCAAATGTGCGGTTCTCGGTAATAGGCAATGATAGGCCATTGCCAGGGAGCTACATGGAGGGTTCAGTCTCCAAGTTGCTATACTTTGTGAAAAGGGACTGGAGAATGTAATCTAAGGGAAGAGGACCACAATAGATCTGAGAAGGTCGCAGTGGATCAGGCCGAAAGCCACCTCTAAGAATCTAATCTAATCTAATCTAATCTAATAGGGAGTTTTTAGCTCAATAGGCAATCATGTGTATTATTACTATTTTACAATCTTCTCTTTTTCTGTTCAGTATAATAAACAAATATTTAATTAATATTGATACGTTTATCTTACAGATTCTCATTTCCCTTGCCGTGGCAGCAACCTCAGCTGCTTACTTAGGTCCCCAACACATCCCTGTCATAGGTCCCAATGGTGTACCGGTAGAACCACACGAAGTCCAAGCCGCTAGAGCCAATCACTTAGCTGCCGTAGCCTCAGCTTACGGAGGTGGAGCAGTTTCGTATTACGCACCTTATGCCGTCGCTCCAGTACAAGCCTTAGGTTTGTAAAAAATATTTTAAATTGATTTTAACTAATTTTTATTATAACTCGTGTTTTTTCTTACTTATTTATGCTTTCTAAGACGCTAAAGAAAGCCTCTTTATTGTCTTAAATCTATTTTCTTGATAATAAAAAAACTAACTTATTTTATTTACAATTGGAAACAAATATTTTAGGTCATAATGCCCTTCCTTTGGACACACCCGAAGTTGCCGCTGCTAAAGTACAACATTACAGAGATTTTGCCGCCGCTGCTCATAGAAATGGTGTTTACGCACCATTGCCTGCTATTGCTGCACCTGTCTTAGCTGGACCATATCCTATTGATACTCCCGAAGTAAGAATATGTTTTATTTTACGCAAACATTTTTTTTTCAAACGTCACCAAAGTATTAATTTTTGCGACGTGATTAAAAATATAAAAAAGTCATTTAGGCAAAAACCTAGGCATATGTCAAATGTACAGTGCGTTGCCGCAAAAAGTGTCATTTTTGCTCCTAATAAAACAATATATTATTATTGAAAAACGAAACACGAAAAATTAAACTGGCAGATTCTATGTTTTCTGCCAATATAAAAATAGATTTTTTCCGATGGATTATCATTGGATACCAACATACATCAATATTTACTGACATAGAATGTCCATATTATGATTGATAAAATCTGACATGCCTGTGTCAGGTGTAGATATGTGTTCTATTTGTTGATTATTTAATCATACAACAGCTCTCTCAAAAATATTCAGTTTAGGTTTAAATCTGATAAGTCAAAGATAATGAAAATATTGGAACTATTTTATGTTATACTAAAATATATATCGCCATAAAAATTGATAAGAATATTTGAACTATTTTATAGTTGTTTATATTTGGTAAATATTTTTTAATATTAACACCCAATAATTATTATCCTTGATATATAAAAATATAATCACTATCAATTAGTCGCGTTAAAAAATAGATATTATGAGATTATCGTTGGACATTCTATATTTTTTATATTTTCAACAAAATTACCTAAAAGTTTAGATGCAGATACACACAAAAAGCAAAAACCACTCTCACTTCAAGTCATATGGGAAGAGAACCCTGTGGTAATACATTCTATTTAGAATAATCTGCTAAAAAATGCTGTTCTAAGAGATATTTTTCTGCGATTGGCTATTTTTTTTAACTATACATCTTAAATACAACATTATATCATTATACATATTCCATTATTATTCTAGGTCCAGTTAGCCAAAGCTGCTCACTTCCAGGCCCACGCTGAAGCTTCTGCACGTGCCGGTGCCCACTACCGCAGACGTCGTGACGTGTATGGTGGTTACCACGTGCCAGTAATCGGACCCAATGGAGTTCCAGTAGAAACACCCGAAGTCCAAGCCGCCAGAGCTAGCCATTTGGCTGCTTTAGCCGAAGCCAGCTCTAGATCTGGAGCATCACCATACTACGATAACTGTAAGCATTGCTTTTTTAAAATTTTATAAAAACCATAGACCGAAATCCTAGTAACATCCATATGGGGATTGATGGTAACTAGCATAGTAACTAGCATATGGGGATTGATGGTTTTGAAGTGGTCGAAAAGTTCAATTACCTTTCAATTTCTTATAACAATCAAGATAGGCTGTAATGAAGAAATCAGACGTATATTAGCAATTATTTCATTTCGGTATAGATTAGCAAGTAACTCAACAATAAAACTAACCTCTCTATGGAAAGACTCCTTCTTTCCTATAGCTGCTTATACATCTGAGACCTAGACCCAGAAAACTGCGGACAGAAGAAAAATAGATGCTTTCGAAATGTGTGTCTCCAGAAGAATAATGCGATTTTCATATACAGAACAACGTACCAATATCCATTTAATGACAGGTAAAGTCACAAGACCTTCAACCAAAATAAACAACTCTACTTTAGGTACCTACTTTGAATACATTTCGAGAAGAACTCATTTTTAATCATTTGATGAACTGGAAAATCTCATCTTAGTTATCCACTTGTATAGCGAGGAATAGAGAACAACGATCCGCCCAATTGAGACATTATATTAACGTACTTTTTCTAGAGTTAACGGAGGAGATAGAGAAAAAGATAAAAACCTATTATCGATATATAAACCGCTATATTCTCATTTTTGGTTTGGTTTTGAATATCGGAAATATGCTGGGAATAACCAAAAGAGGCCGTAAAAGAATAGAGTGGATACGACAAAAGACCCAGGTAATAGATGTCATCCACAGAGTCCAATACCTCAAATAACAATGGGCAGGATACCTGGCAAGAAGAAGGGACAACAGATGGAGCACAAAAATTACAGCATGATACCTACGAGGAATTAAGAGGCCTAAGAAAAAGACCGAACCTGAGGTGGGACTATGATATTAAGAATTCAGGCAAGGATAACTTGGGCCCGTATAGCCAACAATAGACGACAATGGGCCCAACTACAAAGAGAGTATGTGAGGAAAGCGAAACCAAAATTGGAAATGGTTGAATAAGCTGAAAATGATGATGATGATAATGATATTTTCATTTTTTATCATATGATCATTGGGAGGATAGTTCCTCTACCTCTCTAAGATTTAAGTTCTACTTTTCATTATGTCTTTTGCAGAATTATAAAGTGTTTTTTTCATTTAGTATAATTTAATGTTGCTTTTTTTATTTTCAGCTGGTGCTTACGACGCTGGTAGGTACTCAGAACCCTACCACAGATACTACGGACCCCCAGCTACCATCGGACCAGACGGCCAACCCGTTGAAACTCCCGAAGTCAAAGCCGCCAAAGCTTACCATTTTGCTGCGCACAACGCAGTAAGATCAGGAGCTTACCTTGCCGGACCCGGACACTACTACTAGAAGGATTAACCTGTAGATAAAACCGCATAGGAAACAAAATATTTTTATAAGCATTACCTCTATACCTTTTTCTATTAATTTATTGTTTTCTGTAATTATTACCAACTCTAAATCTCACTACAACCTTGAAAAAAATGCTCAAAAAATATTTTGTCGTATTAGTCTGTACCAGTATCATATTTTCATGATTGAATACATAAATCAAGTATAGGAGTTTTTGTCTTAGTTCTAGGCCAAAGTAAGATAGGTTTTAACTATTTTCTGAGCCTATTAGAGGACAACTAGCCATAAGACCCCATGGTAAATTTTTCGAATTTACAAAATTTAGGTTTTTGTGAATTTGAAATTTTATCGAAATGGTGTTGTGATTTCACGTTACCTTTTTCTCATATATATCGTATCATTTTACCTGCATTTTTAATGTAAATACACTTATGTAATTTTTTTTTATGGAACATGTGCAATAAAAGTACTCTTGAATATGTCAGATTAGTTTTAGTTTATAGCCTTTATTTAAGTTTTATAGAAAAACTAGAGTGACTAACTGTAGTGACTGAGTAACTAACAGTGAAGTGAAGTATTTTTTTTTGTTTTGTCAATCTTGTGGTACGGATGTCTGATTGACGAAATGATCTGGAATCATTGCGACCTATCGATTTGACAGTTGCGGATATATGTTCTATACATTTTTGTTTACATTTCTAATCAAGTGTTTTCTGTGTGAGACGCCCCTCGGTCTTTAGATATTTTTCTAAATTTTAATAGGCTATTTTCTCCCTATTTTCCTTTAAATTCATATTCTACAGGGTGAGTTTCCTACGATGTTCTCTATGGGTATCTCGGAAACTACTGGAGATAGAGAGTCGGTTAAATAGGGAAAGAATTGCAGTTTTGTGGGGTCATAAATATGCGCCTTTCAGATTTTTGAAAAAGTTCATGACTTACTAGATATTATTAGGCTATTTTAAAAATTGTCCCTAATTCCATTATAAGCTATTTTAGACAAAAAGTTTTCAGATAAAAGTTGTAGATAATCACATCCTTAATGAGATTGTGTCCTCCGTTTTTTTCTAAAACCTGTCATTTTTGACATTTGACACAAACATATGTTTTTTTAAATGGAAACCATAGTTGGCCATGACTTTATAAAAAGTGCCGTTTTTTAAGCTTTTCAGCGATATAAGCTATAATATATTTTCTTCGAAAAATTATCGAGTTATAGCCAATTCTTATCAGTTTTAAATAATTTCACTTAGTTAGCCATGGAAACAATCGTCTTTGCTCTTATAAATGTGAAGCTGCCACATCCAAACTTTGTAAATTAAAATAAACAAAAATTGTAAATATGAATTTTTCAAATGAAGAAAAGCGTGTAAGATTATTGATTCAACTTTTCTTGACCATACATTTTCGAGGATACGTTGACCGGTGAATGTTATGTTTTTTAGAGAACGATTTTCAAGACTTTTAAATCTTTATAAAAGAATATACCATTAATTAAATATAACACCATTATTTCCGCCCATATACTAATTAATTACATACTTAATTGTGTTCGTTAATAAATTATTATAAATAAATGTGGATTTGAGTCAGAAATCAATATAACAATAAGTTATCAAATTAAAGTCTCTGTTGTTATAAATAAAGCATTTATTAAAAAAAAATGAAATATCATTTTAAGGTGTTACTTTTTATCACACTGTCTAATGCCCATACAAAATTCAGTTTTTTAGTATTTGGAGCAATTATTATTAATCAACGCAAACAGTCAGTTAATGTAGTTTGAATACTGGAATCATATTAATTGATCCTCTTTAACAAATATTTAAACAGTTTTTTTTTTAGTTTTTAATGAAATGAACGAATTATATGGACAATATTAGTTAAATGGTTGTTAGAAAAGTTAAATTTAGTTATAGCCAATTCTTAGTTCTCTTGACTAATTTCACTTAGATTGCATGGCATTTTTATTCTTTTATGATTTATAACTTATAAAAAGTCAGAATATATTACTAAACGGTTCTCTAGAATTTACATTACACAAACTAAAACTTAAAAAAATAATATCGCTGCAGTCGAGTCACTGCATACACTTTAAGTTATTTTAGAAAATGTTCAAAAATTCCATTGTTTTGAGTTACATCTTTTTAAAACTGAATTATTACCTATTCTCACAAAAGGACCGGTTGATTTAATTAAACTTTTCTCGTACCGCCACTTCGAGTGCCTCTTGTAATTCATAAGTTCTTTTGTAAACCTTATTTTTAACCATACCGCATAAAAAAATCTAAAATGGATAGGTCAGGTGATCGAGGAGGCCCATGCAATTAGTCCACCTCTCCCTATCCCTGAGTTTGTATTATTATGATATCAATAATTTTTATCATTTCTTTCATTATGCGGGGGCATAAAAATTTTTCGTTGCGTTTTTTTACATCTGGTTGTTCTTAAAAGCTTCCAAAAAATTTCAACTAAAATATCAAAGTAATACAGCTATAGTCATATTCACGGAAAATGACGATCGCTATAGAATATTTTTATTCAGAAAAGACATGCAGAATAGAAAGTTAAATGCGTTAGAGTGAGACAGTTTTCTAATTTTATGTCCTAGGAGATGGACCAAACAAAGATAGAATACATTTATTAGAAAAACTTTATTCGCAGCATTGACGAATGACAGAAATGACTGTTCCATCAAAGTGGAGATGATTGTAAAATAAATTCAACAACATCATAACGTCCATCTCTTATTTCATTCGAGTATCTAGTAGGTATGGTATGATGCAACTGTCATGTTTCTTGAATCGAGCTATATAAATTCATTTAAAACCCACTATGAACAGACTTACTCTACCGTGCCTACATCTAATTGGTGGGAGATATTGTTAACTTATAAATAATTGATTTAAATCTACATTCCATCTTAAACAACCAGTTTTAAAACAACAGACATAGTACAACAGTAGTTTTTTCGAAAAAAAATCATTATAAATTTTAAAACCATCGACAAAATAAATTGCTTGTTTCACACCTATAGCCGGAAGTCCTGTATTCTACCCACTGTCTTCAAAAAAATAGCGCTTCAGGATACTTAGGAGCCTTGGAATCACTAAGGTTTTTTCGTCGATTCGTGTTTTCATTGGTGTTAAAACTAATTTTTCGAATTTCTCCATAAAAGAATTTAAATATTTCATTAGGTATTACGTGGAAGCCTATGGGCAAACGGAGATAAAGGCGGGGCAGACTATATAAGGCTTTAAGGTCATATATCTATTAAATCGTTATTGTCGGTTCTTGTAGTAACAACAGAAATTAATTATGCGGTTTTTGGTAAGTCCTGCAATCATATTTTATCAGGTTTGTGTCGAATAATTTTTCCTTTGTATATGTAACATAAACCAGGTTTGTTATTGATGTTGTTCTGCTTAGTTGACTCTTTGTGTCTCCCTGAAGTTTTTGTAGCTGGGTGTTATGTAACGGAAAACATTCCTTTACACTTGCTGTGTTTGATTTGTGCCTTTCTTTTGTTATAGTTTAGAAATTTTATAAAACATTTTAAGTTTTTACAAATATAACTACAGTGTTTAGTGCACCTTTGTAATAAATCGTAATTATATACGAAAAATAACCCAGAAGGGTTTGACAACCTTATTTTACACAGTGACAATGTTCTGTTATTTTTTGGAAATAACAAAAAAACTCAAATTCATACAATTAATTGTAAGCAATCAAAATTCAGATAAAAACCTAAATGATTAAACGTAGATTTTACACTTCTACTACAGTATTGTTTTATATTGTCTCTCAGTTATAATTTATTATGTTAATCACAATAATAACGTTAGTTGTAATTGTATGTAAATAATTATTAATTATCATACACTAACCATTACAGCAAGGCATGCAAAGGTTAGATATTTTTTCTTATAATTAGTTATCTTAGATCAAATCTGTGATGGAGTAGTTGTGTTAATAATGTATTTTTATTTATTTATACCGTATGATCGAAAAAAGAACGGCGTCAGACATAGCTATTAAATAAAGATCGCTGTCATTTTATATGTAAATTTATATGGGAAATGTCATTGATCGTCATTAACCAAATAAGTGGGTTTTTTTTTCGATCATACAGTATATCAACGTCAAAATCATTTAGTTCCATCGATATACAGGGTGGTCCGAACTGTGCTTCGGAAACTTCGTATAAATGTACTAGCCTGACTTCGTTCGCATCGAATTAATCATTTGTAATGGTGATGATAAAGCAAAGCAAGAATTTCCATTAACATACAAATTGGATAAAATTTTCTCACATTTATGTCAGCATGAGAAAAAACAATATGGCGATATTATTATATAACTTGGTAATATTTGAGGGGTAGTTTCATCCCGTTGGAATTTGACTTTCGAAAAATCCGTTTGCCAAAAATAAGCTTTTTACGTCAAGCAGTTTAAGCAGAATCGTGGTTAAGAAATTACCCAACTTTTTGGAACACCCTGTATGATTTTTTAAAAAATTTCAAAATATGTAAAAAAACCAAATAAATTATGCTTGTCCAAGCGTTTTCCCGAAAGACGAACTGTTTTTTAAATAACAAATATTGTAAAATTTGAGGGGCGTTTTCACCCTCTTGGAATTTAAGATTCGAGAAACCCTTCCTTATCGAACCTCTACACCCCACAGGCAATCCGTTTGCCAAAAGTCAGCTTTAAGCGTCAAGCAGTTTAAGCAGAATCGTGATTACTCAATGGTCATATTTTATGAAACACCCTGTATAAATTTATAAAAAATCTTAAAATATGTAAAACAACAAAATGAAATATACGTGTTTAAGAGTTTTTCCGAAAAACTCACCGTTTTTTAAATAAAAAATATTTTAATATTTGAGGGTTAGTTTCACCCCCTTAGAATTCGAGTTTTGAAAAATCGCTTCTTATCGAACCTCTACACCCTAAAGTCAATCTGTTTTCAGCTTTTTACATCAAGCGCTTTAAGCAGGATCGTGATTAATCAATGACTAGATTTTTCGAAACACCCTGTATACATTTTTAAAAAATCTTAAAATATGTAAAAAAACAAAATAAAATATACGTGTTTAAACGTTTTTTCGGAAACTTGACCGTTTTTTAAATAAAAAATATTGTAATATTTGAGGGGTGGTTTCACCCTCTTGGAACTGGAATTTCGAAAAATCCCTTCTTATCGAACCTCTACACCCTAGAATCAACCTGTATGCCAAAATTGAGCTTCTTACGTTGAGCTTGTTACGTCACATTCTTACGTGTCAGTCACTTAAGGATTTTATATATTAGTATAGATTTCGGAGATACAGGGTGTAGAAGTTATTTTTCCAAATAATTTGTAAAGTAGCGTCAATATTTGGATAAAAATTGGTGTCTGGGAGCTTTTTGACATGAAAAATTTGATTTTGATGTCAATATGACTCCTATTTATTGGGGGCACCACCTACATGTGTTTTAACTGTTTGGAAAGTAATAACTTTTCGACCATACCTGTATAAAACTACTGAGTGAAAAATATACGGTCTAGGGGAGGATGTCTTCTGCGTAAATCTACCTTGATTGTAAAAAATGTCTATACCTATTTTATTATTTTTTTTATTTCTTCGCGCTTTTACCTTGATTGTTTTTGGACAGACTGTAGCTAATAATAATTATTAGTGCTTTAAATATTTGTGGTAGAAAATTCGTATTTTTTTAAAATTATAAAAAAAATTAAGGACTTATACTAATATAAGTAGCAGCTGCAAAAGAGTACAAAATTGTGTTTTGTTTTTAGATACTAATATCATCGGTAATTTATACCATAACAGCTGCACCAACTGGTGAAGTTCTTGTCAAACTATCCCCAGAACATTTCCATCCAATTCACTCGCTCTATCACAGTCAAGATCATGGACAATATGTTTATGGTTATGCGACGCCTACCGTTAGTAGGTCAGAGACAAAAGCTGCAGATGGTGTAACATACGGAGGATACTCATACATAGGTAAGACATATTGAAGGTCAATTTCAGAAATCGAAAACTGTACACCAAGACAGTTTTGACTATTTTGGACACTAATTAAGATTTTCAGTTTAATCATCTAATTTAATTTTGCAGATGGTGATGGACATCTCCAAACCGTCCAATACACAGCTGATGCCACACATGGTTTCAGAGTGGCAGCTTCAAACTTGCCATCAGACGATGCCGAAGTAGCCCACGCCAAAGCGAGTCATTTGGCTGAATTTGAAGCTATCAAAGCTGAGAGAGCCCAGATAGCTGCCCAAGCTGCAGCTGCTGTCACTGTGCCTTACTTTAATCCTGTGGCTGTGCCACACGCTCAAGTACCACAAGTACCTGTAAATCAACTGGTAAGATATTATCAATATTTTTAGCCGACCGACCATACCAACAGGTATGGTAGGCTATTAAGATCGACAAAAAAAAGTTTTTTTAATTTCACTCAAAATGAGTTATTTGGCTCATAAATGACCTAAATACAAAATATTTCCATGGTGTCTGTCTGACTGTCTGTAACACGATAACTCAAAAACCGCTAAATCGATTTTAACCAAATTTGGCACAAAAATACTGTGGCACCCGAGAAACTGGTTATTAGTTTTTGGAGGGGATGGGGGGTTGGTAAGGGGATATGGGAGGGGTTAAAAATTTAAAAAATCGTAACTCCAAAATTAGAGTAGCTAGCGAAACGCGGTTTTCAATTTAAGATTAGGGATAATATTTGCAACAAAATTTGTAATAACATCAAAATCGGTCAAAGTCGCAGTTTTTGAGATAAAAAATTGGAAAAATTCCTTTACTTTGAAACTAAAAAAAACTGCCTACCAACTTTTTATTAACATATTTTACGGGCGGCTATACGTGCCTCCCGGCGCCATTTTTTTTATAATCCATAAAGGGATTTACTCTAAATTGCACTCAATAAATTCAATAATAAATAAAAAGAGGAGTGTTTTTTTGTAAGGTAATAACGTCTATCTGTGTCCGTATTATTTCTATAAATAAATAAAAAAATAGCAATTAACAATTAAACAGAAATTGACAAAATTGTAATTTTATAAATTTCTCTTTAACTGACAAAATTCAATAATAACACTCGCAACTATTGTCCTGCAGTGATATAACAATTTAACTAAATGTATTAATTTAATATTTCCCAAGCAGTTAAAGATATCAGTATGACATTAGCATGAAATATGTACAGAAATATGTTTTGGAAAAATTCAAAAATTCAGTATAACATACTGTGTTCAGTCACAAGTACTGTGTATAGTCAATCAAAATAAAAATCATTTTGTAGTTTTCTTGGCATGATCAACTAATTGGAATTACTTATTTAGTTTTTTTAATGGACTTCATAATGTTACTACCGTATAATCGAAAAAAAAGTAAGTATGTCTAGGGCTTGACCTCACTGAAATTATCATGGATTATTATATATGTCCTCTTTGATGCTATTTTTTTTATCGTATGATATACCTATATTTAACATTATCAAGATATTTAATCTATGTTATCTAACATATGTTAGATTCTACAGTAATATACAGGGTGGTCTGAACTGTATTCCGGAAATTGCGGTAGCATATTCTGCAGATTAAAATAAGTAAGAAAGTTCGTATAAATGTATGTCCTAAAATGGCTTAGTTTTAGAGATACAGGGTGTAGAAGTTTCACTTTTATTTCGATTTTTTCCAAATAATTTCTGAAGTAACGTCAATATTTGGATGAAAATTGGTGTCTTGGAGTTTTTTGACATGAGAAACTTGATTTTGATGTCAATATGACTCCTACTTGTATAGGACGCCACCTACATAATTTTTAAGTGGTTTGAAGAATAATAACTTTTTGGCCGTACCTGTATAAAACTACTGAGTAAAAAATATACATTTACTACGTTTTTTTTTACGTAAAAAAGGTATCTTGGTAAAAATTGCTACGAGTAATGGTTCTCGAGATATTTGGAATCGAAATTATCAATACCTGTCATCATTGACATAAATTAAACATGTTGACTAAATAGCTCATTAGACTGTCGACTGTCGAGAAGCCCCAAATTTGAAATGTTTTTGTGCCAAAAGTTCAACAGAAACTGTTTAATCATCATTTTCTCGCAGATTAATTTGAAATAATAAAAATTTCCCAAATAAATATTTTCCAATTATTTCAATTAAACAATTTTATCTACTCATCTTGTTTATTTTTTGTTAATAATGACATATAATAATGACTACTCCCATTCTAAATATCTTGAGAACGGTTGCTCATTGCGATTTTTACAAACAGACATTTCTTACGTTAAAAATCACAGAAATGAATATTTTTTCACTCAGTAGTTTTATACAGGTACGGACGAAAAGTTACTACTCTTCAAAGCAGTTAAAACGCATGTAGGTGGCGCTCCCTATAAATAGGAGTCATATTGACATTAAAATCAAATTTCTCATGTCAAAAAACTTCCAGGCGCCAATTTTTGTCCAAATATTGACGTTATTTCAGAAGTTATTTGGAAAGAATCGAAATAAACATGAAACTTACTACCTACATCCTGTATCTCCGAAACTAAACATTTTAGTACATACCTTTATACGAACTTTTTTACTTATTTTTGTCTGCAGAATATGTTGCCGAAGTTTCTGGAATACAGTTCGGACCACCCTCTATAATAAATCCATAGAACTATTATAAAAATAAATATAGATTTAGTCCTTTTTAAAATGATAATGTAAGAGAAATGATATTCTACATTAAAATTCTCATTAAACAGACCTTTTTTAAACTACTCCAAACTTAAATACCATAAACAGTTCTCTTTGGTTAATTCCATAATCGCTGTATTATTATTAAATATTAATTAGATACGTAAAACATATATAAATTTTTCAGTTACCAGAACCAGTAACAGACCTTCCCGAAGTAGCCAAGGCTCGTGCAGAACACTTAGCTACCCTTCAGGCCGCCTACAGAAACGCCCAAGCTGCCACTTTAGGATATGGATTACCGCAACCCGTCCAAGATCTTCCTGAAGTAGTTAAAGCCAGAGCAGAGCACTTGGCTGCTGTAGAGAAAGAAAAGGCAAGACAGTTGGAGTTACGTGCTGAAGTTCCTTTGAGTCCTATTCCTGAGAATCTTGATGGCTATGTTGTGCCTGTCCAAACTCATGTAGGCGGCGCCGAGCCTCTTCCTGTTGCTCCTGCTGCTCAAGTGGCTTATGCTCCAGAGCAGTACTCTTATGGACCATATTCATATGGGTAAGAGATATATAGTAATCGCAAAACAATTTCCGACGCACGTGAGTGACAAGCGATGGTGACAGCGCTGCCAGATTGTGACGGATTTATGAGATTGATCTTAATTTAGTAGTGACAAACAATATATTTATTATATAATTTTTTAAATATTTTTACGTTTTATTTTTAATTTAATAACTAATATTTTAGTAACTGAATTAAATTGATTTATTTGTTTTATAGCTTATTTTACTTATTACATATTGGCAAAAACTAGCCAATTATGAAGATTATTCTAAGCGTTATTATGGGTTATTTATTTATTTATTGATGTACACCTTACAACACCATAAGTAGTAATAACAAGTAAGAGGGTGTTATTAATGCACAAACTAATAATCACAGAATTTAATAGAAACTAACGTAGAAATAACTTTGAAAGTGGTGCAAACTTACTTCTCTGACTCCAGTCAAGGGTAACATAGGACCATTATTGTCACGTTCTCGTTCAAAATAGTTTATCAGGGAAGTTACAAGCTGTTTGCTTCAACTGTTTAAATGCTTCGGCATATTTTCAACACACAATTTCAAGAAATGCAATTCAAAAACTCGAAAATTTAGTTCTTAAAAGAACTGTTTGGGCTTTTAAAGTACAATTAAGGGTCTTGTGCAGAACAGGTCCCCACGAAATCGTGGTTTTTTTAATTTTTAATGTGGATCCCATAGTTAATGGAATGGTTTAAAAGAAAAAAATTGTTGGATGAACCACTTTTTCTACGAAAAAAAATAATTGAAAATTCCAAATTTTCACTACATTTCAATGCGAAAACTCCCTATTATAACCTTCATAAAGACAGTAAAATACAAGGTTATGCACAGTGTTGCCATACTCACCCTGTGTAAAATCGAAAACGTTCTACTTTATATTCATTTTTTTTACATTTAGTACGCACTTTAAGAACACGAAAAATTAAAAATATAATAAACGAGGCAAAACAAAAACACTATAAAAATAAATTGACAATAAAATCATTACACAGTATTTAGCACAATTGTTTAAAAATATATTTTTCCCGGATTTGTTCAGTAAGATTCCGAAATCGATGTGATCTGCGTACTTCCAAACACTCCCCACCAACCTAACCTAATCCAATGCATTAACACCCCCAAATAACCAGGCTAACCAATGCATTAACACCCTCCAAATAACCAGACTAACCAATGCATTACCACCCTCCAAATAACCAGAATATCTAACCTAACCTAACCAATGCATTAACACCCCCAAATAACCAGGCTAACCAATGCATTAACACCCTCCAAATCACCAGGCTAACCAATGCATTAACACCCTCCAAATAATCAGGCTAACCAATGCATTACCACCCTCCAAATAACCAGCCTATCTAACCTAACCTAACCAATGCATTAACACCCCCAAATAACCAGGCTAACCAATGCATTAACACCCTCCAAATAACCATGCTAACCAATGCATTACCACCCTCCAAATAACCAGGCTAACCAATGCATTAACACCCCCAAATAACCAGGCTAACCAATGCATTAACACCCTCCAAATAACCAGGCTAACCAATGCATTACCACCCTCCAAATAACCAGGCTAACCATTGCATTAACACCCTCCAAATAACCAGGCTAACCAATGCATTACCACCTTCCAAATAACCAGGCTAACCTAATTGAGCCTAATGACAAAACTTCATTGATTACGCGTCGAAAAACAGTATATATTAAAAAAACTTATATTTTCGTAGAACCTGAAAAATCCGCAAATTTTATTTCAGAAATTGCTTTAAAATAATCCACACTAACGAATAAGCTACTAGACAGTTCAATTTTTGTTGCACTAAAGTGATAACTTACCGTTTTAAGTCCCTCCACAACAACTTTATTTCAGAAGAAAATCATATAAAGTAATTTTATTGACAACGTCGCAAATTCTATGCGAAGGCCATAGATGACATACCGATGATCGATTAACTGTCAATCGAAAAAGTCATAAAATTGCTAGCTTGAGCTGATGTAAATAAATATATTTTCTTAATTTTTATGCTTACAAAGAAGATTCGTTACATTTTTGTGCTTAAATTAGATCATTCCACGTTAGGGTTCCCAACCGTCCCGGTTTGGCCGGGATTAACCAGGAATCAGAATGTTTGTCCCGGCGAAAGTTTTACCTTGGCCGGGACCTGGAAATTAAAAAAATGTGTACTACACACATAATATATTTAATTTTCTAATATTTAATGTCTTGCTTCAATTATTTATAAGCTTAAAAATAAATGTCCCGGAATCGCCGATGCTCAAGTTGGGAACCTTATTCCACGTCTATATAAGGTAATAAAGTACTAATATGTGATGTTTTTACTGAATCCGTGTAGAAAATTTAACATATTTACTGTCCGTCGCCTGTACCTAAAATACGTTTTTTTGCCGCTTTTTAAAGATAAAACACATTCATCCAACAATTTTTATGCTTAAAAATATTCAGTTTAAGATAATCTTGCAAAAAAATCCCAAAAAAGTGTTAAATGCGTGGGGACCTATTGTGCACCAGAGCCCAATTAAAAAAAACTATGAAAATAGGCAAAAAAAAACGAGAATTACTCACAAAGATTCAACAACAACACGATATTATACAAAATAATGACTGACATTAGGATAATTGTCACATAATAAACGACAACCCTGCTGAAAACGGCGCAATGTGACCAACATAGCGATAATAAAATTCGGTTTAAACGAATTTTTGCAGCTTTAATCTTAATAAAATATCTGTTACAATCATTTGCTCTATAAAGTTAAATGAAGAGCTGCTTGGTATCTTAAATTAGACAACAAATTTAAACATTTCTGCCCAATTTATATATCTCTATATCCTTATATTTAGGTATGTGGAGCCATATGCAGCTAAGTCAGAGACTAGATCAGCTGATGGTGTAGTCCAAGGAGGATATTCCTACATAGATGCTTTCGGAGTGGTCCAGACAGTGAACTACATTGCTGATAAGGCTGGGTTCAGAGTAGCAGCTACTAATATTCCTGTAGACAAAAACCATCTTTCGGCAGCCGCTACAATTTCTACTGGGGCTAGGGTAGCACCTGCACCCATTGCTACTGTAGAGGAAAAGAAATTTATTGTACCTGCACTGTACAGTGCAGATATTCATTACTAATGTAAAGAATGCGACTGAAAATTAACTTGTTATGAAAATAAATAAATGTATATATTGTGTATTTTAAAAGTTGAATTTATTTTTAGTAATAAAATTCCTCTGTAGTCTAAATAAATAAAACGGTTAGTTACACCATTTATACAGGGTGTTATTCAAAATTACCCTATTATTTCGTTGTTGCGACACCAAAGGTTCCATCCCCAATTTGTAATGTCAGAAAATGATATATTCTATGATATCTTATGCCACCTTTTGATATTTTCAATTAAAAACAATAACATTTTAATTTTCAATCTAGAGTACCATGGCTGTTTTAAAACCATTAGTTTTTAATCAAATACTCAATTGTTTTCAAATAAAACGAGGGTGGCTCATTAGCATATTTGGAATATTTGGCATTTTTAATACGCAAAAAGTGTTTTTTTATGGGTATAAATAAGAATACGACATTATTGTATTTTAAGGGTTCCGTACCCAAAGGGTAAAAACGGGATCCCTATTACTAAGACTTCGCTGTCCGTCCGTCCGTCTGTCACAAAGGTCTATCTTATGAACCGTTGTAGTAAAGTTGCCCAACCGACTAGACAAAATGTGCTGCCAACTGGAGGACAAATCGTGAACCTTTCGGGGCGGAGTCAAAAATATCGATTATTTTCGTTATTTTCCTCAGAGTAATGTAATAATATAGCCCAGGGTTTCTGCGAACTTTAATAGTGATCAGCTGATTAAGAAATTTAAACGAAACTTTTATTTTCTTGTAAATTGTGGATTATTTTTGCCTGTAATTTTAAGAATTCTAAACCGTATTAACAAAGAAATTATTATTTCGATATGTTGGTACATTATTTATAATTTATGATAATGCTAATTGCTGTTAATTAGTATTTAAAAAAAAGTTACATACCTATTTTAATTTGATTTAATGCAGGTATATAAAATAATCATTTCATTCTTAGATTATTTTATTCTAAATTGAGTGCTTTACGAATTTTATGATATTTTTTTTGAAAACATGAAACTTTTTACATTTTTGATGCCAACTAATTGGCATGGTATTATTGGTATGGAAATTAGCCAAGAAAGAAAAGAATTGGCTATAACTTGTAATTTTTAGAAAAAAACATATTATACCTATATCGCTGAAAAGCTTAAAAACTGGCGCTTTTCATGAAGTCATGGCCAACTATGGTTTCCATTTAAAAAAAACATAATGTTTGTGTCATATGTCAAAAATGACAGGCTTTAGAAAAAAAACAGAAAACACAAACTCATTAGGTATGTGATTATCTACAACTTTTATCTGAAAACTTTTTGTCTAAAATACCGTATGATCGAATAAAAACGGCTTCAGCGATGGCTATGAAATGACGATCGATGATATTTCCCATATAATTTTACATAGATATAAAATGACAGCGGTCTTCATTTCATAGCCATCGTTGACGCCGTTTTTATTCGATCATACGGTAGATTATAATGGAATTAGAGACAAAGTTTTAAAATAGCCAAAATTTGTTTTTTTCGAAATATCTAGTAAGCCTTGAATTTCTCCGAAAAATCCGAAAGGCGCATATTTATGACCCCACAAAACTGCAATTTTTTCTCCATTTAACCGACTCTTATTTGACTAGATTAATTTGATTAATAAAACTCGATTAATTTAATTTAAAATAAATTTGATCAGATTTTTTTTTCGTATATTCTACTACCAGAAAACCAAAATTATATGATAACGCACTTTTCAACAAAGTTGAAGGAAGATATAGTGTATCTATCACAATACTTAATAGAATTACAACAATTAGAAGAAAAACAAAAAGAAAAAATACCCAAATACCTTCACCTACTACTCATCTACAAAATAAACTAATATAATCTCTTATAAAAACACTACACAACTACTTCTTCACTACTTCAACCACTTCTACACTGAAAAAATTATCAAACTTACTAATTAATCAAACAAAAAGAAAAAATAACCAAATTATCCTTTCACCTACTACTTAACTGCAAAATAATAAACTATAAAAACACTACTAAACTATTTCTGGTATTCTACACTAAACATTATAATTAAACTTAATAAAATGAATCTAATTTTACACTACAACCACTACAACTACAAAGAAATAGGAACATTTTTTAAAACTAGAAGAAACAGAACCTCGATACGTGCAACCAGTATAATAGATCAAGCGGACAAAGAATATAATATACTTTAAAAATGTGCATTCAGAAAGAAAAAATATCTCGAAAATTATCTAAACAAACATTTTTGTTTTCTTATCAGTGGAAAGCATCGGCCTCGTCGGCCTTGCGAAATTTGTCGGGTATTTACAATGGTCGAATTGTATAATTACCAGCTTTTATAGCATATCTAATAGGCAAAAAGTATCTGGTCGATTAGTAACCAATTGACACAGTCCGAAAATTATCGATTTTTATTTTCTCTGTTTTTATTGGGCGCTTCAAAATTCAGAGTAACAAAAAATATTTTTCTGTAGTAAAAGACTGTGAAATACGCCCCGCCATCTGGTGCTTTACATCCATAAACGTCTTAGGTTGAGCTACTTTAAAAATTCATATCAAATTCATATACAAGGGTTATAGCTAGACAGTTGAAATTTTCACAGAAAATGTATATATAAAGGAAATTAAGATAACTTTCGTTGCACATCATAATACGACCACCAGCAAACTCCATAAGACGAGGCATGGGGTTTGCTGACGTGCAACGAAAGTTGTTTTAATTTCCCTTAATGTTGCCGCTATAAGATCAAATACTAAAAACAGAATTAAATAAATGTTTATAAATAAAAAAGTACTTTTACTAAACATTATCTTTTAAGTAAGAATTTTACATAGAATCTTTCAAGTCCTCGGTGGCCGCGTGGTTAAAGCGTCAGGACTTTACGCTGCTATGACGTTGGAGCCGTAGTAAGCCAGGTTCGAATCCCAGTCAATGCGGCTTTTTTTTTAATCGTTTTTTTTTATTTTTACATATTTTTACATATTTATTTTTACTTTTTACATATTTGTTATTGATTTGTACAATTTTTAGTAATGTGTTTTTTAATTTTTTTTTTAAAATTACTTATACGCGCATTCAAAATTTCAGCTAAATCGGAAAAAAAATCGATATCTAAAATAATATTGGTTTAAAATCTAAAATCTGGACTGGGTGATACACCCGGTATAAAGCAATTACAACATAAACCCAGTCAATTTTAAACCCATTTAAAACAAATAAAAACATCGTAAAGTTAAACAAATGAAACAATTAACACAATGAGCTTTATCTCGTCTAAACAAAATAAAAAAGTACAGTTTATGCGGTACGATAGTGATATTACATTGAACAATTCGGTCGCATCCGTAATCAGTGCAGACCCATCATTCTTTTTCTGTGATCCGTATAATTATAGTGGGCTATTTTCGATAAACGGAAAACAAAATAATGTCAAATGTCAAGTGTAAGAGTTATTTTTAGTGTTACGCAGACTTTATCTACTCGCAAGATGTGACTATTATTATTAATATTTTTATTGAAATATCGCTGGTCAGTTGTTAAGAGAACGGTGTCCCGACATGGTCAGCATGAAACAGTACAGATGTAAGTTTATTAGATTTTTTCCTTGGCTTATCATATTTTCCCTTGATTTTGAGAAAATTTATAGGTTTTAGAAATTCGGAAATATTAACATTTTTATAAATCTGCAAACTTGACTTGAGTATTGAATACTTAGTCCATAAGGATGATGGCACAAATTTCTTCTGTAGTTCAAAGAAGTAAGTAAGCAAGATAGTTTCAAAACATCCCCCTTTAGAACTTTTTCTTTAATGGCCATAAGTGGGAGTAAAAGACCAACCGCCCGAACAAACACTAGAGGCGCCACCGGTCATCAAATGGTGTAAAAATTGCGAAAATTTATTCATCTAATGCCGTCTAAAATGTCATCTTGATAACAAAACGTTAGTGTTAAAATCATGTTAAAATGTTAAAATTTACAAGTTATAATTAGATATTTTCATAATGGTACAGCGTAATGTTGATATGCAGGTCCAAAACAAAAAGTGCCGTTATATTTTTCAGTTTTCGTTGTCAGCCGCGGAAGTTTCAGTGATTTTAGTGTTGTCGGATATTTTTATTTGTGAAATAGAAATATTGCGTTTGGATTGCAAAACTAAAAGTGGAAGTTTTATTGCAATGTAAGTAAGCGTTTGTCCACTTTATATTTTACTTTTTTCATACCTACGACAAATATACATATATTGAAATTTAACAATTCGTTTTATTTAAAAAACGTTAGAAAACAAGCATGTAATCCTGTAATTGACATAATTGTAATGTAATATATTCCATTTAAATGTAATATATTACTTTACAATTAAAAAAATGTAAATTTAAAAATATATTAAAAATATATACAAGCATTAATTGAAATTTTTAGAGTGCGAACAAACACGAGAGGCGCTTTATTATTTACTTTCATTTTTTAACATGACAGATGAAGTCCTAAAGGGGGATGTTTTGTGCATGTTTTACTTTCATCCAGGGACGGGAAAGTGAAATAGCAAAAGCGGTTCCACCGTTTCCACGGTGGTAGTGCAATTAATTTTTAGGTTAAGAAGTTGCTACTAGTTATTGCCAGATGGCGTTAAATCAGAATTTTTTTGTAGTTTCCATAGTTTCCAACGGCCATTGTCACATTACTGTCAAATTCTCAAAAAATATTGTCGTTGTCATAGCTCCAATCATAATATTATCAAATAAATGATTATCAAAATGTTTTTCAAACTATAATTTGTTATATGTGTTTTAATTAGACAATTCCATTTGTTTGTGGCCCTAAAAATATAATGTAAGTCTTTTATTTTTGCCATAATTTAAGTACCTTTATATAATTACTCCATTTACAAAACTTTGGGCGTATTACGTTGGTCTTGTTTTATTATAATAAACGATGTTTAAATATTTGACTTATAAATAAAAACTTTAAATAATAAATAATATTTCACATGTTTGGCTTTAATTTTATTTAATAATTATATAAATTATACTGTTAAATCTTATTTTTTACACATCACAACGATACTTGTTATTAGTATTATTGAATTTGTGTAAAAATAAGATTTAATAATCAAATTTAATTATTTTAGAGTAAATTCAATAAATACGCTCATTTAAAAAGTCCGCGCTTCGATCCATTTAAAACAAGCCCTACTCAATAGATGGCGCCACTTCTGTAGGACCATTTTTCAGTATGGCAGAGTCCATTCTTTTTCTAGCTAGGTATATTCTTTGCTTTCATCCACTCTTCAAACGCCTTGAATTCCCTATCATATTCGCCACGAGACTTTTCTGGCAGTATTTGTGCTGTAGCCGCCTCTACCTGGTTAATAATTTCTTGCGGAAGATCTTCCTGAATCATTTTTCTTTAAAATCTGACTTGCTGGTTGATAATTCACTATTTTATCGTTAAAAAATCGCGATTTATCTAAATGACGTCTTAATGTCAGTGCTATTTATTATTTACATAGTAACATAAACGCACCCTGATAATTTATTAATTTGCAACAATGAAAGTAGAACTGGTAGATCCTTTTATATCAATTATTCTTTAGAGATTGGACATGTAGAGATGGAAACAGTTCTGCTGTTGGATAAAATTTTGTATGGCACTCGCGTATTATGACATAAGTCACTTGAGAAAATTAGCCCTCTCGGCCTACGGTCTCGAGATTACCTATAAATGTCATCTGACAGTAATCTATTGGTTCTATAATAGTACCATAGTATCAAGGATACTATAGAGATAAGGATAGTTCGATTCCTATATTCCTGCACTGTCAGTTTTTTTATGTTATCTACTGACCGAATTGAAGTTGGCGCTAAAGATTTTAGACAGTGACAGTTATTTTTGCATTTGACAGACGAGCGCACAGTGCGTTGGAAGATAAATTTAGCGGGACAAAAGCGTTTGGTTAGAAATAAGCCAAAAAATGTGTACTGATAAGAATAAATAGTAGACATTCCAATTGATACAAAAATGCATGAATATTCTTTGTATTTCGATGTATTTCGTGCTTATACATTTTATTAGAAAACCAAATTATGTTGAAGATTGCCAAAGGTATGTACTTTTCTACTGTACGTATATTATTTGTTAAAATCCTTTGTGCCTTTCTTCTGCAGATATCAAACTTTCACTTTTTTTTCAAATATCGATATATTTGAAAAAATAAATATAGTTAAGGATTAAGAAAAAATAAATATATTATAGGATAGTATAAAAACAAAACAACTCCATCAAAAGGCACTGAGTTTAAAAAATTGTCTTAGATACTTACTATATATGAATTTACAATTACCGAATGTTAAAATTAAAATATCTATCTTATTTATTATTTTCAAAATAAAATATATTTTTTTAAAATAAATTATAGAGGGTGTCACAAGATTATAAATTAATTAAAACAAAACTGCTAAAGAGTTTTTTGATATCATAATTTTATGTATTTGGCAATAGTTTACAATACGGTTTTTGTGTGTCATGTACGAATAATATCATAGTTTTATTATCTTGTATTTATTTCTTAATAAATTAAGTTGTTAATAAATAAATAAATTTAACCATATAGTTGCTATATATATATATTGCTACGTTCTTAGATTTTAAGTCCCAAACATTGCTCTTGAGATTTTGTCCCGCTAGAATAACCATCCGCCGCACTGTGGAGGGCTGGTCAGCACGTGACGTAGCATTTGATGCGATCGAACGATCCTTAGAATATATACAGTCCTTGCCATAGTATTACTTTTTTTTCCAAACCTCCAAAACCCTTATTGTATATTCAATAATATTCAATATCTGCATATTCAATATCTATCAATTTTTGCAAATTATAAAAAATATATTAAATTATCCACTGTGTAGATTATTAGATTTTAATTGAAAACAAGAAAATAAAAAACAAATAATGGGCTTTAAACTAAAATTATTCTTAGATACCTTATAACACAGAATAACTAGTGTTAAAATTCAGCTGATCTGTATTTCGATAGCGTACTTAATAATATTTATCTGTCATCATATTTATGATTTAATTATGTTAGTTTTATTACATAGTCTGGAAAATTTTAGAGTGATATAAATATTTCAGAGTGAAATTAAAATTTTTGGATTTTATGTTAAATTTGTAGCATAACGCAAGTGATATTTTAGTTCGTTCATTAGTATTTTTAGAAATGATTAGCAATTTAGGATTAATTGGAACTATACTATTTTATTGAAAACAACTTAATTATTGTAGTCATAATATATATGTCTAACATTCAATGTTAATTGCTATTTTTCTATCAGCTTTGAATGACAAATTACTATTAATTATTTTATTGAAACACTTATAGAACAGTTAATAGAATATAGTTTTAATTGCATGAGTAATAAGTTGTTGTCAGATGTCATACTACAATAAACACTCAAAAGCATAGTACAATAAACACTTATTAGTCTAGATCACACACCTAAATCCTGATTACAAATTACTTTTAATTATACCATTCAATAACTCTGGATTCTCTTAAATCACTTAAGTTACTTAAAAAGAAATAAGAACAATACAAAATAAAATATATTCCTCTACTGTCAGTGTCATATATGGTTGATGTTAGCATCATCAGCAGATGATTTAAACTGATATTTATATTCATTCAGAATCTCTCTATTAGTGGCTATTAGTGGTTTAAATTTTATACTTTTTAGTTTTCGATCATTCACAATGTTTAAAAAACCCAATTAAAATTAACAGAATATCCCAGCAACAGCTTGCGTTAGTCAGTTGTATCCATGGAGAAAGCCTAATATTTAGCTTATAAAGCAATCAACGTTTGACTTCTAACCACAATTTCTCATGACGGAAGATGATCAAAGGCCTAAAATGACATTTCTCGCAAATTTTGAACTATAATTAGTGGAAAAGTTAAAAGTTTGATAACTTTTTTCTACTAATTGAAAATTTCTACCACTAATTTTGACGTTCTGAATGCTTACATTGCATTGCAACAAATTCTACGCTAATTGAAACCACTAATTTATTTTACCAATTGCGTTTTGAGTAAAGCTTAATAGTTTAACTCATATGTTAATGATGTAATGATGTCACTAAGTAGTGATTTAGTGCTTTATTTTGTTGTAACGCCAAATGTTACCAAAATTATAAACTATTAATTATTGAGTTCATAAAAATTATAATAAATTTTTAATACAATATTATCCTTATATTTCACATAATTCACATGAATGAAGTATCTAACTATTTTTTCGCATATCTTCCCAAAACCAACCCTGCAATTCATTCATTAAAATCATATGTGCTGTCAATACTCTGTGTTGTCCTACTCCAGCTATATTAAAATAGGGAGAGATGGAAAATGCGATGGAGAAATTTAATGGAAATTCTCGGAATACGTCACACACCCCGAAGCAACCCCAATCGATTGCAAAATGCAGCGCTGCCAAACGTAGAGAAGTTAAGGCATTTTTTAATAGATGAAAAATACATAATTAACAGAAGACAAATATACAAACTCAAATATAATATTGAATATTAATTGTTTGTGTCTACAGATCACACGTATGAAAGTGAAAAAAGGTGACATTTCAGTGTAAAACACTGTATGATAATTTTGAATTCTTCTATACAATTTTCCATTATTTATCTTCCTAATTCTATAAACTCCAACCAGAGTTATCCTTACTCTAATTAATACCAGTTTAAGTCTACTTAACCAATTTATTTTAAGAGATATAGCGAAATACGCTATTTCAGCGTCAAATGTAGCTCTTTGACAACGGCCAACACACTAATATAAAAAACCGCACATATTTGACAGTCTTTCTGTTTTTTTCTAGTCAAGTCTTCAGGCAATTTTGGTAGATATTTATTTTACAATGAAAAATTTCGTCTGTTTTTGCTCAGGTGAATTTTTGCACCATTCTAGATATTTATTGGCAACCACTGTATTATGGCAATTTTTCTGACTGCGCTTGCAGCACCGCAGAAGTGTTCTGGGCATATGAATGGCACCGATAAGCCTTGTTTTGCCATCTTGTTTGTCTTTTTGTTACCCTACTTATGTCTACCCTACTTGTGTTTCAGTACCCAGGTCAGCATAATATTTCTACGTTCACTCCTCTATATTTAGAGCAAGCACACAATACCACGGTAGTCTAGAATTTACCCTCGTGGAACCGAGTGCTTTTAGCGCTCTTTGGCTGTCTGTGAAGATGCTGCCTTGTTATTTCATCTAAACAATAACGGATTGACGCTTATTTCGGCCTGGAAAATTGTGACATGCTTAGGAGGCTCACGGGAAAAGTTATTCCTTGCTCCGGTTCTACTGCCTTCCTATGCCTTCGGACTTTCTTGAGCCATCTATATGCCAGGTTGCTTCAGCTTCAATGGGAACATAATTAATTCAGGCTCCGTCTAGTATAATTATACTAAATTCGCGAGTAAATTTGTTGCTAAAGCTATACCTTTCATCTAGCGGTATACCCAATACTTTATCTTCTTTTAGTTCTCCGATTATCATCTGTTTTTAGGCATTATGCGTCTGGGTTAACTTGTACCATAACTTTACGATGAAATTGCTTTTGCTCGCATAAGGATTTCAAAGTAATGATAATATTTAGGATTTCCTACACTCAAACAATCAGATCAGAATCAAACCCTCAAAGAATCAGAGAAAATTAAGCTGTGCTATAGGCTCTTTCTATAGACTGTTATCTGGATGGGCTCACCATCAAGTTATTACCTTTTAAGCTAAAGTTTTAATTCCTACTCTGGGTGCCAGCCTACCAATGATAGAATGTAATGAAAAAGCAATCGATTTACCCAGAAAAATCGAAGATTTTCCTTGATTTATCTAAGAACAATCTTCGGATAGCCAAGGGGTTTTTAACAGGACACTCTCACTGAACTCTGGTGAGTCTCCTCAGTGAACGTCTCAGTAGATTGAAGCTAAGAAACGACGACTAATGCAGATTCTGTGGGTAAAATGGGGAAACACCAAAACACCTCATCACTGAGTGTGCTGAGACGATAACCATTCATACCATACACTTTGGTACGACTGATATTGGAGATGAAGAACTAATATCTGTAAATCCGTTTTAGATAGTGGTTTTAGTCAAAGCCGTGGGACTGTATGATGAGTTATAACACAAGAGTAAGACACATATGCAGGGTGTTTCAAAACAAATGCGAAAAACTTTAGGGGGTGATTCCTTATTCAAAATAAAGGGTAGTTTGCTTAATAAACGTTGGGTCAAAGGTTAACCATTAGGGAGATATCGCGGTACCAAGATGGCGGAATCATAATGTTTTTATTTTTTATCTTGAAAACGAAAAGCGATAGACTAATGAAATTCTATGGAAGCATTACTATTATGAAAACACACTTTTTGGTAATTTTTTCACTTTTTTAAAATGAGTGGAAGGGGTTGCAATAAACTACCCCTATCATTCTTGTTAACGAAATTTAAAGAAAAATCTCATAAAACACATGCAAAAAAATTAATTTGGATAGCTTAGTTTTTTTAGAAACTTTTGTATCTCTTGTATTTTTTTGATAAAACTCGCCGATTTGCAATTAAAAATAAAATGTAAAGCATTACATGTCAGGATTTTTTTCCTGACATGTAATGCTTTACATTTTTAGATGAAGAACCTAGGGGGCTGCTGCAATTTTTTTAGGAAAAAATCTAGTCGGCCGCTGTCACTTTTTAGGAGGTTTCTAATATTATTTTATTTGACATTACTCTACAGCAATACGTTATTATCTTACGATCAGTTAATTATTCCGAAGCCTTTTTATGATCTATTTAATTGCGTAAAAAAGGAGTTTTAATTACGTATTACATAATCAGTAAAACAATAATGGTTAATTTCACTAATGCTGAAATGGCAGATATGCATTTTATGTATGGGCGTGCAAATGGAAATGCCTTGGAAGCTTGTCGTCTTTATACAGAAATGTATCCGAATCGTAGACCTCCCCACCTCAGCACGTTCACTAGACTTCATCAAAGGCTGCATGAATCTGGCACTTTCGAAAAAAGAAGTTTGGATACCGGCCGACACCGCCAAATTCGAACACCCGAATTAGAAGTTGCTGTCTTAAATATTATTGAAGCGCAACCTGAGACAAGTACCAGGAAAATTGCAGCGGACTTAAATACTTGTACATCAACTGTATGGAGGATATTAAAAGAACAGCAGTTATATCCTTACCATATACAGAGAGTTCAAGCTCTTTTACCAAGTGATTTCGAGCCGAGAATGACATTTTCCCAATGGTTTCATCAAATGAATATGGAAAACCCTTTTTTTTGTTCAAAAATTCTTTTTTCCGACGAAGCTAGTTTCTCAAGAGATGCAATTCAAAACTTCCATAATAGGCATATATGGGCTGAAGAAAATCCTCATTCAGTTATAGAATCTAGACATCAATATCAGTTTTCCGTTAACGTTTGGATAGGAATTGTCGATGAACATTTAATTGGGCCCCATTTTCTACCTTTAAGATTAACTGGTGAGTCGTATTTTTATTTCCTACAAGAAGAATTGCCTCCTTTACTAGAACATTTACCCCTGCAGATTAGACGAGAGATGTATTACATGCATGATGGTGCTCCAGGACATTTCAGCATAGATGTACGAAGGTATTTAAATCTTAATTATGAAAACCGCTGGATAGGAAGAGGTGGGCCTCATTTCTGGCCGCCTCGATCCCCAGATTTGAATCCTTTGGATTTTTGTATTTGGGGATATTTAAAAGAATTAGTTTATGCTACACCAGTACAGGATATCGAAGACCTACGAAATCGCATAATTGCATCATGTGATATAATAAGAAATAATCCTGGTATATTTCAGCGTATTAGGGGCTCAATGTTGCGTAGGATAAATGCATGTATTACATCACAAGGTGGACATTTTCAACACCTGTTGAAAAACATTTAATGGCTCCTGCAAAAGACGTTGTGTTTTTATTTGAGTTGCAATGTTTAAACATTATTTTTTTAACGATATTATTTTGTACTTTCATGAATTAAAATACAGAATTAAAAATTGTCTTGGTAAACAATTTGAAGAGGTTATCGTTCAGAAGAAAATGTAACTGAAACGAAATAAAACTGTTTGACAGCAGCCCACTAGATTCTTTATCTAAAAATGTTTTTTGTCCTGACATGTAATGCTTTACATTTTATTTTTTAATTTCAAATCGGTAAGTTTTATCAAAAAAACACAAGAGATAAAAAAGTTTCTAAACAAACGAAACTATTCAAATTAATTTTTTGCATGTGTTTGATAAGATTTTTCTTTAAATTTCGCTAACAAGAATGATAGGGGTAGTTTATTTCAACCCCTTCCACTTATTTTAAAAAAGTGAAAAAATTACCAAAAAGTGTGTTTTCATAATAGTAGTGCTTCCATAAAATTTCATTAGTCTATCGCTTTTCGTTTTCAAGATAAAAAATAAAAACATTATTTTTCAGCCATCTTTGTACCGCGATATCTCCCTAACGGTTGACTTTTCACTCAACGTTTATGAAGCAAACTACCCTTTATTTTCAACAAGGAATCACCCCTGAAGTTTTTCGCATTTGTTTTGAAACACCCTGTATATAAACGGGATTTGGTTTAAGTATTTAATACTCAATTCCAACTACAGCCTATTGCTGCGTTCCCGTTACCCTACGCCACATATCTAGATTTAGAACGTCATCAGCTTCTAGGTTACGAGCTTCCATATGCTTCCTTAATCGTTCCGTTCCAGGATTTTCTAGGTCTACCTCTCTTCTTTCTGCCCTGGGGAGCCCATTGAAAATCTTTTTTTTGGCCACCTGTTCTGCGGCATACGCAGAACATGTCCCAACCACTTTAAGATGGATTGTTCGATTCGATCTAGTACTGTTTCCTCCGATGCATTCATGATACGCCTGACCTCGATGTTTGTTTTTTTTTCATCCTAGATATACCTGCGCTTCTTCTAAGGTAGTCCATTTCAACAACTTGGATTTCGCGCTTCGCGTCTGCACCCAGAGTCCATAGCTCTGAACCATAGCAAAGAATTCTCTTTTTAGTTTTTTTTAGTTGTTGCAGACAAGTTTCCGTCCCACCAGAGGCTACTAAGACATTTGTTTGCTCTTCTAAATTCGGGTTTGTATTTTTTCTTTGCCCAAACCCTCGTTGTTGATAGTAGTTGCCCACTTGACGAATCTGGACGTTATCAATAATGAAGACTTCAAAACAAGCGTAGACGGGAGAGAGTTAGACACAATAGAATATAAGGTCGCCCTCATAATCTACATCTCTAAATCTCCTAAAGTTTTTAATTAATAAAGCTAGTTTGTAAGTTTAAAGTTTCAATTTCTACCATAAAAATACTTTACTGCTGCATTTTCCTGCTGTATTATATTCTGCAGTTAGCTGTACACGTTTGGCAACGTTGCGGAACACTGCCTGTCGCTTTTCCCTTGTTTCGAATCGCCCAAAACTGGCGGAAATGTCTTGAACCGGAACGGCACTCGGTGGTAAGAACCGTGCACCTACACATAAACCGTTTAAAATGGAATTAAAAAATATCTGTGTTCGATTGCGTACATCGGAGTATAACCACGTACACTCGGGCAGTGTTTCAACGAAACGTTAATATTCGTGTTAGCAAAACGCATCAATCAAAATAAATAATATACAAGCGAATAATCGCCTAATAAGAATTAAAAAAAATGTGAGTGTATAAATAAAAAAGAAATCATATTAAAAGAGAATGAAATTATTTATTTACATCTGTACAGTGCGATAATGTGATTTGTAACAGTTGGATATTTTTCGTATCTGCAAAAATTATTTTAAACATGGTAAGATTATCTTGTTCCTCTTTGCATGTAGGTTTATATGAATAAACACATTCCTATTATCAGTATTTATTTATATTTATGTATGTTTTATGACTGTTCTAAAATAGGTTTTAATTGTTGCAAGTAAACAGTGATTCATTAACATCATGCTATTGTTATTTAAAAATAACGTCGCGTTTTAGTTTCTTATTCCTCTTAGTTATTCTAGAGGATGTCTTGAATTAATGCCAATATTTACAGGGCTGGTAAGACCTTGATAAAAGAAACATATTTCTTCATTTCTTCTTTGCCAATTTTCAAATAAGTCCAAAATATCCGCTTTATTTAACATTGAAAAATAAAAAAAAACTTTTTTGCATATACCGGGTGTTTCTCAAAAGTGGCTCCCCCCATTAACTTTTTTATTTTTTCAGTTAAAAAATGTATTTCCTATATTAGTGTATGACATAAATTAGGGTTGATTGACGTATAATTGTTTTCGGTCACATCCTGTTTCACCGGGAATGACTACAACTTTTGATTTTTAAATGGCACCCTCGGTATTATTTGTTTTATTCGATAGAAAATGACACTCTGAATAGAATGATACATCACATGTCCACTTGTGACATTTTTGCTTAAAAAATCGTATTTTAAATTTCAATCTAGAGTGCTGTATTAAAAATACTAATTTTTAATCAAGGAGCATTGGAAAATAGATTTGATTGTCTAATGTTTTCGTGTCTTGTCCTGGCCGGTTAAAAGATGCCCCAATCGTATTTTTAATCATATCTTAATTTTTTCAAATGGAACAAGGGTGGCTCATTAGTATATTTGGAAAAGGCATTTTTTACTAATAATTTGGTACCACACACTTGGTATTTTGGATGTCAAATTGTCGTTATGAACTACATGTTACAATTTCAAATAAACCATATGCGAAAATTTCAAAAGTTGACATATGATATGCCATTCTATTCAGATAATAAAAAATCTCAGAATATTTAATATTATTGTTGCAACAAATTATCCTAAATATTAAACTAAGCAAAAAAAGTCGTTTTTATTATTACATCAAGCTAACGTTATGGTTTTATGCACGCACATACTTATTTAGTAATCTAAAATTAATTTTTATTCTTTTACAGACAAATATTTCTTAATAACTATTACTACGCATGAAAAATCTAACTCTTGTGAATATGTAACATGTTTTAATATAGATTATTTCAATTATTATTAAAAAACTCTGGAGGGTATACCCATGGTACAAAGAAAACAAGGTATGATCGATAGCGGCCCCAATTTCGTTAAGTTTGCGCATACCACCTGTGACGTCATACGCCATACAAAAAAATATCCATATTGTGCAATTGCCACTAATAAAAAAAGACCTAAAATAGAGAAGAATTAGGACATAACCCTAAAAGTTATGTCAAATCATCGTGCTTGACATTTGAAAAATTGTTTTGACATTTATTGTGTCATCTGTTTGACAATTTGAAATTGGCGCGCGGAACTTGCCGACCAATGGTGCTGTTTATCACCTGTGACGTAGTGACCAACCTGCGCAATATCATACCTTGTATTCTTTGTATCATGGGGTATACTGGTATACATTTATATAAAAACTTACCAGTTAATATGATGTGTGAAAAAAATGACAGTATTACAGAATATCGCTGAAGCTTACTCATGACATTGACATTGACAGCTAACCTCGGGTTATTTTAGATCCTTGTCCTCAGAGTTACCTCAGAGTTACAGAAGGCCTAACTGTCATTTTTCAGAAACTCTATTCTTTACGCAGGTAGAGCCCACGATAGCTCTATAAATAAATGATGTCAATTTTTTGGTTTAAATTGAATACTTCCTAAAGTTGTATTTTAAAAAATTTTATAGTTAAAACTAATTAATAAAAAATAAACTTTCTTTCCCTTAGAAATTTATTAATTTTCAAAATGACAAAATTATTGGGATTATTTAGTTTAGATTTTACCTTGATACATAGTCCCTAATCGTATATTTCTTCTACTCGTATATTAAATCAAACATATTTAAACAAAAGTATATGTTTAAGGCCTAATATCTAAAAAGCAATATACAAATTAACTACAATTATATAAATACAGTTTTACCATCAGTTTTAATTGTTTTTTTTTCGTTTCAGATCATGGCAAAAAATAAAGATATAAAAACATTTAACCCTTAGAAGCTCAAGAAAAACGCAAAAAAATCATGGGGAATCTTCAAACAAACGAAGGCGGCAAGTCAGGCTCTAAAGGTGGTCAAAAATCAGCCACCAAATCGAAAATGAGGCTGCTGGGGGGTAAAAAGGGGGCTAAAACCGAAGAATGGACCAGTGTAGTACCAGAAGAGAACGAAATCAGTATCAGGGTCACTCCAGAAAAAGAACCAACACCGCCTGTTGTTAGAACTACCAGGTACGTTAAATTTAGGAACACAACCCTTGGATATTTTAGTTTAGTAGATTTTTTTATTTAAAAAAAATAATTTGACGCCGGTTTATCAAAACTTCAAAGTGATTTTACATAGATATAATGTCATAATAATGTTTTTTACAGTATGTGCCTACAGTATTAACATTTTGAAAAAAATGCAATCTTTATGAAACATGTGGATGCTTGCTCTATGCTATTGCTCCATGGTTAATTCCGTTTATACCTTTTCAACTTTCCATACAGTCTTAGAGAAAAATTAAAAACTATGAAAATATGGTTGAATTTTCTTAAATGAGATCCCTAAGAATCAAAACGCGTTTATATGGTAATATCATAATATTCGTATGGAAATTTAGAAATATATAAACTGGATTAGCCCATTTTAGGACAAGCAAGATTTTTTCATGACATATTTCTTATTTCTTAAAATGTTATTAATAAAGAATTATTTCTCCTAGTAAAGGCGATATGGAAATATACTGTAGAATAACTAAACGTTCTTGTAGAATAACTCTTTATACAGTATGTCTTCTGAAACATAAAATATTTTTTGTTGATTAGGTAAATATGTTAACAAAGCGACTGACAAACTAGATTTTGTTTGAATTTGTATGTAGTTCTATTTTACAAATATATAGAGTACTAGCGTGTACCCGCGACTTCGTTCGCGTCGAATTAATTTTTTCTATTGGTGATAAAGTAAAGCAAGAATTTCCATTAACATACAAACTGGATAAAATTTTCTCACATTCATTTCAGCATGAGAAAAAACAATATGGCGATATTATTATATAACTTGGTAATATTTGATTTGGATTAGTTTCATTTCGTTGGAATTTGGCTTTCGAAAAATCCGTTAACCAAAAATAAGCTTTTTACGTCAAGCAGTTTAAGCAGAATCGTGGTTAATCAATTATCCAACTTTTTGGAACACCCTGTATGATTTTTTAAAAAAATTTAAAATATGTAAAAAAACAAAATAAATTTCCCCGAAAGACTAACCATTTTTTAAATAACAAATATTTAAAGGGCGTTTTCACCCTCTTGGAATTTGAGATTCGGAAAACCCCTCCTTATCGAACCTCTACACCCGACAGTCCATCTGTTTGCCAAAAATCAGCTTTAAACGTCAAGCAGTTTAAGCAGAATCGTGATGACTCAATGGTCAAATTTTATAAAACACCCTGTATAAATTTTTAAAAAATCTTAAAATATGTAAACCAACAAAATAAAATATACGTGTTTAAGAGTTTTTTCCCAGAAACTCATCGGTTTTTAAATAAAAAATATTCTAATATTTGAGGGGTGGTTTCACCCCCTTAGAATTCGAGATTCGAAAAATCCCTTCTTATCGAACTTCTACACCCTAAAGTCAATCCGTTTTCCAAAAATCAGCTTTTTACGTCAAGCGTTTTAAGCAGGGTCGTGATTAATCAATGACCAGATTTTTCGAAACACCCTGTATACATTTTTAAAAAATTTTAAAACATGTAAAAAAAATAAAATCTACATGTTTACGCGTTTTTTTATAAACTTGACGGTTTTTTAAATAAAAAATATTGTACTATTTGAGGGGTGGTTTCACCCCCTTGGAACTGAAATTTCAAAAAATTCCTGCTTATCGAACCTCTACACCCCAGAATCAACCTGTATGCCAAAACTGAACTTCTTAAATTGAGTGGTTTGAGCAGGATCGTGATTGATCAGGGAGTCACTTAAGGCTTTTATATATTAGTATAGATTCTAAGAATATTTCTTTAGTCTAAATTCAAATAAATTAAGAATATCGTTATCTCCTCCATTAAAGTCACAAAAAGAAAATACTACAAAGTAATTGTGATTATTGCTTTCAGCTCTGACTCACACTTTACTCTTGCCCTCAGTCCAGCTGCGTTCAATCAAGACATTACCTTCACCAGTGATAAGAAGAATTCAGTATCAACATCAGCACCGATTCTGGACAAAGAAGTACCCTTAGCATCATCGACCCTAATTAATAAGGACGAGAATCACGATAGTGGATCCTTTAGTGATGTATTCCAACCACTGAATAACTTTAAATTGAATGAATATAGAGCCAGGGTTGACAAGGTAAATATTTCATTTTAAATTAGAGTAAAAGTACCATACGATCGAAGAAACGGCGTCAAAGATGCCTGACAATGACAATCAATGATAATTTTGGTGAAGTCAAGCCTTAGAGTCATTTACTTAGCCTGTACTAAGTTCTGTCCTATTTTAATCTTTCTATAATTATTAGTGTTAATTTTTTGTAAATTCTTAGTAAATGCCGCCTTTTTTTGATCATACGGTATAACAAATTAAACTGTCAAACTAAACTTCAAAAATATTAATTAATTTAATTTTTTGATCTGAAGTGACTTCACAGATCATTCAATTTTTTGACGTTTGAAAAAAGGTACTCTATTATTCCACTTATAATCAATAATAATTATACTTTTTTTAAGGAAAAAGTTACAAAATTAAGCAAACTGGGAGTGACAAGAACGTCTCAGATAAGTCTGGAACAGAATGGAACAGGTTTTTCGAGTGGTGTGGTTGAAATAACCGAAAATGAGAATGAAAGCCCTACGGGAGAAGATAAAATTGGTATTACTGATGAAGTTGATGATAGTAGAACTACCAACACTTACAGTAAGTAATTTAGAAATGTTTCATTAGCATCCCTAGATATATTACCATTTTAATTTAAATTCTATTGTTATAATTGAGATTTTGAGGATATAAGGTGGCATTATAATAATCACTGGTTATTTTACAGTAATTACACTGGTTTACAAAAGCAGCAAATTTTTTCTCGAGCCCTGTCAATAGTTCTGCTGATTTTTATGTAATTTGACATCCCGAATTCATATATAGCTCCCGTTTTCTTCTATCACTGGTTTTTGTCAAAGTCCAGTGACTGTAATGATGAGTTATAACTCGTTATAACTCAAGAAAGGGGAACACACAATAGATCTGTAAGGTCGCAGTGGTTAACTCCCTTCCTAAACATTCTACATTCTCACATCGACATGAATTTAATTTAAAAGTCTGGAAAGAATTATTTTAGTGCAAAATAATAAATAAAAAGGTACCTACCTTTATTTTGTTTGCTTGCTTGCCATTTATACTCTAAACTAGCCTGTACCTGCGACTTCGTTCACGTCGAATTAATCATTTGTAATGGTGATGAATAAAAGCAAAGCAAGAATTTCCATTAACATACAAACTGGATAAAATTTTCTCACATTTATATCAGCATGAGAAAAAACAATGTGGCTATATTATTATATAACTTGGTAATATTTGAGGGGTAGTTTCATCTCGTTGGAATTAGACTTTCGAAAAATCCATTTGCCAAAATTAAGCTTTTTACGTTAAGCAGTTTAAGCAGAATCGTGGTTAATCAATTACCCAACTTTTTGGAACACCCTGTATGATTTTTTGAAAAAATTTCAAAATATGTAACAAAACAAAATAAATTATGCGTGTCCAAGCGTTTTCCTGAAAGACTAACCGTTTTTTAAATAACAAATATTGTAATATTTGAGGGGCGTTTTTGCCCTCTTGTAATTTGAGATTCGAGAAACCCCTCCTTATCGAACCTCTACACCCCACAGTCAATCCGTTTGCCAAAAATCAGCTTTAAACATCAAGCAGTTTAAGCAGAATCGTGATTAATCAACGATCAGATTTTTCGAAACATCCTGTATACATTTTTAAAAAATCTTCAAATATGTAAAAAAACAAAATGAAATATACGTGTTTAAGCGTTTTTTCGGAAACTTGACCGTTTTTTAAATAAAAAATATTGTAATATTTGAGGGGTTGTTTCACCCTCTTGGAACTGGAATTTCGAAAAATCCCTTCTTATCGAACCTCTACACCCTAGAATCAACCTGTATGCCAAAATTGAGCTTCTTACGTTGAGTGGTTTGAGCAGGATCGTGATTAATCAGTGAGTCAGTCACTTAAGGATTTTATATATTAGTACAGATTATAACTCTCTCGATCCAAAAACCAGCAGTACTAGGTCAACATACTTGCATTCCACTTTTCTTTTCCAGCTTAGTGATATTTTGATGAAAACGTTCTTTGTGTTAGGTTGGGTCCGAGACTGCTGCTAAATTTTTAGGGAAAAAATCCAAGTGTGTGTGAAGGAAATGCTCTCTAAGAGAGTAATCATCCAAAGTAGTTTGGGGATCCCCAATAACTCCATTCTTGATTTTAGCCTAGGAAATATTGGATCTCCCTCAAAAACTGATAGTGATGGAAGAAAATGGAGTTCATATTTGGTATCAAGATGTCATTAAAAAAAAGAAAGTTGTTTTAATTTCCCTTTACATAAGAATCTGCATGAACTATGTCAAGGCAATTTTTATTCAGACCAGTGTTATTATATATATAAATAGCTCTAAAAGCAAGGTTCATAGCTTGATTGGTTATCTTTCTCCATTTGTTTCTGTCTTTCACCTTTATTCTCCAACCATCCACTCTTATCCTTCTCAAGTCCTCTTCAACATCATTTTCCCATCTGATTCTCGGTCTACCCCTTCTTCTCTTCGTTATACTCGGTGCCCGATATAGTTGCTTTACTTCTTCATTTGTTCTTCTGGTTCATATGTTGTCTATCTCCTCTCCTCCAAAAATCTTCCTCAGTATTTTTCTTTCCCAAATCTCTAGCCTCAAATTTTCCGTTGAATTGAACGTCCACGTTTCACATGCATACAGCACTATTGGTCTTATCATTGTTTGGTATACTATCCCTATCTGACCATTCCATAAATTTCGTTTTCTTCTCATTAAACACTAAGCTTGATTTTCGAGTCTTTTGGTCACCGATATCAGCTCTTTCCGATCTCTTGCTAAGATAACTAAATCATCGGCAAAGGCTAAGCATTGGTGTCTTTTTGTATACAGAAAGCCCTCTCTGTTAATTTCCGCATCTTTTATAATTTTTTTTAATACTACACTAAACAGTATTGGAGATAGTGGATCCCCCTGTCTTAATCCGTCCCTGATTAATAATTTTTCCGTTGTTTGTCAGTGTGTCAGTGTTATTATACAAAGTAGTTTTTACAATATTCATCTAGATTAGTTTGTTCTATTTTGTTGTGTATTAAAATGTTAGGTTTAATATCAAGTCTGTATTCTGGTGTAAAATTACTAAAACGGTAAAGATCTGTTCCTGAACAAGCTATGTTAAAATTGTAGAAATGTTAGATGTTGAATATTTTTAAATTAATAAGATTAGTTTTTGAGAGGTATTGGTTCTATAAACTAAGTTATAATCATTGCCTGGAAACTTATATGGTGAAATTTTGATAAAATAATTTAGCACTCACTAAAAACACGGTATGTCGCTAGTGGTAGGAAAAATGATTTTTAGAGGTTACTAGTTTATTTGGTTGCCTGTGATATGCATATACAGGGTGTTTCCTAATTAATCTACAAAATAAAAAATCGTTAGAAAACCGGGCGCTTAATAAGTATATTTATTTTTTTCTCGGCAACCGTTTGATGAGCAAGAAAAACTCAAAAAATCAATTTTGTTGAAAAAGGATGGCCAGTCAAGAAAAAAAATATATTTTCTTTAAAAAAGCAGTAGTGTACTATTTATGTTAAGCAAAATATCGATTTTTTTTTAATTTTTAACACTCTGTAGATCAGAAAGGACGTGCTTTAGACACATGAGGAATCACACCACAATTTTTTAGACTAATTAGAAAACACCCTGTATATTGTCAACTTGACAATGATTGTTGATAAATCAAAAAATACCTTTTCTGTGAAAAAAGCCCGATTTTCGCAGGAAAAATTTTGGTTTTTATTGAATTTGGGCCTGCGTCTGCAAATACCGGTACGTTGTTTAATATTCTATCTATCTAAATTTTAAATATCATAGTCAGAAATAGTTTTATTATTTATTAACTGTAAAAATGGTACACTTATAAGTTTTATCAAATATTGTGATTTACTTTCTACCTTGTAGTCAAAATTTATATTTAATAAACTGTAAAATATATATATATTCTTATGTTTTATTAAAGTTACTCTGATATACTAATATATCAGTGTAACTTTAAAACTAAATCCTTTGAAATCAAATATAAACATAAAAAATATTTACAGCAGAAAAGGCGAAGGCGCTGGGTTAAACGTAGTCTCTACTAAGAACACGGAGGGGCGCTTTGACCCAAAATTTTACTATTAAGTTTCATATCTATCTTAATAGAAGATTATTTTCTTTTATCTATGGTTATAATATTTCATTAAAAGAGGCGTGTTGTATTAAGTGTAATATTACAAAAACTGTTTTGTGTAAAGTATTTTATTTATTTTTTAGATTCCATTCCACAATACCGTCGTCATATGTCTGTCCCATTAGACACCTCTATTTTGGTGGATAGTAATACGAGTACAAATTTACAGAAAACGCAATCATTGAGCAAATCAGAGTTGGAAGCTCGACTACAGAGGCCTAAATTTGTTCCGGAAAAGTTAGATTTTAAACTGTACGAAAAATTTGAAGGTAGGAATTCCTTTTTTATTTGGTCCTATTTTTATTTGAAATTTTGTATAAATTACGTATAGTAAAATATCGCAGAAACTGATGCACCAGAAATTGGTATGCTTGAAATATGAATCCAGTTGTTACTTTGAATGTGGTGAGAAATCATTCAGCAGTGGTACTAAAAGGATGTCAAAGTGCCTCTCTCTTTATTGAATTTATTTAAATATTATGATAGTTAAATATTTTATTATTTTATAATATTTAATATACAGGGTTCGGCAATAGTGCCCGACGCACTATTGCCGGACCCAATATACACACCGACCGCCACAGTGGTTCCCAGATAGGTCATTACTTAGAAATATTAATTTAAAAATGTTTGAAAGAAACTGTTGCTAATACTTTTCTTATATTCCCCTGTAAACGATACATAATAAATAATAAAATAAAGTAAGCCTAGTGTGGCGCTTTTTTTTATTAGAAATGTCACATTTTTGCTACTGGTATCAAGCTGACATAAACAGTTTTCAAATACCGCCAGTTAATTACTTATTTTATTAAAATTGATAAAAGCTGTTGCCTTTTCAGTAATGGACGTTCGAAAAGAAGGTCAAAAGAACTGTTTTTTCTTTTTTGCATTTAATTAAACCTAAGTAATATTAGTTTATGGCAATTTATTTGAAGGCAACAAAAATTGTATATTTACATTTTTGCTTGTCAGTCTTTAAGACTTTTAACTACTTTCCCTTTCAAATCCTCTTAAACGGCATGATAATACTTGTTGCTTAAAGTATATTGCATATAAATTAATTGCTGCCGGATCTTATACCGGGTGGTTAAAGATTGGCTTTTTGTCTTAAAATAAAAGTAACTTATTGTCAATTTATTTCGTGGACACGCTGTATATCAATTGACAATAAAATTGTATTTATAAAATGAAACAACTCTCTCTTTAATTTTTTCAACATTTAAAATATATTTGACCTCTTCAATATGAAAAAACATGTACAGGGTGGTCGAAATTGGTCTGTTTTAACAGAGAAAACCTATTTCCTGACTAGATAGAGCAAAACCGCCATAGATGTCATGGGCTCGATTTGTGAGATACGTTTAATGGCGTAAACTGCCTGTTGTTATTTTCACTGCCAACTTAGATACCGGGTCTTTTTGATTTTTTGACCATTTTGAAAATTGCCCATAATTTTTTTATTTTGCGGAATAATCAAATTCTGTAAAAACGTTTTTAAGGCACTTTTTTAAGCACAATCCAGTGGCGTAGTCAGTTTTTTTCTATGCTGTCTCTTTTTGTCAGAAATAATAAAAAATATAATTTTTTAAATGGAAATCATAGTTGGCTATGAACTTAAAAAAATGCTGACGTTTAACCCTTTCCAACGATATAAAGTTATGGGTATCTATTTCTAAGAATAAGAGAAATATTAGGTTTTTTATCTTTATATCGAAGCGGGCTTTGATTTTGGGTTGACCCTCGGGTTGACCTATTTGCCTAATTATTTTTTATCACAATTTAATATTCTATATTATTATTTATCTGCATAATTAAATACTTTTGAAAAGGTACATTTTCACATTCTATTTATATATTATTAGTATTAGTAATTACAACTGAAATCAACACAATAAACAAAGAACAAAACTAGAGAAACGTATTTTTTGAGTGACGAATATGGTTTTCTAAAAAAAATCAAAGATGTTCAAACTGAGCACTTCCTTGCTGAATACACAATAAACATCATTTGCGCACAGAGTTACAACGATTTATTAGGCAAACTGGTGTATTAAGTCCAAAAGCTTGCCTATAGTAGCCTTCTGCAATTCTTCTCTCGTCCCAATGGCTCTTTCCTTATATATAAGGTCTTTTAATTTCCCCCATAAAAAAGTCGAAAGGAGTTAAATCACAGAATCTAGTAGGCCAAGATATGGGCCCCTTGTTCCAATCCAATTCTCTCTAAATTCTCCATTTAATAGTTCGGTTGTAACTCTGGCGTTTTAATTGTAATTGGTAATACTAATATAGAATGTTGATTTACCTTTTCAAAAGTTTTTAATTATGCAGATAAATAATAATATAGAATATTAAATTTTGATAAAAAAATAATATTAAGCAACTAGGTCAACACAAAATCAAGGCCCGCTTACAAAGATAAAAAACCTAATATTTCTCTCATTCTTAGAAATAAATACACATAACTTTATATTGTTGGAAAGGGTTAAATGCCAGCATTTTTTTAAGGTCATAGCCAACTATGATTTCTATTTAAAAAATTATATTTTTTATTATTTCTGATAAAAAGAATAAGTATAAAAAAAAACTGACTACGCCACTGGATCGTGTTTATAAAAGTGTCTTAAGAACGTTTTTACAGAATTTTATTATTCCGTGAAATACAAAAGTTATGGGCAATAATCCAAATGGTAATAAATTCAAAAAGACCCCGTATCTCAGTTGGCAGTGAAAATATCGACAGGCAGTTTACGCCATTAAACGTGTCTCAGAAATCGAGCCCATGACATCTACATATGTCGGTTTTGCTCTATCTAGTCAGGAAATAGGTTTTCTCTGTTAAAACAGACCAATTTCGACCACCCTGTACCAGTGGCGTAGCAACCGCTGTATCAGCTGTATCAATGATACAGGGCCCACTAACCTGAGGGGCCCACCGAGCAGTAAAAAAAAATCAAAATATGATGTTAGCATCAAACTTTTTCGTAATTATGCAAACTTTGGTCATACTTTAATAAAACCCCGTATCAACTACAGCCAGAGCACGCGGCCATCACGTATTTGCCTGTCCCCGTATACATCAACCGGTTGCCAAAAATAAAAAAATAAAATTGTTATATACCTAATAATTATTGTTACCCTTCTTGATTTTAGTTTCATAATATTTTCTTGTTTTTATTTTTATGTTTGTTTGTTGTTGGTTTTTGGAACGAATATTTATTTTATTTCTGTAGGTATAATTTTACCAAAGACCATACGTTCCTTGTTTTGATATTTATGTTTATTGTTGGAACTATTGTTTATTTTATTCCTGTAAGGTAAAAGTTATTAATAAATAATAAGCTATTCTGATCAGACGGTAAGTTTTTTTATTTTTTTTTTACCCCCCCCCCATGGTTCTGTCTCAGGGGCCCCCGGCGAAATTCGTGATACAGGGCCCTTTCAATGCTAGCTACGCCACTGCCCTGTACATATGTGCAAACATAATCTGTATATGCAAATCACACGAACTGGGCCCAATTTTTTAATACATATTACATTAAGTTTTTTATATACATTTATTTAGCATTTGTTATCAATTTCTATTAAAAAAGGTGCAGTCGAGCTATATCTAGATCTAACAGTTATGACCGCGCAGCTAATTAAGGGGAACCACTGTGGCGACCGGCACAAAATTCCGCCACCCTAAAAAATTGACTAAGTTTGATGTTTCGTAACTTTTTATTTTGTAATTTGATTTTTACGATTATGGTATCAGTGTGTAAATACATTTATTGGCATTATTTTTTATTATTTTAATGGCTTATATTCTTCGGTTAGGTGGGTTTATACCGGGGTAAATCAAAACGTTGTTTTTTGCCATAAATTCAAAACACCCTGTGGAAAATATGATACGTGCATTTTGGATAAAATACACTTTCCTGTAATCTTAGATGTATTCCTAACATTTCATTTTTTGAATTATCCCATTATCTTTATTCTTCTGTGAGCTACACATTTTTAAGCTAAGTATTGATTTCAGAGACAATTTCAGAGACAACAGCTCGAGATCTTCATTGTATCGAATGAATAAGGGCAGTTATTCTTTTTTCAGTCTATAGCTTGATAAATATCAAGCAATAGATCAAGAAAATCCTTTACAGGAGCTAAGGCTAGAATTAACGGAGAAATTTCCGTTAAGGCTAGCCATAGCCTTTTTCAAAACTTATGAAGCATCAAACTTGGTCAAAATTTTAGGGTGGCGGAATTTTGTGTTGGGGGGTTTATATAGTTTAAATATTTTTTATTGATTCGTGATCTTTTATTTTACAAGATTGTAGAATATATCGGACAACTTATTATGTACGATATATTCGTAAATTTACTGTATCATTATTAATAATTTATCGAGATAATTTGGATTAGATATGTATAGATTTATGCTCGGCTTAACTGGTCTAAAATATTGGTGGGATTGCCTAGAAATTTTATTACTAATTTTGTTTGAAGATAGGTAACTAGACAGACACATAGGTACCTATGTATTTCTAAAATTTAATAGTTTTATAGGTGTAATAAAATTATTTTTAAACATATTTAGTTTAAAACATATTAAAGTAAAATATTATCAATGGCGTTTTTTCACTAAATGTTATAAAAATATTTTTATGGCTATAAAATGTCTTAAAGCAGGTGTTGTCCACTTTGTCCGCTGTATATTTTAACTGGTTCTAAATAAACCCAAATAAAATATAACTATTTTTCTAATTAAAGAGATGAATCTAGGTAATTATTACTAGTGATGTTGTTTGTGACATTAGGTAATATATTTATTTACTAGCGTGTACCAGCGACTTCGTTCGCGTCGAATTAATCATTTGTAATGGCGATGATAAAGCAAAGCAAGAATTTCCATTAACATACAAACTGAATAAAATTTTCTCACATTTATGTCAGCATGAGAAAAAACAATATGGCGATATTATTATATAACTTGGTAATATTTGAGGGGTAGTTTCATCTCGTTGGAATTTGACTTTCGAAAAATCCGTTTGCCAAAAATAAGCTTTTTACGTCAAGCAGTTTAAGCAATCGTGGTTAAGAAATTACCCAACTTTTTGGAACACCCTGTATGATTTTTTAAAAAATTTCAAAATATGTAAAAAAAACAAATAAATTATGCTTGTCCCCAAGCGTTTTCCCGAAAGACTAACGGTTTTTTAAATAACAAATATTGTAATATTTGTAAATATGTAAAAAAACAAAATAAAATATACGTGTTTAAGCGTTTTTTCGGAAAATTGACCGTTTTTTAAATAAAAAATATTGTAATATTTGAGGGGTGGTTTCACCCTCTTGGAACTGAAATTTCGAAAAATCCCTTCTTATCGAACCTCTACACCCTAGAATCAACCTGTATGCCAAAATTGAGCTTCTTACGTTGCGTTGAGTGGTTTGAGCAGGATCGTGATTAATCAGTATGTCAGTCATTTAAGGATTTTATGTATTAGTATAGATAGTTTCTAATATTGTATAGATCATGAATGGTACGGAACCTTTCGTGCGCGAGTCCGACTCGCACAGGTTATTTTCTATGACTCGCACTTGGCAAATTTTTCAGTGTCCTCTTGCTATTAAATGAGAAAGAAGTAATGGAAATCTAACTAATTTTTAAAATCTTAATGGAAATTAAAAAAAAAGTCTTTATCCAAAGATTTGATATGACTGAATTACATAAATTGAGTAGAAACAAGTAAAAGATAGATATATCTTATAGATAATATAAAAATAGTTATAACATATGTAATTAACCATTTTTGTTAACTCTAGTTGAAATTTTATTTAAAAAAAATAGCTTTAAACATTCAGTCGATAACTTAGTAAATCGTAGTTACAAGAATTTTATGAAAGCAAATAAAACGGAATTTTGAAAATACTTGACAGAAAGATATTTTCATTAATATCTTTTATAACTTTGTATATCAATACAATGTGAGTCTTGTATAAGTGCAAATATTTTTAAAGGTAGTATATTTTGACCCGAGTAACATGTCTACGAGGATTTTTCGCAAAAAAATAATTGAAAATTTTGATTTTTTTGAAAAAAAAATGGTAAAACTTTTTAATTTTGAGTTAAAAAACATAATCTCTTCATAATGTGGCAAATAAAACCTAGAAAAGATCCAGTCGTTCTCAAAATTTAAGTGAAAAAACAAAAAACATTTTTTTTATGAAATTCCTCAAGATTATAATAATATCCGGCTATTTTGGGACTTTATTTGAAAACGGTACAGAAAAAGATGTTTCTTTTATTGAGATCCACTAGCCCTGAAAATATTCAAATTTATTTAAGACTTTGTCCTTGTATATTTTAACACGATGTTTTCTACAGGTGTCAACGTAAATTTTGTATATCATCTTCATCATTATCAATATTTATGTTATCAAATCACACACAACAATATTTCTGTTTATAAATATCCTCAACAAACTATTTTTCGTGTTAGATCAATACTTACCACAAACAAATATCTATTTTTACACATATGAAAAAAAAAAAAAAAAAAAAAAAAAAAAAAATAGATTTTTAAAATATAGCCAACGTCAATATTTTTATCTATAATTCTAAATCTGATCAAAGCATTATCGATTGATTAGAGAGACTAGCTTAAGATTAAGACCACAGTCATTATTGTCACACTGAACCAGTAAAATGTGTTGCAGGTGCCAAAATATTGGTAATACGATTTTTTCGATTATAAACTGTACGAAAAATTTGAAGGTAGGAATAGGAATTCCTTTTTTATTTGATCAATTTATATATTTTGTATAAATTACGTATAGTAAAATACCGCAGAAACTGATGCACCAGAAATTGGTATGCTTGAAATATGAATCCAGTTGTTACTTTGAATGTGTGAGAAATGATTCAGCAGTGATACTAAAAGGATGTCAAAGTTCCTCTCTCTTTATTGAATTTATTTAAATATTATGATAGTTAAATATTTTATTATTGTATAATATTTAAAATACAGGGTCCGGCAATAGTGTGTCGGGCATCTGTAGCTCCTAGAATAAAAAACTTGACATTTTTGTTTAAGTGAAAACCTAAAATATGTACCAGAATGTATTTCAGGAAAATAACTTCTAAAGGATGGCTCAAAAAAGAGTGAGTGGATCTGGATGATTTTTTTTTAAATGGAACATCCTGTATATTATTGCATTTTTGGCTTCCTTTCAGATCACTTTACATAATCCTAAGATATGAATAAATATTTTTCGATCGTTTCAGAGATATTAATCAATAAATCAAAAATATATATTTTTTAGCCCTTCTTAAAAAAAATTATTAAAAATAAAAGAACTGTTCTGAAATCAAAATTATTATAGGAATAATAAGTAAATACCTAATTTTACTTATTATTCCTGGGCCCAAAAAAAGGCATTTATTATAAGGGTTAAATATGTTTAAAATCTTTAGTTTTTCAGATACCTATTTAAAGATATTTAAATTTGCATGCTACAATAGAATAGATTATCAACACCCTGTACATTACATTTTAGAATTAATTCTTGTGCTGAGTTCAAAGGTAAAGAAATAAACTTTACTGAAAAATGGCATTGCTTCCTTAAATTTATACAGGGGTAGAAAAAAGTGCTGATCTATTTTAAGGATTTATTTTATATAAAAACTTGTTACGTTATTTCAAATACAACACCCTGTATTTTTATAATAAATCGAAGCAGATTCAAATGCTCTTTCAAACTATATTAGGGTTTCCTATATCTATCTAGCTCAGATTTTGAATAAACAACAATTTTTAAATAAAATTGCAATCAAGATGGTTGATGTCGCCATTGAAATTTTCTAGTAACAGTACTTAGATTTACCCATAAAATAATTAACTAGAAAGAAGTGTCAACTCTGTGTTAAATCGTGGAACCACGATACGCCACCGAAAGCCTTCGTTGTCGTCTGGAGAACTAATTTTACAATTGACAGGTTGACATGATAAGGACATGATGGCTTAGTTTTCATTTCCGTTTCCGGTTATTCAATGGCGGGCCCTCTTTCAGTTCAAATGTATTTTGTATTTTTTCTTTTCATAAATAAAACCAAAAAATAATTTATTCACATACCTATATTTATTTGAAATATGGAACAACGTGACTAAATAAATATAAAAATATAGAGGATTGCATTGTTTCAATACCAATTAGTTATTATATGCAGTTTTAACGTAAATTAGTTAAGGTATAAGCATGATTTACAGTAATTTGTAAATAAACACACGTATTCGCAGTCTTCAAGGACAGAAAACGGAAACAGGAACATGAAAACGGGAGCCTTATAGAAAAACCTGAAAACACAAAAACAAATTTTTTTTATACTCAAATTAACAATGTAAAAATATCAATAGGTATAAATATAAATATACTGTTTAAAAAAAGCGTCCATTATTCCCAAAGAGACCTGGCTTATAAATCAAAAAGAAGCAAAAAGAGACTTTTAGTCGGATAACATAATCAGATTATCAGTCCGATTTATAGCATTATTGACAATAAATCGCACATACTGGAGATAATTAATGTTGGCTATAGTTAAAAATGATCTTACCTTGCTGTAAATTGTTTCCATTTTCAAAAAAATCGCCGATCAAAGAGATTATAACACCATTTTCTTGCATCTAAAAAATGTAAAAACAGTGTTTATTTACTACCTATTTTTCATATACCTGGGACATACCTGCTATTGCAGAAACGTCCTTTTCTCCAGGATTCTTCATGTAATATATATTTTATATACCTTATTACCTTTATATTTATAAATTTCAGCCGAAATATTAAATTGAACTTCCAAAACGAAACTAAACGGAATGAATTAAAATGGCGTCGAATATTTTCTAATTTGTTCTAGAACAAATCTGAAGTTGTCTCTGAAATTGAAATCTGTCAATTCTAAACTGTGAAGTTAGACAATAGTTAGACAGAAACATTGCTGTCCTTGTCTCGGCGGCCATACTTGTCGTGAGGAGAATGACAGGAATGACACTAATGACTGTTTCCAATTTTCCTATTTCACTGTCACCCTCCTGGATTTACCCACAAAGAAATGATTGTTATCAAGAAAAATAAAGCAGTATCTGCTGGCGGAACGAATGGATATGTTTGTAGTGAATTTATTTTGTGAGGAAAATTGCTTCTTGGCCTCAAGAGCTTATGTTCAAAGGTTTCCAAAAATAGCAATCTTCCTGATAAGCTTTCCTTCGAAAAACTACTTGTCTTGTTTCGCAGAGCTGGTAGTGTGGTTTATAAAATACCTGTTAGGCAGAAACCTGTCGTTGGAAGTGATGAAAATGAATTTGCCGTAATTGTCTCTTTTATAGAAAATCCATATATCTACAAATCATCGTAAAATAAATTAAAGAACTACTTCTTCGTTTTTCTTGATAGAATAATAAATACATATTTAATAAATATTATTTATTACACTATTGTAGGTTGTATACCAATTCCAATTGGTATAAATTTAAATAAGCCCATAAACTAATTTCGATTGTGAAAATAGCTAGTAACTGTCACTAGAAACTTGCCATGGCGACACTAGCCCCCTTGGTTGCCATTTTATTGAAAAATTGCTCTTTATTCAAAATCTGAGCTAGATAGGTATAGGAAACCCTAATATAGTTTGAAAGAGCATTTGAATCTGCTTCGATTTATTACAAAAAATACAGGGTGTTGTATTTGAAATAACGAAGTTTTTATGTAAAATAAATCCTTATAATAGATCAGCAATTTTTGATACCCCTGTATAAATTTAAGGAAGCAGTAACATTTTCAAGTAAAGTTTATTTCTCTACCTTTAAATTCAGCACAAGAATTAATTCTGAAAATTAATGTACAGGATGTTAATAATCTATTTTATAGTAGCATGCAAATTTAAATATCTTTAAATATCTCAAAAACCAATGATTTTAAACATATTTAACCCTTATAATAAATGCCTTTTTTGGGCCCAGGAATTCAAAACTGAAATAAAATACCGGGTGTTCCATAAGAAAAAATATAACTTTGGTATGGATTTTAGTTCTGAAACACCCTGTATATTTCAAAATAATTTTAAATTGTGCACATTGCCTCGTCACATATACCCATAAAATATTTTTGTTTTCGTATAATCAACCGAGGCGAATGAGGTGCGCCACCCTGTATACACACCGACCGGCACAAAATTCCGCCACCCTAAAAATTTGACTAAGTTTGATGTTTAATAACTTTTTATTTTGTAATCCGATTTTTATTATTATGCTATCATTGTGAAGATAAATTTATTGGAATTATTTTTTATTATTTTAATGGCTTATATTCTCCGGTTAGGTGGGTTTATCGGGGTAAATCAAAACGTTGTTTGTTGCCATAAATTCAAAACACCCTGTGGAAAATATGAGACGTGCATTTTGGATAAAATACACTTTCCTGTAATCTTAGATGTATTCCTAACATTTCATTTTTTGAATTATCCCATTATCTTTATTCTTCTGTGAGTTACACATTTTTAAGTAAAGTATTGATTTCAGAGACAATTTCATTGCTTCGCAGCAACAACAGCTCGAGATCTTCGTCGTATCGAATGAATAAGGGTAGTTATTCTTTTTTCAGTCTATAGCTTGATAAATATCAAGCAATAGATCAAGAAAATCCTTTACAAGAGCTAAGGCTAGCATTAACGGAGAAATTTCCGTTAAGGCTAGCCATAGCCTTTTTCAAAACTTATGAAACATCAAAATTTTAGGGTGGCGGAATTTTGTGTCGGGGAGTTTATAATAGTTTAAATATTTCTTATTGATTCGTGATCTTTTATTTTACAAGATTGTAGAATATATCGGACAACTTATTATGTACGATATATTCGTAAATTTACTGTATCATTATTACTAATTTATCGAGATAATTTGGATTAGATATGTATAGATTTATGCTCGGCTTAACTGGTCTAAAATATTGGTGGGATTTCCTAGAAATTTTATTACTAATTTTGTTTGAAGATAGGTAACTAGACAGACACATAGGTACCTATGTATTTCTAAAATTTAATAGTTTTATAGGTGCAATAAAATTATTTTTAAACATATTTAGTTTAAAACATACTAAAGTAAAATATTATCAATGGCGTTTTTTCACTAAATTTTATAAAAATATTTTTATGGCTATAAAATGTCTTAATGCAGGTGTTGTCCACTTTGTCCGCTGTATATTTTAACTGGTTCTAAATAAACCCAAATAAAATATAACTATTTTTCTAATTAAAGAGATGAACCTAGGTAATTATTACTAGTGATGTTGTTTGTGACAATAGGCAATATATTTATTTACTAGCGTGTACCAGCGACTTCGTTCGCGTCGAATTAATCATTTGTAATGGTGATGATAAAGCGAAGCAAGAATTTCCATTAACATACAAACTGAATAAAATTTTCTCACATTTATGTCAGCATGAGAAAAAACAATATGGCGATATTATTATATAACTTGGTAATATTTGAGGGGTAGTTTCATCTCGTTGGAATTTGACTTTCGAAAAATCCGTTTGCCAAAAAATAAGCTTTTTACGTCAAGCAGTTTAAGCAATCGTGGTTAAGAAATTACCCAACTTTTGGAACACCCTGTATGATTTTTTAAAAATTTCAAAATATGTAAAAAACAAATAAATTATGCTTGTCCCCAAGCGTTTTCCCGAAAGACTAACTGTTTTTTAAATAACAAATATTGTAATATTTGAGGGGCGTTTTCACCCTCTTGGAATTTGAGATTCGAGAAACCCCTCCTTATCGAACCTCTACACCCCACAGCCAATCCGTTTGCCAAAAATCAGCTTTAAACGCCAAGCAGTTTAAGCAGAATCGTGATTACTCAATGGTCATATTTTATAAAACGCCCTGTATAAATTTTTAAGAAATCTTAAAATGTGTAAAACAACAAAATAAAATATACGTGTTTAAGAGTTTTTTCGAAAAACTCACCGGTTTTTAAATAAAAAATATTTTCATATTTGAGGGATTCGAGGGATTCGAAAATTCGATTTTCGAAAAATCCCTTCTTATCGAACCTCTACACCCTAAAGTCAATCTGTTTTCCAAAAATCAGCTTTTTACGTCAAGCGCTTTAAGCAGGATCGTGATTAATGACCAGCTTTTTCGAAACATCTTGTATACATTTTGAAAAAATCTTAAAATATGTAAAAAAACAAAATAAAATATACGTGTTTAAGCGTTTTTTCGGAAAATTGACCGTTTTTTAAATAAAAAATATTGTAATATTTGAGGGGTGGTTTCACCCTCTTGGAACTGAAATTTCGAAAAATCCCTTCTTATCGAACCTCTACACCCTAGAATCAACCTGTATGCCAAAATTGAGCTTCTTACGTTGAGTGGTTTGAGCAGGATCGTGATTAATCAGTATGTCAGTCATTTAAGGATTTTATATATTAGTATAGATAGTTTCTAATGTTGTATAGATCATGAATGGTACGGAACCTTTCGTGCGCGAGTCCGACTCGCACAGGTTATTTTCTATGACTCGCACTTGGCGAATTTTTCAGTGTCCTCTTGCTATTAAATGAGAAAGAAGTAATGGAAATCTAACTAATTTTTAATATCTTAATGGAAATTAAAAAAAAGTGTTTATCCAAAGATTTGATATGACTGAATTACATAAATTGAGTAGAAACAAGTAAAAGATAAATCTTATAGATAATATAAAAATAGTTATAACATATGTAATTAACCATTTTTGTTAACTCTAGTTGAAATTTTATTTTAAAAAAATAGCTTTAAACATTCAGTAAATCAACAACAACTTAGTAAATCGTAGTTACAAGAATTTTATGAAAGCAAATAAAACGAAGAATCTTGAAAATACTTGACAGAACGATATTTTCATTAATATCTATTATAACTTCGTATATTTATACAGGGTGAGTCTTAAATTAGTCCAAATATTTTTAGGGGTAGTATATTTTGACCCCAGAAACATGTCTACGAGGATTTTTTGGCAAAAAAATAATTGAAAATTTGGAATTTTTTGAAAAAAAATGGCAAATCTTTTTAATTTTGAATTAAAAAACATAATCTCTTCATAATATGGCAAATAAAACCTAGAAAAGATCCAGCCGTTCTCAAAATTTAAGCGAAAAATAATTTTTTTTATGAAATTCTCAAATTATAATATCTCGGTTATTTTGGACTTATTTGAAAAACGGTAAAGAGAAAAGATGTTTCTTTCATCGAGATCTACTAGCCCTGAAAATATTCGCACTTATTTAAGACTTGTCCTGTATATTTTAACACGATGTTTTCTATGGTGCGTCAACGTAAATTTTGCTATCATCTTCATATTATTCAATATTTATGTTATCAAATCACACACAACAATATTTCTGTTTATAAATATCCTCAACAAACTATTTTTCGTGTTAGATCAATACTTACCACAAACAAATATCTATTTTTACACATAGTTATACAAAAATAAATGTCGCAATCAATTTCTCAAATAGATTTTTTAAAATATAGCCAACGTCAATATTTTATCTATACTTAAATTGATCAAAATAATATCGATTGATTAGAGAGACTAGCTTAAGATTAAGACCACAGTCATTATTGTCACACTGAACCAGTAAAATGTGTTGCAGGTGCCAAAATACGGGTATGTCGATTTTTTTGGATTGTAGAAAACTCGATTTAGTTAATTTCCAACTTTACACAATTTGGGTCATTGAAAATTAGTGCTCTTGTATTACGTTAAAATGTAGTAAAATATAATTAACAATGAAGTAAGACAATATTTGTTTATTAGTTTATTTATAGTTTCTATTGTTTAGTGTTGTTAATATTGTTAGATATTTTTAGTGTTTTATTCGTTTTAAAAGGTATATATTTCAGATTGTGTATTTCTGAAAAATTATTATTTTAAAGAACATTTTACAAATGTTAACTTTAAGATAAATTTTAATATATTGTGTATCCTAAAATTGTGAATTTATTATACAGATTACAGTTGAGGGTTGGAACCTTTGGTGTTACACAGCAAAATAAAATACTAAATCACCACAATACACCAAAAGTGTTTTGGTGTATTGCGGTGATTTAGTATTTTACTGACCCGTTTATAATACTGTTACGTTTTTCGTCGGTTCCGTGTGGATAGAAAGTCACAATTTATTTAAACACTATTTATTTAACACTAATTAACAAAAACAATAACGATAAAAGACTTATAGAACTATTTACAAACGATTTATAACTAAGAATTTATTTTGAATTTTAGCGCGTCAACTTCACTCGTCTATTTATAACTGCCCTCTCTAGGCCACAGCCGCCGGCTGTTATGTATACCGACAGCTAAAGATCTCTAGAATAGTCCATAGATCGTTAGGTGCATTAGAATATTTGAATTTAGAATGAGTGGGAGGGGGGTTAATCACTTCGACCTTACAGATTCATTGTATCCCCCTTTCTTGAATCATAACTCATCATACAGTCCCAGGGCTTTGACAAAAGCCAGTATCTGGGACGGTTTTATAGAGGGTAGTTCTCCATCTCCAATATCAGTCGTACCAAAATTCATGGCACGAATGGTTGTCGTCTCGGCGCACTCAGTGATGAGGTGTACTGGTGTTTCCCCATCTTCCCCACAGAATCTGCATTCGCCGTTTCTTCTTAGTTTCAATCTACTGAGGTGTTCGTTGAGGAGACAGTGTCCTGTTAAAAACCCCGTGACAATCCGAAGATTGTTCTTACTCAGACCCAGGAAGATCTGTGATTTTTCTTCATCATAAGCCCTCAGAAACTTCTTCGAGTGTCTTAGACCATTGGAAAATTTCCATTCCAGGTTGCGGATGGAATCTTCCAAGTTCTTGAGTTCCGCCTTGAGTTGGTTACCACTTGGAAAGCAGAACGGTTCTGGTCCAGTTAGTGGAGTGTTCGCTCCTTTCCTAGCTAGATTATTTGCTTTTTCATTGCCTTCTATCCCTTGGTGAGCAGGCACCCAGTGTAGGAGGACTTTGTTTTCTTTGCCTAATTTATTCAGCTTCTCGTTAGGTGCATAGAGAAGGTTTCGAATGTTCTCGTATGTACTACTCCATTCCAGTGGGACTCGATTCTTCTCGAACGAATGAATCATTACGGTGTCTATTCTTTAATGCGATGTTAAGGTCATCTGAGGGCGGGACATATAGTTAGGTTAGGTCGAGTCCACACGGGTCCGCAACAATACTTACTATGGGACTTAATTTGATGTAATTAGATTTAAGTTTACTGGCCAGGGGCGGCGGTGGGGCATCACTGTTAAATTATTTTAAAGGAAAAAATAGGCACGCCACTGATTTTTTAGAAGTTTAATATTATTTTTGGATATAGTAATTAAAAATATCATTTTTCTGCCTCCTGACTTTTTTGTCTATCTTGCTTACTTCTTGCGAAAAAAAAATAAATTCTAATTGGTAATTAATATTATAATTGGTATTCTAATGGTACCCTGTATCTCGAAAAGGAAGCTTTAAATCTTACAAGTTGGTATGTACTTTTTGTTTTATTTTTGCAAGTTCTATCGTCTATTAAATTTTCCCGATTAAAATCTGAGACACCCTGTATATAGCGAATGTTCGAAATTACTAGGAAAAGTCCACAAATCTCTTTAAAATACTACATTCACTGGTCTAATGCGTAATTGCTAGCATTTTCTAGTGAATGTTAACAATCACTGAATTTCCGACTTTCACTGTAACAAATATACCGTATGATTGAAAAAAAAGGGCGTGGAAGACGGCTAGGGAATGATAATCGATGATAATTTTGGCGGGGTCAATCCCTACACTAAGTAATTTACTAAAAATTGACATAAAACTGGTCACAATTTAACAGAATATTTAAAAATGGATAAAACGTTTCAAAAATCTATTTCCATTTTTTCGATCATGTGGTACATTTATACGATTTCGATAATAGTCCAGTCATCTTAGTCGAAATAGGGTAGGAATCTCGGAATTCAAGATAACCGGCTGTAAACTCGTATAAACCTTTATTTTAACATCCTAAAACATGTCTCAAAACCTACATATGATAGCGCATGCGCGACTTGTAGATAACTGAGGTCATAGGTCAAAAAATCGGTTTTATGCGCATTTTTTGCAAATATCTAGTTCCCTTTCACATTTACGCTATTTGTATCTATTATAAATATTGTAGAGGATAAAATTCTCTACACCTTTTGTTTCAAAAATTTTTTTGTACCTCAAACCGTTTATGAGATAGAGGGCGGTGAGTGCGCAGTCTTTCATTATGTAAGGTATCATTCAAAGTCAACCTGTAGCATGTAGTTTCGGTCAAAAACACGCCGTATAAAGTCCGTTAATTATTGAAGAATATATAATTATAAATAATTTACATTTTTTCATAAAAGATCATATTGAATATAACAATTTTTTTCATAAATTAAATATTTCTTCATTTGATAACACTTACCGCTTTGTACAATTAGAAAATTATAACAGAAATACTTTAATTACATTTTAATTATAGTTAGATTTATACTAATTACATTTTAAGTAAATACGATTTCATACGTTTCTCATGGTTGAAATTAAAAAATTTGAATAAAAATAAAAAGAACTCCATTTTCTTATTTTTAGTTTTCTTCTTCATCATCGTCGTCGTCTGGTCGTTATGGAATTTCAAATTCTTCTTCATTTTCATCTTCAACGACATTTGTCTCCAAGTCTTCTAGGATTTCGGGGTTAAATGTACCATCTTCATTGACATCACTCTGATAGGGTGAAGCATTGAGACAAGCTTGTCCATTACACTGGCCACAAGCTAAAGAGCACGTCAACCCTGATTTTCTGCATCCACATCGCGAACCACAACCATTCTTGTAGTTGCAGAATATTGTGTTCAGCAAATTTTCTGGAGCTGGAGGTAGAATAGTAGTGGTAGGTTCTAGGAATCCATTACGCATTATCCAACCCCAGTCCTGGGGTTCTAAGTCATGCCCTAACCAAGCCTGAACTTGGTAGTAAACACAATTGAAATGTTGGTGAGCTGCTGCACTTGTTGGTGGAAGATTTGATAATTAGAATTAGAATTAGAATAAGTGGGAGGGGGGTTAATCTCTGCGACCTTAGAGATCTATTGTGTCCCCCTTTCTTGAGTTATAACTCATCATACAGTCCCAGGACTTCCTACGGAGACCCGTGTCCCGCACAGTCGAGGAGCTACGACCCGGGCCGGGTAGACGAAACGGTAGCTTGTGTCGCCTGTTGGGTTTAGAGGTAGGAGGTAGGCTCCCGACCCTTGGAGGAGGTGGTAGCTTGTATGCCACTTGCGGAGGATGGTGTCACGCAAGTGTCAGCCACCTCTCCTGTAGTGCTCTTTGGGTTTGGCCCCTTGGAACTTTCATTGTTACTGTTCTCAGTGTCGCTAGGGGGTTTCCCCACAGCTTCACCGGTGATGTTTTTATTACTATTATTTCCAGATCTTATAGTGTTCCTATGAGTCGCTAGGGACAGTCGGTCCACTTCTACAGAGCCCCGCATGTAGAAGTAAGGGGTAAAATACAATGGGGTGCCCCCCGGTGCCCCAAGGTTGAGGCTGTCCGTAGCCCCGCCCGGTATCGTTATATGTCTTGGTGCAATTCCCTGGCCACGACACTACAGTCAGGGACAAGACGATGAGTAAGATGCTTCTTAGACCAAGCCAAGTGCTAGGGGGGATTCCCCCCCCCCAGCCCCTGACCAGGAACTTCCCCACCAACGACAAGGTCTTGCATCTCCTAGGGGAAGATTTGATAATTACACAAGTTTATTCAGTTTGGTTGATTTGATGAATTGTGTATAACGAAGATGATCGATGCTGTTCTCAGATTTTGGAGTATTATAGATTGCTAACAAAGTTCGCACTCCATTCTCAAATAACGTTGAACCGGACAGTTTTCGTCTTCAAATGCTGCAGCAAGTTGATCCAGTTAATTTATGAAAAAAAATATTATATTCAATATGATCTTTTATGAAAAAATGTAAATTATTTATAATTATATATTTCTCAATAATTAAAGGACAGGACGGCGTGTTTTTGACCGAGGCTACAGGTTGAACTTGAATGATACCGTACATAATGAAAGACAGTGCGCTCACCGCCCGCCCTCTATCTCAAAAACGATTTGAGGTACAAAAAAATTTTTGAAAGAAAACTTGTAGAGAATTTTATCCTCTACAATATTTGTAATAAATACAAATAGCGTAAATGTGAAAGGGAACGAGATATTTGCAAAAAATGCGCAAAAAATCGATTTTTTGACCTTTGGCCTCAGTTATCTACAAGTCACGCAAACGCTATCATATCGTCCTATTGCTGCCAAAACTAACATTTTTCCGAACAACCAAATTCAATCACTAACTATGTTTTGAAGCGGAGAATCGATTGCAAAAGTCATTAACTACGATTTCTGGCTATTTATGTTTTATTTTAATACCGAATAGTTACTAATTATAACATCTTTATGCAATGCAATTCTTCTTTAGACGCATTTTTTTCGGAAGTAATAAAAAGTAAGTTAGTGACTTTTGGCAGCAATGGGACGATAATATGTAGGTTTTGAGACATGTTTTAGGATGTTAAAATAAAGGTTTATACGAGTTTACAGCCGGTTATCTCGAATTCCGAGGTGAAACTCCTAAGATGACTAGACTATAATTCCACTCATCAAAATAACAGTAATTACTAACCATTGAAGGAAAATTACATCAACTGAAATAAAGAAAATTATTACTATGTGTTTCTTGTAATATTACGCAAACAATACTAGTAGCACATTAGGGTATTCCTCTTCTCTTTTTTTACACAAGACTGCACCCGGCTAGAAAGTGTAAACAAATAACAGTTTTTATAGGTTAGTCAGTACGAATCATTTCTAGGTTTCAGATCGGCGTTTTTTTAGCCTACCGCGACCGTGATTTTAATTGAAAAATGCTCGTGCAAGGTAATTTGGTTGTACTAGGTTCACCCTGAGTCATCGACAGATCAAAATACACATTTTACGAGGTTTTTTTACCTACCAGTAAATACGTATTTATAGATGTTTTAAATGCTTATTTTTTTTGTTTATACAAATTTATTTTTTTCTGTGACTCTGAAATCTACAGATCTAGTGTTAGTAGTGTGTCAGAATGTCGTATGTTTATATGTGATTCAAAATGTTGATTGAATATATTTGTCAATTTTACCTTGTTATAAAAATATACCAAAGATTGTATGATATTGTTTTGCAGTATGTTGCAGGTATTTATTTACATTCTTTTACAGACTATAATACTAACTAATAAAAAATTAATTTTTAATTTTTTTTTTTAAAATTGCAAATTAATGTTAAAAGAAGAGAATATTTAAGTATATGAATTTTTCTGAAATATTAAATATTATTATACAGGGTGAGTCTTAAATAAGTGCAAATATTTTCAGGGTTGGTAAATCTTGATAAAAGAAACATATTTTCTCTTTACCGTTCAAATAAATCCAAAATAACCGAGTTATTTTACTTTGAAAATTTCCAAAAAAAAAGAATTTTTGCTTAAATTTTGAGAATCACTGGATATTTTCTGGTTTTTTTTTGTAAACTTAATTTACTACCTATGTTGCCATATTATCAAGAAATTATGATTTTAACTGAAAACTAAAAAAAATTCCAAAAATTATTTCGAAAAATTATCAAAAAAAAAATATTTCAAAAAATTTTCAATAAAAAAATCATAATCTTGTTTCTGGGTTCGAAATACACTCTAACCCTAAAAATATATGCACTTATTTACGACTCACCCTGTATACAGGGTTGTTCACCACATACGACACGGAGTATTGTAGCTAAACGATTACATTTTTACAAATTTCAAGTTTTGGGTTCGATGAAGGACTATTAGAGGTACAATTTAAAAATAATTTACAAGATACAGAGTGTCCCAAATAAGTAAAAAATATCAAAGTTGTATTTTTTTAAATGGAACACCCTGTATATTATTACATTTTAGTTTCTACGATTAAAATAAAGGTAAATTTGATTAAGGTTTATTACACTTAAACCTTACCGTTTTTTAAATATTTTCAATTTTGTGAAATTGCAGTAAAATTTTGTTGCTTTATTTCTCCAAAAGGGTATCAAAGTTTTTAATACTAAATATTTACTGAAGTTTATTTATTGATCAGTTATTGTGTTGCAATAATAAAAATAATACTACCTTATACAGAGTGTCTAAAAATTTATTTTAAATAATTATTAGCTTCAAACGCCAATAACTTATTTAATTTAAATGGAGCGCCCTGTATATTTTAGGAGAATCAGATGCACAATTTAATTGTCTATCAAATTGTATTACACCATTTTTACCTATCCCTTCAAGTTTTCGTAGAAACTGCATTTTCTTATAATTTAGACCTCATTCATCAATATACCCATGGAATATTGACATTTTATTATTGACACCTATGGAATATTGACATCATATATTGACATTCTAGTAACATTATCGTTTTGCTAAAAACAATAATGTTGTATGCAAAAAGAAAACTATTTAAATCTTTATAAAAGAGTATACAATTAATTAAATATAGCACCATTATTTCCGCCCATATGCTAATTAATTACATACTTAATTGTGTTACTATTTATCACACTGTCTAATACCCATACAAAATTCAGTTTTTTAGTATTTGGAACAATTATTATTAATCAATGCAGTCAGTTAATGTAGTTTGAATACTGGAATCATATTAATTGGTCCTCTTTAACAATTATTAACAGTTTTTTTTATTGTTTAATGAAATAAACGAATTATATCCACAATATTAGTATCTGTACTCTTTAAAAATTTGGTACATCTTTAAAAATAATCTAAAATGTCAATATTCCATGGGTATATTGATAAATAAATTCTAAATTACAAGAAAATGCATTTTCTACGGAAACTTAAGGAGATAGGTAAAAAATGGTATAATATAATTTGATAGACAATTAAATTGTGCATCTGATTCTCGTAAAATATACAGGGGGTTCCATTTAAATTAAACAAGTTATTGCCGTTTGAAGCTAATAATTATTTAAAATAAATTTTTAGACACTCTGTATAAGGTATTATTATTTTTATTATTGCAACACCATAACTGATCAATAAATAAACTTCAGTAAATATTTAGTATTAAAAACTTTGGTACCCTTGGAGAAATGAAGCCTTAAAATTTTTACTGCAATTTCACAAAATTGAAAATATTTCAAAAACGGTAAGGTTTAAGTATAATACACCTTAATTAAATTTACCTTTTTTTTAATCGTAGAAACTAAAAATGCAATAATATACAGGGTGTTCCATTTAAAAAAATACAACTTTGATATTTTTTACTTATTTGGGACACTTTGTATCTTGTAAAATTATTTTTAAATTGTACCTCTAATAGTCCTTCATCGAACCCAAGACTTAAAATTTGTAAAAATCTCATCGTTTAGCTACAATACTCCGTGTCGTATGTGGTGAGCAACCCTGTATACAGGGTAGTCCGAATTGTATTCGGGAAACTTGGGCAGAATATTCTGCAGATAAAAATAAGTAAAAATGTTCGTATAAATGTATGTACTAAAATGCTTCCTTTTGGAGATACAGGGTGTAGAAGTTTCATTTTTATTTCGATTTTTTTAAAATAATTTTTGAAGTAATGTTAATGTTTGTTTGAAAATTGGTATCTAGGAGTTTTTTGACATGAGAATTTGATTTTGATGTCAATATGACTCGTATTTGTAGGGGGAGCCACCTACATGTATTTTAACTGTTTTGAAGAGTAATAACTTTTCGTCAGTACCTGTATAAAACTATGAGTGAAAAAATTCACATTTCCGTGATTTTTTATGTAAAAAATGTATCTTGGTAAAAATCGCTACGAGCTACAAGAGCTACACGAGCTTCTTCTATTTGTAAAAACTCTGTGAAATTATTTAAAATATTTGCGTCAAAATTATATCTCTATAATTCAAAATCACAAAGTATGTTCAATGTTCTTTATAATTTAAAAACTACCAAAAACTTACATAAATTAAATTTAATAATGTGAATTATATCAAATTATATTTTAGGCCACATGCTTGTCAACTGGTATCTGTCAGAACTCGCTTCTGACAGTCCAGCAAGAGCCCAACTAGGCGTGACAGAACTGAAGCTGCTAGCTGCCCAATTTTGCACTCACTTGCTTGCAGCTGGAGTCCTCAAACAGTTACCAGACCCGGGAGTTCCACCAACGAACATCTTTAGGGTAAATAATAGCTACAAATTTGATAATTTGATATATCCCAGAAAAAAAAACAATTATTTTTGCACAAATTTAGCCAGATTGTATTTACTATTGGAGCCATGCAGAAATACCACAGTCCCAGCCACAAACACCTGGACGGCTCAGCGCACTCTACTGGCCTCCACCATCGCCAAATGAAGCTACTTTGACATCTCCGAATGATGTTTCCAATAATGTCGGTAAGGAACTCTTATTACGTTACTAAAATTTGTTAAATTTATTTTATTAACTATGTTTAGTGAGCCTGGCGTCCCAGGAAATGAAAAGCTCAGCTCGGGATGTAGAAATATTATCGTTGGAAGAAGAAATAAAAAGCCTGAGGCAAGAAGTGGAAAAATATAAAACGTTGGTACTGTATATCTTTTTTATTACGTTATTAATCTAGATATAGAATGAAAGAATACTTGCACTAAATAAGGGAATATAGCCTAATATGCACCGCTTTGCAAAAAAAGTTAAAAAATTTACTAAATTTTTCGGACTGGGTGCTACTTGAAAAAGATATTAATATGGAAGTCTTGTTCAGCTTATAAAATAATATAGGGTTGGTGCATTCTCCGCCGGTGCTGCCACCAACGGGGAATATCGTAAACAATTGGTATATACAAATATGCGGGTTTAAATAGGGAGTATACGAAAAATTTATTAAATCATTATTTTAAAAGTGCTATGAAGTATATTTTGTGAAAATTCTAAAAATAAAAATGAAAAAGGAAATATTTTGATATCTTCAGAGGGTCTAACTTGTGTTGTGATTTATTATTCCAGCTAAAAACACTTTTTAGATGAGTTCAACTACGGTAGCGAGCATAGCTTTACGCACCGGTTTCGCTAATTTTTTAAAGGTACATAATTATAATTTTAGAAGATATTCATAAAACATTTAATCACTAGTTGATTAAAAAAAGCATACCATTCAAATTGCAAATTATATTTTATCCTCTCATAGTATATCGTCACCCTAGAAGAAGATTGTTCTATAGACAATTTCGATGAAACTGAGAAAACAAGGTTTAAAGTTTAAACTGGATATCCGTGAACGCTATATACAGTACGTCTGTCCGTTCTGTAGCTACGGGGTATCCGTGAGAGGGGAAACGATATTCTATCCATGTGTTTCGTAGAAAATTGGACGACGCGTCCCATCAATAAAAATTCGACAAATTTGTAAGTAGCCAATAAAATGAATGAGCGGAGCGACGTATTCGTACGTGACGTACAGACGAACTGTACCAAAATAGTTCTATTAAACATTTAAATTAAAGATAATATAAAAACCTATCAAACATACAGTACATCTGCTGGATCTGTGTCTATGAAAGGAATGCGGACAAAAAACATTTAAATAAACAGCAATATATTTTATACGTCGATTTGACGAGTGCGTCACCGCAAATCGCTCCGCCCACTCATTTTATTGGCTACTTGCAAATTTGTTGAATTTTTATTGATTGAGCGATTGAGCAGTCAATTGAGTGAATTCGAATTTGCTAACAAATCAGGCAATCAGTGCTTTTCAAACGAACCGATTTACCGCCTATTTGACAAACGAACGTTTAGTGGTGCAATTTCACCCGCTTAAAACAAAAGCCTTAAATTTAAATAAAAAAAAAATAATTAAATAAAACAGATACATCCATTGTATGTTAGAGAGAAAGAGATCGAGAATAAATGGATATAGAACAATCTAATTTTTATGCATAGTAACATATTTGTTGATCTGGTACGAGGCATGTTTTTTAAGTAAGTACCGTTTTGGAATTTAAAAAAAACGTGCAAAGATATCGCAATAATTTTATTTTTACATGAAAGCCTGTACCTTAATCTACTTTTCTACATAATTTCCGTGAATATTGAGGCACTTGTCATAACGTGGCACCAGTTTTTCAATACCCTCCTCATAAAATTCTGCCGCCTGACTGGTTAACCACTGTATCACAACTGTTTTGACTTCGTTATCGTCTTGAAGACGCTGACCGCCCAGGTGTTTCTTCAAGTGCATGAATAAATGGTAGTCACTGGGCGCCAGATCAGGGCTGTATGGAGGATGATCTAGAGTTTCCCATTTAAAAGATTTGATAAGATCTTTGGTCCGATTAGCCACATGTGGACGGGCATTGTCATGCAGCAAAACAATACCCTTACTCAACTTGCCACGTTTTTTTGTTTTGGATTGCACGGCGCAGATTGTTCAATGTCTCACAATAAGATGCTGCATTGATTGTCTCATTACGAGGCAGAAACTCCACTAGCAATACTCCTTTTCTGTCCCAAAAAACTGTGCACATGATTTTCCGGGCAGAAATTGTTTGCTTAAACTTCACTGTTTTCATGATGAATGTCGCCATTCCATGGACTGTTGTTTCGATTCTGGTGTGACTTAGGCCACCCATGTTTCGTCACCAGTAACAATTTTGTCTAAAAATCTTCTAACAAATCATTGTGGTACTGCTCAAACGAAAGTTAATGCACTGCCTAAACGTTGGGTTTTGTGCAAATCCGTCAACATTTTCGGAACCCAACGTGAACACAATTTCCGGTAATTCAAGTTCTCGGTCACAATGCGATACAAAACACTACGAGAACATTGAGGAAAGTAGTCGCACAATGATGAAATTGTAAAGCGTCTGTTTTCTTTCACCTTTTCGTCCACTTTCTGCACCAAATCTTCATTAACGACCGAAGGACGCCCACTCCGTTCTTCATCATGCACATTCGTATTTTCGTTCCATATCCACTTCTTAGGATAAAGAACACAATAATTCTTTTTTTTACTGTAGCCTTAAATAGTGATTTTTGGATGTAGGCCATTATATGGTTTCGCGACTTTCAAATTAATATGGATATAGTACAAAATATTAGATTTTTTTTCTTTATTTGTGAATTTGGCTATATTGTTTTTGTGGAAATAGAACAAGCTAATTCTGCATAAAAAAATGGTGTATGTAACTTATTTTACCCCAAAAGTGGATATAGAACAACCTAGTTCTAGGGTGACGATATGTCTATTTAATTTTTTGACTATGTAACGAGCACTTTGTTTACTCACTTGTTTCGTCGAACTACTTGAATCCATTTTTGCTTTTGAACAAATTGGTGTGAGAAACTCTGAAGTTATAAAATGTTGTTTCGGGAGAATTTTATTAATATTTGAAATTGTCACCACACAACACGATGCCTGGTTTGGATTCTTTTTCACTTATTTTTTACTACCTGGAATAGCGTTATATCACACAAACCTCGTACCTGAGTATTTTATAGTTTCAATTACTGCGCCAGCAAAAAACTAAAATAGGTACTTAAATATTATGACAGACACAACTTCCATATTATTTTAATGCGATCAACCGGGACGACGTGAAATACATGGTGAAAATTTCTGATTTCTGCCGTATACAGCGCTGCGGTTGGAATTTTTTGACATCAAATGAAATGCACCAAGCCGATTTATACTGCAAGGTGTATTGCCAATGCAATTTTAAACCATATATTCAAGAGGTACGATTTACAATCCAGTATTCTATAGGTGACTAAAAAAGGCTAACTGGAAGAACAATCTGACACATAAAGCAATAACCAACAAATTGTTACCTTTTTTCACATTTTTTATTAACATTATTAATATTTTTAGATCGAAATTCAGAACTTGACTGCTTCAGCCGTCAAGGACTTCGGATCTCCTACAGAGTCGGAAAAAACCTTATGTGAAGCTGTTAACAGCCATGTAGTTCAGAAAGCTACACTAGCTGCCGCTACGTGGACAAGTTTAAACTGCACTGAAACTGACACCCAGACAATATCGAGTGTAAATAGTGCCAGTACACAAACAGATATACCTTGTATGATATGTCAAGAAACTCAAACTGAGGCAGATTTTGACGTAGATAAGGAAAAGGTAATGGATTCTGAATATAGATTTTTAAAAGTTATATTGGCTATATTTCCTCATTTTGTTTGAGAGTGGGAGTCTCAGTACTAGCCCACATAATATGAGTGGAATTATTGGAAAACTTTTTGTTTTGCCTGATTATGTCGTGTTTATCGCTATATTCCTCGGTACAGTAATGAAATCGACAACTTCGATTTGCCCGACTGGAAAATTAAAAAAAATTGGCGCCGGGAGGCACGTATAGCCGCCCATACTAAAATATGTTAATATCTCGAAAACTGCGACTTTGACTGATTTTGATGTTATTACAAATTTTGTTGCAAATATTATTCCTAATCTTAATTTGAAAACCGCGTTTCGCTAGCTACTGTAATTTTGAAGTTACGATTTTTTAAAATTTTTAACCCCCTCCCATTTCCCATTACCAACCCCCCACCCCTACCAAAAACTAATGGCCAGATTCTCGGGTGCCACAGTATTTTTGTGCCAAATTTGGTTAAAATCGGTTCAGCGGTTTTTGAGTTATCGTGTTACATACGGACAGACGGACAGATGGACAGACGGACAGACGGACAGACGGACAGACGGACAGAAACTGACATACGGACAGACGGACAGATGGACAGACGGACAGACGGACAGACGGACGAACGGACAGACGGACAGACGGACAGACGGACAGACGGACAGACGGACAGACAGGAGTGACAGACGGACAGACGGACAGACGGACAGACGGACAGACGGACAGACGGACAGACGGACAGACGGACAGACGGACAGACGGACAGACGGACAGACAACGGACAGACGGACAGACGGACGACTAGACGGACAGACGGACAGACGGACAGACGGACAGACGGACAGACGGACAGACGGACAGACGGACAGACGGACAGACGGACAGACGGACAGACGGACAGACCATTGGTTTCTAAATACTTTGCTTTGCAATACTACAAATCCCCAAAAAATCAGTTCAATGTCAGTAAATCTTAAAATGTTTCCAAGTCGACATTCTTGTTCTTTGTGGGTCGATTTCAGGACTATAGATAAGAGTATGATACTAAACCGTTTTCGAAAATTTTAAAATTATAGGAAATGTTAGCCTAATAGGATATTTTATTTTTTGGCTAAAAACCAGGGATGTCAAATGGGGCGCCAGAATATAATCATTAATCAAAAAAATACATTCAGTGACTGAGACAGTTTTATAATTTATTGTCTTAGAAAAAAGAACATCTCAATCTTTGCATCAAACAAAGATAGATAATTTTTTCGTCTTACTTTAGAACTTCTCCTTACATAGAACATTACATATGGTTATGGAAAGATTTTTTTCCGCCAATCGTCATTTTCCGTGAATAGCATTTCGCTGGGCTAAAAAGACTGTTACTTTAAACATATATATTTATTTTACAGAAAACTCAACCAGGAGTATGCCCTGCACCACCACCTCCTCCTCCAATGCCAGTGGAAGTGGATTCTTCAGATCCACCGTCAAATTCAGTACCTCCACCTCCTCCACTACCTCCACCTCTTCCTGTTACATTAAACGGAGACCAATCATGTATTCCTGCATTATCCTGCAATGGAGGACCACCACCACCTCCACCATTACCAGGTCTTTCCGGAGGACTTCCACCACCACCTCCTCTACCTGGATTGGCTGGACCACCTCCTCCTCCACCACCTCCATTACCTGGAACAACTGGGGCACCACCTCCTCCTCCTCTGCCAGGAATGGTTTCTCCTTCTCTGATAGGAGGTGGAGTCCCGCCGCCTCCCCCTCCAGCATTTATGGGCGTCCCACCTCCTCCACCTCCTCCTGGATTGGGAGGTGATGGGAAACCACCTCCTCCTCCTCCGCCTGGAGGACCGATGCCTATGCCCGCGCCGCCGCCTGGAGGATTTATGATGCAGAAAGCTGGTGAGTTTAGATAATATATTGACACACCGTGTGATTAACAAAAAAAAAACTTTTGCAGATATAGTATGTATCTCAAATGTTCATAACCCCTTTCTTGTCAAATTTAGGTCGTTCTTAGGTGTAGGTAAATGTAACTACTATTTTTTTGTTGGTCATACGGTATGGTAGATCTAAATACCCATAGATCATCTTTCAGACGTAAAAGAAAATTTACATAGGTTGTTCTATTTTTGTCCTTAGGAACCACAATTCCTCCTTTCCATTTAGGTAAGATCATCGATATTGTAACGGTATGGCTTTTATTCTGGTCTCGGTATTGGCTCTGGGCGCACCCACGTAAATTTATGGTAAAAGTGCGTTTTAGGCGGTTGAAAAATGTGTTCAATTTTTCTATCTTTGAATACATCAATAATATACGGAATGGTGAGAAATATATTCCGGAAACTTCGGCATCAAATTCTGCAGATGACAATAAGTAAAAAAGTTCGTATAAATGTATATCCTAAAATGCTTGGTATCGGAGGTACAGGGTACAAATTTAATTCCTATTTCGATTTTTTCCAAATAATTTATGAAGTAACGTCAATATTTAGATGAAAATTGGTATCTGGGAGTTTTTTGACATCAGGTCTCTTCTCTTTAGATAGGCTGTAATCTTAGCCATTGTCTAGTAATACTAACTTTATTAATTACAATATGTTTATTAAAAAAGACGCGAAAAGATCAACAAAATTCATAAACTTCTGTTGTAAACAAAAATAAAATTTATCGTATGAAAATGTCGATATTGCCCAATTGATGATCAATTTATGTTCAACTGATATTTCTAAAATTTCTGTAATCTCAATCTTTTGATTGTCGCACGATCCTCTTTCAACCAAATTTATAAAAATTGAGCATATGAATTTTTAACCGCTCAAAAGACACTTTTAATAAAGTTTTCATATTTTTGAACTTGGCTTTTTCAGTCTGTATCTTAACAATAACTTTATTATTTTATATTTATATTGCGAATTAAGTAACTTGCTATTGTGGCACTAAAATATCTTTGCTTGGGAGTTTATAAACGCATGAAAGTTACATAAATATATCATTTTATTATTTATGATTCAATATTCAAAACGAAAAACTGTTTTAAAAATATTGTATTTCAGTTATTATAATTACTGTACAAATTAGAATGATTTTTACAACGAAACATAATATTTTGTAAAGACTCTAAATGTTGATTGAAGAAATAAGAAGATGCGCAACCTTATGGGCGATTTCGTGGCACAAAACATGCCCGAAATATAGCTGGCGTTACCGTTATTCTGTCCGAGATTTAGCTCTGCGCCGCTGCGCACTGATAGTCGTTTACAGCTTTGAATAAGAAGACTAAGGAAGGAGCATATCAAAAATCTTTGGTACACCGCGATGGGCCTCAAATATGGCCGACTTAAATTCCGGTTTATTAGTATCGTTCTAATTATATTTAAAAAATGTAAAACTATGATGTAGGGTAGACGTGGGGTAGACTCAATAATTTGTTGTTTTATTTTACGTTGTGAATAAATGCTGGTAGTTATTAAAATTGTTATAAAAATATATAATTCTAATAAAAATAGATAAGTTATAATAAGTATTTATTACCACAAACATCCGATACGCTACTGAAGCAGGTCAAATTAACGTATCTAAATTCTTTGACATCTAATTTTTACAAGTTATAAATAAAAGCTAAAATGCAAGAAAAATATATAATTTAGTTAATTTAAGTGAATTTCATAAATGATCGGTTTACTACACGTATGTATATTATATAGTCACTTACTAGCGAAAAGTTGTTCCATTATTTCATTCAATTATTGCCGAGATCTACCGCACGCTACACAACCAACTATTTTAGAATCTTTTTCGATAAATCGCGATAGTGTCACTGTTAATTTAAGTGCTGCCACAATTTCCATCTAGATTTACTACCTTTATACAACTATCAGTAGTGGAATAAATAATAAATAACATAAAATAAGCTCCGTAAAGACTGACAAATCCACAAAATTTCAAATCAAATTCAAATGTGTCAAATGAATCGTCAAACAGAACTGTCAAGGATCCCCACCCTAGAGTGCTTTTATGGTGCTTTTTCCGCCCACCATGCATGAATACATGGATAGCATTATGCTCCTTCCTTAGTCTTCTTATTCAAAGTTTACAGCGCAGCGGATAAAAAATACTGAGACGGTGTTGCCAGAACTACAGATTGATCCGTATATTTACGGATTTTCAGTACGTTAATAATACGGATTTTCTATCATTAAACAGTTTAATGTAATAGTATATGATTAAACAAAGAACGGCGTCAGAGTTGGCTTGGAAATGAAGATCGCTGTTATTTCATATGTAAAATATTATGGCAAATGTCAATAACCGTAATTTCCATCCCAACTAAACGGTTTCTTTCGATCATACGTAATATTCAGTACCTATTAAAATAATTTTTATTTTTGTTGTTTACTCTATGTTTAACACGAATAAATTTCCAATACATAAATGTGGATTTTTCATCCAAAGATATTTTCGTCAAACAATAAAGACATTACACATTTTAATATAGCGACATAATATGGTGGCCCGAACTGTATTCCGGAAACTTTGGCAGCATATTCTGCAGATAAAAATAAGTAAAAAAGTTCGTATAAATGTATGTCTTAAAATGCTTAATTTTGGAGATACAGGGTGTAGAAGTTTCATTTTTATTTCGATTTTTTCCAAATAATTTCTGAAGTAACGTCAATATCTGGATGAAAACTGGTGTCTGGCAGGTTTTTGACATGCGAAATTTGATTTTGATGTCAATATGACTCCTATTTATAGGTGGCGCCACCTACATGTGTTTTAACTGTTTTGAAGAGTAATACCTTTCGTTCGTACCTGTATAAAACTACTGAGTCAAAAAATATACATTTTCATGACTTTTTACGTAAAAAATCTCGTAAATGTACATTTTTTTACTCGTTAGTTTTATACAGGTACGGACGAGAGAGAAAAGTTATTATTCTTCAAAACAGTTAAAACATACGTAGGTGACGCCACCTACAAGTAGGAGTCATAGTGACATTAAAATCAAATTTCTCATGTCAAGAAACTCCCAGACACCAATTTTTATTTAAATAATGTCGGTACTTCAGAAATTATTTGGAAAAATCCGAAATAAAATGAAACTTCTACACACTGTATCTCCAAAACTAAACATTTTAGGACATATATTTATACGAACTTTTTGATTTATTTTTATCTGCAGGATATGCTGCCGAAGTTTACCGGAATACGGTTCGGACCACCCCTGTATATAGACATTACACATTTTAATAAGAATTCGCCCATTAGGTTGCATATCTTCCAATATGTCTCTCAATCAACGGTGTAAATATTATTTTAACAATATTGCATTATAAACTCTTAATGTTAACACAAAATTAACATACCTACCCCTCATCTCTGATGATATTATACACTGCATAAAGGTAACTTTCAGCTACAAGAAAGCCTCAACTCAATCCTCCTGTACCGATGAAACCGTTGTATTGGACTAGGATTTTGCTTGCTCAAGCTGTCAAAACTCAGGAGGGACCAGCGCTGTGGGACGAAATCGACGAAGAACCTATTGATAAGTTGTCAGAAGACCTTACGAAACTGTTTTCTAGACAGGTAAGCCCGAAATGTTTTTTAATGTAGATAATATTTTGCCGGGTCCAGACCAAGCAGACAAAATAACGACAAGACAGAAACATTCATGCTTTATGACAAAATTGCGACAAATCCAATACATTTTTGCTATATTTTTGTCTCATTTTTGTTTTATTTCAAAATTCATGTGCTGCCAACGGTAGGAGACCAGTAAAATCACACATGGTGTAATAAAACTCATTCGCAACAACTAAACTTTTGACTTTTTTGTACTTTTGTCGTTGCGGTGTGGAGAATTGGTCTCAAGTTTGTCTTGTCAGAATTCCCCATTTTTTGTCGCAAGTTTGTCTTGTTTTTGTCTCAAAATCGTGTTTACTTTTTGTCGCCTTGGCCTGGACCCGCCATTATATTTTGAAATAATGATTAACAAGAAGAAGTATTTTCTGTCGTTTCTGGATGCTCTTGTCCCCTTTGAATAAGAAGACTAAGGAAGGAGCATAATGCTATCCATGTATTCATGCATGGTGGGCGGAAAAGCACTCTAGGGTGGGAATCCTTGACAGTTCTGTTTGACGATTCATTTGACACATTCATAGATAAAAGACTTATACTATTAAATAGATAGGCAACTTATAATACATTTCAATTTTATTATACAAGGGCGCCTCTGGTAGACGGAGGAAGAAATACTAATGGAAGAGAGGGGTGCGGGGAAGGGGGGTTGTTTTAGTTAATTTAAAATAAATTTAGACATACATGTAAGAACACTTTGTGTGCTTTTAATTAGGTCGAACATATTATACACGATAAATCAACTGAATTAAAAGCATACAAAGTGTTCTTATATGTCGGATATTAATTAAAAAATATATTAAAAATACTAGAAATAGTATATATTAAGTTGTTACAGTTATAATTTAATCTTTGGTGGTTTTCAGCAAATAGCAGGCAGTTTTACATAATTTTCCTCCCTTTGAAGTGAATTGGAAACGGCTAGGTATATAATTTTGGTGTAGGCAAGATTCCCAGTTTGTTTCCGTTTGGGACCTGAAATAATCAAAACAAATTAAATCAGATGTAATTATCTGCTGATCATAAAAAAAAACGCGCGTCCTTAATTCCTTACATGCACCGTAAAAAAATTAAATAACTGCTCTGCAAGTAGCATTTATTAGCAGTACTAATTTAAAAAATCTATAACTGTAAGTAGATATGTTTAATTTACTTACCATTGTATCCTTCGGAAACCAGGTGTACAACAATTAAACTCCATGATAAAAAATAATTAAGAGTTATTACAAAACACAAATTGTCCCACCATTTTTAAAAAACATTGTCTAAAACAGAATACTGGCAAAAAATCTGAAGGAATTTAATTTTACAATAATTCGACAAATCAAACCGTAAAATCACAACAAAAGCGTCTCTGAGTGACAGTTAAAAATCAAATTTTATTATTGTCAGATATTGACATTTGCATTGTTAATATTGACAGTTTTAATATTTTGCGCCTCTGCATCTTGGAGGAAAAACTATTTTTAATGAACTGTCATTTCCATTTAAGTCAGCCATGGACACATTTGAATTTGATTTGAAATTTTGTGGATTTGTCAGTCTTTACGGAGCTTATTTTATGTTATTTATTATTTATTCTAATACTGATAGTTGTATAAAGGTAGTAAATCTAGATGGAAATTGTGGCAGAACTTAAATTAACAGTGACACTATCGCGATTTATCGAAAAAAGACTCTAAAATAGTTGGTTGTGTAGCGTGCGGTAGATCTCGGCAAAATTGAGTGAAATAATGGAACGACTTTTCGCTAGTAAGTGACTATATAATATACATACGTGTAGTAAACCGATCATTTATGAAATTCACTTAAATTAACTAAATTATATATTTTTCTTGCATTTTAGCTTTTATTTATTACTTGTCAAAGATTAGATGTCAAAGAATTTAGATACGTTAATTTGACTTACCTGCTTCAGTAGCGTATCGGATGTTTGTGTTCTTAAATACTTATTATAACTTACCTATTTTTATTAGAATTATATATTTTTATAACAATTTTAATAACTACAAACATTTATTCACAACGTAAAATACAACAACAAATTATTGAGTCTACCCCACGTCTACCCTACATCATAGTTTTACATTTTTTAAATAAAATTAGAACGACACTGATAAACCGGAATTTAAGTCGGCCATATTTGAGGCCCATCGCGGTGTACCTAAGATTTTTGATATGCTCCTTCCTTAGTCTTCTTATTCAAAGTCTTGTCCCTAGAAATAGTAGAGACCTTTTATCTATCTATATATTTTTATTTATATATACAGTATGTCATAAGAGGAAAAACTTTTTTTATTATTGACATTTTGAGAAAAATGCATTTTTATACAAATTTCTGCTGCCGTTTATACCTTTCCAAATTTCCTAAAAGTCCTAAAAATCAAAACGCGTTTCTATGGGAATATAATTTCGTTTTCATTCTTTGATAGATTATTATTGACAGAATTTTAATTAACGCCATACATTTTGCTGTTTTATAATGTCAGAATGTAGAATGTTTAGGAGGGGAGTTAATCACCGCGACCTTAGAGATCTATTGTGTGTTCCATTTTCTTGAGTTATACAGAATTATAACTCATCATACAGTCTCAGGGCTTTAACAAAAGCCAGTATCTGAGACGGCTCTATAGAGACTAGCTCTCCATCCTCGACGCCAGACGTACACCAAAGTTCATGGCACGAATGGTCGTGGTCTCGGCGCACTCAGTGATAAGGTGATCTGGTGTTTCCCCATTTTACCCACAAAATCTGCATTCGCCGTTGTTTCTCAGCTTCACCCTACTGAGGTGTTCGTTGAGGAGACAGTGTCCTGTTAGAAACCCCGTGACAATCCGAAGATTCTATTTAGTTAAATCAAGGTAAACCTTTGGTTTTTCTCGGTCGTAAGTTCTGAGAAACTTGTTCGAGTGTCTTAGACCGTTGGAGGACACCCATTATATAAGTTACGGATGGAGTCTTCCAGATTCTTCAGTTCCGCTTTCAGTTGGTTCCCGTTTGGAAAACAGAACGGTTCTGGTCCATTTACTTTAGTGTTCGCTCTTTTCCTAGCTAGATCATTTGCTTTTTCATTGCCTTCTATCCCTTGGTGAGCAGGCACCCAGAGTAGGAGGACTTTATTTTCTTTGCCTAATTTGTTGAGCTTCTCTAGCATTCTTTGACCAACTTCGAATTGATGGTTACTGAGTTGATCGCCTTAAGTGTTGCTTGACTATCAGATAGGATGGCAATTTCCTGTTTTCGATAGTTCCTATCTAAGATAAATTGTATGCATCTTTCGATAGCGTAAATTTCTGCCTGAAGGATACTGGGGTAGGTGCCCATTCGTTCGGAGTATTTAGTTTTCGGCCCAAATACTCCTATCCCTGTCCCTGCTTTGGTTTTGGAAGCATCAGTATACCACATGATGGTATGGTCTTTTATATGCTGAGTAAGTGTTTCTTTCTTCGAATTTTTATTACTCAATACTACAGTGAGGTGTTTCTTAAAGTTGTAAATTCTTGGTATGTCATCCACTGGGAGTTGGAGAAGTGGAATTTTATGATGTTAAAGAAGCATAAATTTAGTTCAATGCTTCGGGAAAGGTGATAATAGGTATCGGAAAATATGATATTTTAACAACATGAAAAAATATGACGTTGATCAAAATTAATTATGACGATCTATCAGTGAATAAGATCGAAATTATAATATCAAAGAAACATCTTTTAACTTTAAGGACTTTAAAAATATTCAAATACATTTTCATGTTTTTTTTTTAATTTTCCCTAAAACGGTATGGAAATTTGGAAAAGTATAAACGGGATTAACCATTTTAGAACAAGCAAAAATTTTACTGTAGAATGAATTCTTCTCAAAATGTCAATAATATAAAAGTTTTTCCTATTGTAAAAACAATCCGGGACATACTGTTTAACTTACTTTAGTTTTCTCAATATTTCTGTCAGTTTCATTTCAATTGCAGCGATAATAGGTGTGCCATTATCATAAATCTCAATTTGTTGAACATTATTTTATCAAACTTTCTTATTTAAGTCGTGCTTGTATCTATCTCTGATTTAATATTTTGTTCATTTTGTTTAAACTAATGTAGTTGGTTTATTTTCAGGTTATTAATAGGGCACCAACAGTTAAGAAACAGGTACAAAAACCGAAAGTGGAAGTGGTAAAACTATTAGACAGTAAAAGATCACAAAATGTTGGAATTCTTGCTCAAAGTCTAAGACAGGACTTCAACGAAATAGAAAACGCAATTTATAGTTTTGATACGTCCGTAGTTAGTTTAGAAGTATTGCAGCAAATATATGAAGTGGTATGTTTGGATTCTATGTTAATTTTTAAAATTAGTTAATAAGATTCATTGTATTTTTTTAGAGAGCAACTCCTGAAGAATTGGAACTTATTAATGAGCATCTGAAAACTCGACCGGATGTACCTCTTGATAAGCCGGAACAATTTCTGCACGATTTGTCACAAATTGCTGACTTTTCGGAAAGGATTGCCTGCCTAACATTTCAAGTAAGTAATTAGTACCAAAGTCTTATACAGGGTGTTTCAAGAAACATGTGCCGTCTCTCGTAAAAATAAGATTTATTGTTCATATCAACATTAATCCGATTTTGTATTTGTAAACATTAAATAATAATATGGTTGAGTTTGGAAAAATTAACTGTTTAATTAGCTGTGACTCTAGATACGTTTATTAAGGGTTGGAATAACAGGATTCTGTGTTTTTAGGTAGAATTTGACGATGAAATAACAACTATAGGACATACACTGGACAATTTTCAGTCAATATGTGAATTTCTTACGAAAAGTCCCGAATTGAAAAAAGTATTATCTTTGGTAAGTATATCTTTAGTAAAGGGTATCAAATAACTAAAAATTTCTTCCTAACTTTAGTATAAAAAAAAATTGGCGCCGGGAGGCACGTATAGCCGCCCATACTAAAATATGTTAATAAAAAGTTGGTAGGCAGTTCTTTCAGTTTCAAAGTAAAGGAATTTTTCCAATTCGGCGGTTATTTCGCCTATCCGCCACCTGGGGTCGCGTCCGATGCGAGTTTGGAGTTCTTCACACGGATTTTCTCAAAAACGGACTACGGAACCACGGAATATCTCAAAAACTGCGACTTTGATTGATTTTGATGTTATTACAAATTTTGTTGCAAATATTATTCCTAATCTTAAATTGAAAACCGCGTTTCGCTAGCTACCTACTGTAATTTTGGAGTTACGGTTTTTTAAAATTTTTAACCCATACCCCCTTACCAACCCCCACCCCCACCAAAAACTAATGGCCAGATTCTCGGGTGTCACAGTATTTTTGTGCCAAATTTGGTTAAAAGCGGTTCAGCGGTTTTTTAGTTATCGTGTTACAGACGGACAGACAAACAGACAGACAGACAGACAGACAGACAGACAGACACCATGAAAATATTTTGTATTTAGGTCATTTATGACCCAAATAACTGATTTTGAGTGAAATTAAAAAAACTTTTTTTTGCCGATTCTACTACCATAGTATATGGAAACTAGTAGATTTACTCCTTGTCAAATCCTTTATTCTTTTTCTGCCACTTTATATGACCTTGTTCTCGCCTCCCGTGACCACTGACGTAGCTGTATAGTTGTGGTCTATTAACTAGGCAAAGTATAGTCGTGGCACTCGCCGTAGTTTCACAGATATGTATTTAGAAAAATATGAGTTTCCAATAAAATAAAATAAAATAAATTGATCATCGAGTAAAAACTTGCCTGAAAACAGAATTATTTCACATTTCGTGTAGGTAACAATTCTTCTGTATCTGAAAATCTTCTGATGGGAAGAAATGTGGAAAATATATATAATGACATATTTTTATATTATTATCTATTTCAGAGATTTTCTACAATTTTTTTTTGATTTAAAACAAGTTTAATTTTCTATAGATAACTGGATTCTAAAAAATTAAAGCACACTCTGGTGTTGCCATTCTATTTCTTATTTACTAAAACTTTGGTTAAAAACATTATATATGAAAAGTGGCAAAAAACTAGAGTGAATATAACTTTATTAATACTTAGCTATGTTTTCTTAAACGTGACAAGGACACCAGAATAAATTCGTGTAGAAAAATTTACTTCATCGTATACAGGGTATTTTTTATGGCGTCACCAAAATCGTAATATTTAAAATGTTGTATTTCATTTTTTTTAAAGCAACACCTTGTATATTATTTTTCTTTCAGATGTAGAATTAAAAAGTGAACATTTTTTGTATTTAAAGTGTTTCTCTAAATTTGCGTTTTGCAAATATTTTCTGTATTTCATTACATATGGGATTTTCAACGATAAAATATCAGACAAAGATCATATTAGGTGGCTTTGATAAAAATTTACTGTTGAAAGAGCTATATGTAATATAATACTGCGAATATCTGCGAAACCGTTAAAAATGTAGAGAAACACTTTAAATAAAAAAATGTGCACTTTTAATTCTGCATCTGATCGAAAAATAATATACAGAATGTTGCATTTAAAAAAATTGAGATATACCATTTTAAATATTCCGATTTTGGTAACGCCATCGCCATAAAAAATATCCTATATAGAATAATGTATATAGAATGATGTAAAATAATTAAAAAAAAATTAACTTTACCATAACTTTTTTTCTGACACCCTGTATATAACAAAATATTTTAGGATACGACCCTTTATAAACCTTGAAACATATGAAAAACTTTTTTCACATCTTCGACAAGAACGACGATATTGGACTTCCTCGCAATAATGGGCCACCCTGTATATTTACGGTGGTTTATAGCTAGGTGTGGCACTTTTCTTCCCTCAAATATAAACTCAATATTTTGTCTATAATATTTTAAATATTGTTATATTACGACCACTTATAATAAAAAATAAATAAAATAAAAAAAACATAAAAAAATACAGTCCACTAAATTTATAATAGATTATGCTATTATAAAATTCTTTCATTTAAAAAATATGAATAATTTGCGGAGACTTTAGATGTACAAAATATTTACTCTAAAATTGTTTCAAAAACCAATTGATATAAATTATCTCGTAAATTATAATTGGAATGAAAATTTTATGGCAAATCCCCTGACCAAAGAATATTTTCATGCGCATATTTGAGAAAACCTGTATATCTAAAAAACTATTTCTAAGATTTGCCCACATGCTAAAAAAATAATAACATTTAATTAATTACATAATATCTCAGCTTCTAAAATAAACAAATATAATTAAATGTTTATTGATAATTACTATCAGCTTGCCGATTTACATCCGATGGAAATCTAAAAAAACTCAAAGAACAATTTTTTGAATTATTACTACAGTTAATAGCAGCACACAGTAAAGCACTCATTTTTTGTCAATCCGTCTCTGTGCTGGGACGCAACGCTCGAACCTCGCAGCTCGACGGACGGAATTCAACTGAAACACTTTGCAAGCTGCCGATATTCGACAGCTTGCAAAAACTGGCAGAAAATATTTGCGAGAGTGCAACTACTCTTTTCCTTAAACTATGCTATAGTCTATAAAATGAATAACTTTGAATTTTGACCGTTATTTTTTACCAACATAGCAAATATAAAATCCCTCTATCAAAAAAGTTACTGATATTCTTTAAATTGAGTGCCTGAACTAGCCTGAACGAATCAGATAGGTAACTCTTTTTACTTTCGTGAAATAGAAAAGGAAAATAATAAAACAAGTGACAATTCTTCCTCTTCTTGCAAAAATCAACACGAAATGTCATAATTGACAAAAGTAAAATGTCATCAGCTTTTGACATTTCTAAATATTAGACCAATGCCGTCTCTATTAGAACAGCCACGAGCGAGATTTATGACGTCACGCTAGTTAGATAATACGGATTAATAAATATGTTGGAGAATACATGGGAAACATAATTATTCCTCGTATTTTTGGTTTGTATTTTAAAAATGATATAGTTTACATGAAATATACATAATATACAGTTAATAAATACAATATAATATATACCGATTTATTGTAATAAATACTTTGGCTAATAAACATGAACCATACAAATGCAGCAAATGTTTTACAATATAAAAATAATGAATAGGTGGTACATAAGATAATGGGTAAAATGTAAAATATATTTTAAATTTTGGGGTTCGAAAATCAATCTAATTTAACAAAAAACATTCAATATCTACTAATAGTGATGTATTATTATTTGCATTCACAAAATTTATTTATATATTATAATATTTACTGCAATTAATAAACTAATATAAATTTGTCAAAAGATGACCACATATTTTTTTAAATTATTATTCTTAACACAAAAACTATCTACATTGACTATGGAGTACGATTTCAGTCATATGTAAAACATTTGCTGCATTTGTATGGTTCATAGTTTATCTGCCAAAGTATTTATTAATATAAATAGGTATATATATTGTATTTATTAACTGTATATTATATATATTTCATGTAAACTATATCATTTTTAAAATACAAACCAACAAATCGAGGAATAATTATGTTTTTCATGTATTCTACAACATAGTTATTAATTTGTTGTATCTAACTAGTGTGACGTCATAAATCTCGTTGCTAGGCTGTTCTATTAGAGACGGCATTGCGTCAGCATGGCCGCAAGTTGCTAACCTAATAAAATTAACACTAGAAAAGCCCGCGGGAACTGTCAAATTCAAAGTTATTCGTTTTACAGACTATACTACCATACCTCTTGGTAAAATTGTATCATCGTCATCTTTGGTTAGAAATTATATATTTTCAAGTTTTGGCAAATATGTGCTTCTTTTGGAGTTATGTACCCCTACTTCAAGAATTTTTTTTTAATAAGGGCTTTAATCCTTTGTGTGTCTCGAAAAAAATCCTTTATGGGTATTTCGCCACCGCACTGCAAGAAAATCTACAAAATAAAATAGTTATTTTTTGTAAACACTTCTGGCGTTAAACCTAAACGGACGTTGCTTTAAATATCCATAAAGGATTTTTTTGGAGAGATGAATCCGCCACATAGGTATAGACATTTTTTATCCTTTGTGTGGAAAATTCTTTGCCAATGCACATTTTTATTAATCTTATACTCTGTAATGCTATTTGACGATAGCTATGTTCTGTGTTGTTCTCCATCGACCATTGGTGTTTTCCTCTAGTTCTACTGCTTAATCCATTTCTTATATGATTTGACATCCTTATCCTTTTTTTAATTAACTATGTTACAAAACATTTCAGGTTTTAACACTAGGGAATTACATGAACGGTGGCAACGTAGCTCGAGGCCAAGCCGATGGATTCGGACTCGATGTCCTACCCAAACTCAGGGATGTAAAGAGTGCTCAAGCCGGAGTAACTTTACTTCACTTCCTAGTTAATACTTACGTAAGGAGGTGCCAAGAGGACGACAAACCCCCTCCCCTACCTGTACCCGAACCAGGCGATATAAGACGAGCCATGGCGCTGGATTTTGACAGTTTGAGGGGGGAGCTTAATCTACTCAAAAATAAACTTCAAGGTTGGTAACAAGTAGCACCTAAAGTGTTTATTTAGTATTATCTAAATTTGTAAGCACAATTCAACAATTTTGTTACAAATTGTTAGTTATCAATATTAGACTAGATTATTAATATTGGGGCATGACCGGGTGTTGCATCGTCGGACGTGACATAGGAAATCCCATGTAAATTTTAAAGGGATCAGTTATTGGCTTCCCTAATTATTTTAGAGAATAATTCTATTTAGGTTTATTAAAGAGCACTAAAACCCACATTCAAAAGAATAACTTTAGATATTTTTGATTAGCTCGTTTACGAGTTATCGCCGATTTCTTTTTAAATATTTCTCCTTTCTTATGGCCCTGTATTTACTTATGACCACCAGTCAAGGTAAAATATAACTGTCAAATGAAGTAATAAGTTATTGAATATTGTAATAATACTATAATTAACATTGTAATTGATTACTTTATTTTACTTTGATTCATATTAATTTGTATTTATAAATACATCTTTAAGATTTCCGATGTAGGAATGAGGTTTCAATAATAATAAAGCACTAAATTGGTAAATTTCTGAAATGACAACTTCATTTGACAGTTATCTTTTACCTTGACTGGTGCTCATAAGTAAATACAGGGCCATAAGAAAGGAGAAATATTTAAAAAGAAATCGGCGATAACTCGTAAACGGGCTAATCAAAAATATCTAGTTATTCTTTTGAATGTGGGTTTTAGTGCTCTTCAATAAACCTAAATAGAATTATTTTCAAAAATAATTAAGGAAGCCAATAATTGACCACATTAAAATTTACATGGGATGTCCTATGTCCCGCTCGACGATGCAACACTCGATATATTTCTGTAATAATTATAATTACTTTGCAATTGCACGATATGATATTCTCTACTAATTAAAAAAAATATATTCAAGTGCACTGTTTTAGATTTACTTAGTAATCGAAATGGTAGATTATTCTTTTACAATAATGATGCCAAAGCAAACGTATTAGGGAAGGCTTGTAAATGAAGATCTTTTTTATATTATATCTAAAATTATATAGGGGATATTATCGATGGTCATTTCATTGCCAACTGGACGCCGTTTTTATATCGTACGGCTATTACTTAAAAGAATTTATATATATTATGTAACAATATATTTCAAGCTAGATAGAACTTCCTATAGTTCAGTCATTGGGGATCAAAAAAGGGGCCTGCTTGGAAAAAATTCTTTAAGTTTTGAAACTTTGCAGGTTTATAGGTTATGGGGTCCCTAACTAAAATCCATAAAATGCCCATTTCCACTTGCCGCCATCTTGCCAAGATGGCGCCCAAAATTGGTATTTTGTAAATATCTCGAAAACTATGCATTTTTCGCAAAAAATTTTGAAGAGAGCAAAATTAAAGAGAATAAAATTTCCTATAAAAAAGATTCTATGGAAATTTTTGCTAAACTCAACCGTTTAGGCACAAAATCCCTGGAAACTTTGCGTAAAGTATGATATACATATGTATAGTCGATTTTCTGAAATCAAATATCGATTAGGGTTCCCTAAAAACTAGTTTTAGTTTAGTTTCTTCAATTTTGTCATGAAACAGTGGCGTATCATTAATTCGCTCATTAATTTATGAATAATTAACTGTCGTGCTGGACAGCATTCATTGCGAACTTACCACCAGGTTCAGAATTGGTCTGGTTGTACCAAAGATGCCGAAGAATGGGGTTGGAAGAAAACAAAAACAGGCCTTACTCCAGTCACAACGTTGATAGATCCAGCTCCAAAATGCCTATTGGCATTTTTATCCTGTAAATGCAAAACCAACAACTGTGGTAAGGCCTGCGGATGCAGAAAAGCAGGATTAAAATGTTCAATGATATGTGCATACTGCAATGGGAAATCCTGTGACAACGTCACTGAAGTGTCACTCGACGAATCCGGTGAAGAGGAGTTGGACTTGTCTGTAGATATCCCTCTGGCGGCTGAAGATGAAGAGTTGGACGAATTGAGAGACCACCCTGCTGAGCTCAGCACAGCAGACACGATCGACTTTGACATCAATGGCCAGGTCCGTCGGGCTTGTGCAGATAAGTTAAAGTTTTTAATTTACCTAGTGGAGTAGGCCTCCGGGGAGACCACGTTAAAATAAACACGCCATGTACTTACTCTTGGGTGGTGTGGAAACAAGTACACATTTTCTTCTTGTTCTTCTTCTTCTTCTTCTTTTAGAAGGCGTATCGCCTGTTTAGTTCCGGTTTCCTCCTCGTCTAAGCAACTCTTGCGAGGTTGACTGCCAACTGTCTTGCCAACGTTTAGGTGGTCGTCCAGTAGGTCTTCTGCCATGGGGTACGTTGTTGCGAATTATTATGGCCATTCTGTCGGGGCCCATCTGGTTCCATTCTCTTCTTCTCTGCCTTATCCATCTGACAACGTCGTTTGTTTGGCACTTTTCTCTTAAGTCTACATTTCTCTGTCTGTCCCTCAATGTGTATCCAGTTATCATTCTTAAGGTCTTCATTTCAGTAGTTCGTAGGATTCTCTTTGTTACTGATGTTTCAGCTCTGGTTTCCGCACCATATGTCATCACTGGTCGTATGCAGGTTTTGTATATTCTTGACTTACATTCTGTACTCAAATGTTTGTTTTTCCATATGGGATATTTAAGATGTCCTGATATTGCGGCAGCTTTATTGGCTTGTTTTCTCCTTCCAGGAATCCTGAGTTGTAATTTTGCATCCGAGGTATTCGAATGACATTATCTGATCAATGGTTTTGTCTTTTATTACCAATTTGCACCATAGAGGCTCCTTTGTAATGGTCATGCATTTAGTCTTATTTGTGGAAATTTGCATGTTAAGTTTTTCTGCCTGTCTGTTAAAAGCTTGTAGCATTCTTTGGAGGTCGTCTTCTGACTCTGCAATAAGTACTGCGTCATCGGCATAGCATAATATGTTTACTTTATGCATTCCCATTCGATATCCTAATCCAGTATTCTTGACGGTTTTTATTACTTGATCCATGATTGTGTTGAATAACAGAGGGCTGAGACTGTCGCCTTGGCGAATACCAGTTGTAGTTCGAAGATGTTGCGTTAAAGTAAAATTTGTTCTTATTTGGGTTGTTGTGTTTGTGTTTAAGTCCTTGATAAGTTCTGTGAGTTCTTTCGACACATTACTGCTTTCCAAGATGGTGATGTCTTTTAGTTAGACTCTATCAAAGGCCTTTGTTAAATCTATAAAACATAGATAGGCTGGAGAGTTATATTCTAAGGATTTTTCAACTAGTTGCCTGAGTATGAATAGTGCATCGGTAGTTGATCGGTTTCTTCGGAATCCTTGTTGTTCCTCGCTTATTGGCACTATTGAGGAGATTTTGTCCGCATTGATCTTAGTCAGAAGTTTTAGCGAGGTGCTCAGTAATGTTATTCCTCTATAGTTTGCTGGGTCTGTTTTATCTCCCTTTTTAAAAATGGGTATTGTTATACTTTGTTTCCATTCTTCTGGTATTTTCTTATGTTGTAATATAATGTTAAACAGTTTTGTGTATTCCTCTATGGTAGCCGTGCCTGCGTTTTTTATTAGCTCGTTTGGTATTTTATCTTGATTAGGAGATTTTCTATTTTTAAGTTTCCTTATTGTCTCTTCTACTTGCTTGTAAGTGATTTGCGCATGATCTTCTATATTATCTCTTTGGCTTGTCTCTTGTGCTTCCATTGTCAATAATTAAAATTAATTATTCATAAATTAATTAGCGAATTAATGATACGCCACTGTTTTATGACAAAATTGAAGAAACTAAACTAAAACTAGTTTTAGTGAACCCTAATCGACATTTGATTTCGGAAAATCGACTATACATATATCATATTTTACGCAAAATTGTAAAACTTTCAGGGATTTTGTGCCTAAACGGTTGACTTTAGCAAAAATTTTTATAGAACCTTTTTTATAGGAAATTTTATTCTCTTTAATTTTGCTCTCCTCAAATTTTTGCGAAAAATGCACAGTTTTCGAGATATTTATAAAATACCGATTTTGGACGACATCTTGGCAAGATGGCGGCGCTGGCGGTTAAAGTCTGGAAATATGCATTTTATGGATTTCAGTTAGGGACCTCAAAACCCATAAACCTGGAAAGTTTCAAAACTTCCGGACTTTTTTCCAAGCAAAAATCCACAATGACTGACCTATTATAGCTTTTCAGAAAATAGTCATTACTTATTCATAATTTTTGTAATCCAATGTATTATTTTGTTTTAGAATGCGAGAAAAAGACTGAAAAAATTATTACCAACTCTACTCCAGAAAATTTACAACCTTTCAAGGAAAAAATGGAAGCGTTCCTGGAAAAATCGCAAACGCAATTGTCAACGGAATGCGAAAATCTGGAAGAGTGTCACAAACTGTTTATTTCAACTATGAAACTGTACTTATTCAAACCAAAGACAGGAACCTTGGAGAGTTTTGCCCCGGGGGGATTTTTCGAATTTTGGTTACCGTTTTGTGTGGATTTTAAGGATATTTATAAAAAAGAAATTGTCAAAGTACAAGTAGAAAGGTAAATTAATTTGTGTTTTGTCTTTTGCAATTTTTATATTTTTTATTTATTACTTACTATCTTTGGTAGAGGCGCTAAGACACATCCCTGCCTAACTCAAATTATTATTAATATCATTTTTTGCAAACAATAAGAAGATTTTATTGCTGTTTCAGAGCACAGGAATTGAAGCGTAAAGAATACCACGATGCCAACTCTACAAAAGAAAGGGAAAATGGCCTAAAAGCCAAATTCAAGAAAGCCAAAGCCAGATTAAAAGACAAAGAAGAAACAGGGAAAACCAGCTAATGTTGCCTATTTGTCGCTTACAAAAAGCGGAGAACTATACTTAATATTACAAAAAAAAATGATTCACCTGTTGCTAAGATACAAATTACCTATATAATATACGTTGGATCTGATTACAGATATTGTTTCGAGAGTAGAGAAGATGAAAGAAAGATAAATAATGAAGAAAGCTTTAACATTTTTTTGATTTTAAACGTCGAATATTATTACTAGTTGTAGCTAGCGTTAGAAATGCTGCGGCGCGATTTTTTGCTATTTTACTAGTTGTGTTAATTTTATTTAATGTTTATTGTTGTAAATACTACGTTTTTTTAATGACAATTATAAATAAAATGTCAAATAACAAGTCGTTTTTTTTTGGCCGGATTAATATGGGTTTTTTTGACTCGCACTCAGCGGATCGATTTAGTGTCGAATCAAAATAATTCACTTAAATTTTGACCTCTTTAACTCAAACGGTTTTCGAGATTTTAAAAAAAACTATTTTTTCAATTTTATTTTTATTTTTATAGTAAAATTCGAAATTAATTAATGTTGATTCTTTTTTCTATTTCTTAGAAGTCTGAGAAATGAAAAAATAATATGATCATGATTCTTAAACGAAAAGCGAAAAACGATTTTTAGCGGAGGAAAGAAAATTAAAATCTTCATTTTTTAACCTTCGTGAAATATGTCACTGACTAAAAATCATCAGAAAATGTCTTTTACACTCCTTTACACTCAGGATTTTTTTAGAAATTTTTGAAGTGGTGGAATGATATGAAAAAAAAATAAAAACTATTTTTTTTTCTAAAATCTTCTCGGACTGATTTTTTTATAGTAATCTTTATGTTTATTTCTGGCAAGGATGTATTATTAATGAAAAAATATTTTCTACTCACTTTTTTAAACTAAACAAAAATATAAAATAATAATAGCTCCCCTATACAGGGTGCTACAAATTCGAGGTACGAGCATTGGTATCTCGGTAACCGTAATAGATACGAAGATGGTTAAATTGGGGCAAAGTTGCGCTTTGGGATGTTCACCAAGATGTCATCAAAAAAGATTTAAAAATTTCAAGGATTGCTGAGTTTCTTGGAAAAAACGGATTTTTTTGAAAATGAATTTTATTTTTTCCTGTCGTTACTTATAAGAAAATCAAAAAACTAATTGCATCTGATATTTTTTTTAGATTTTCAAATTAGCTGATAATTTGTGAGATACAGAGGCCAACTTAATTTTTTTAAATAGGGACCTGCATTTTTTATTTCAGATTTTGAAAGAACTCGGTCTCCTGAGTACAATGGTATGCCACATTTAATATTTTTTTTGTTTCAGACATTTGAACACAATTTATTTAAACTAATTTCAAGTCCGGCTCTGTTTTTTTTTAAATATTTAATCTATTCATCGTTACAATATCGATAAACTTTCAAACTTAAAAATGACCTGGGGTAAAACATTGAATAGTGAAAATCAAATGCAATAAAATAATAAAAAATAATATACAAATGAATACATTACTTCACGTCATTTGTAAAAGTAAAATCAATACATCTCAACATTTAGAATAAAGAGTACAAAATGCTTTCGGAAGTATAAGAAGAAAGTTTGAATAAATAAAATTGAACGAAAAATAAATTTGTGAAATAGGGAGGGTTGTAACCCTTTCGTAGAGCATTAGAAACTAGTTTGTAGAAGTTTATTTATTTATAATAACTACGATGAATATTACGCATATTATTAGATCGCACACTGAGATTTCAAATTCACAATAAAACAAATAAAAATAATATCTTTAAATTGCTGACCTGGATATAATTTATTTGAATCTTCCAATTGGCTCGATTTTCCTTATTCAGTGTCAATTAGCGCTGATTAATATGTATATTACGATGAATATAATCAGATAATAAAAAACAGGGTCGGACTTGAAATTATTTTAAATAATAATTATATAGTTTTTTGTTGTTAAGGTACCAAAAACAAAAAAAAGTATAAAGTGTGGCATATCATTGTACTCAGGAGACCGAGTTCTTTCAAAACCGAAAATAAAAAATGCAGGTCCGTATTTAAAAAAATTAAGTTGCCCTCTGTATCTCACAAATCATCAGCTAATTTGAAAATCTAAAAAAACTATCAGATAGCCCTAATAAAGTTGCTATGAGAATGTGCAATTAGTTTTTGATTTTCTTTAAAGTAACGACAGGAAAAAATAAAATAGATTTTCAAAAAAATCCGTTTTTTCCAAAAAACTCAGCAATCCTTGACATTTTTGAAACTTTTTTGATGGCATCTGGGTGAACATCACAAAGCGCAACTTTGCCCCAATTTAACCATGTTCGTATCTATTACGGTTACCGATATATAGTCTATAAAATGAATAACTTTGAATTTTGACCGTTATTTTTTACCAACATGGCAAATATAAAATCCCTTCGTCAAAAAAATTACTGATATTCTTAAAGTATTCTTTAAATTGCGAGTGCCTGAACGAATCAGATAGGTAACTCTTTTTACTTTCCTAAAATAGAAAAGGAACATAATAAAACAAGTGACAGTTCTTCCTCTTCTTACAAAAATCAACACGAAATGGCATAATTGTCAAAAGTAAAATGTCATCAGCTTTTGACATTTCTATATATCAGACCAATGCCGTCTCTAATAGAACAGCCTCGGAGCGAGATTTATGACGTCACGCTAATTAGATACGGATTAATAAATATGTTGTAGAATACATGGAAAACATAATTATTCGTCGTATTTTTGGTTTGTATTTTAAAAATGATATAGTTTACATGAAATATACATAATATACAGTTAATAAATATAATATATACCTATTTATAGTAAAAAATACTTTGGCAAATAAACTATGAACCATACAAATGCAGCAAATGTTTTACAATATACAAATAATGAATAGCTACATAAGATAATGGGTAAAATGTAAAATATATTTTAAATTTTGGGGTTTGAAAATCGATCTAATTTAACAAAAAACATTCAATATATACTAATAGTGATGTATTATTATTTGCATTCACAAAATTTATATGTACATATATTTTGCAAGTATCAATGTTCGAAAAATTATATTTGCAAATAATACAATATCATAGAAAAAAAACGCTGATTAAGTTTTCATTAGGTTTTTCATTATTTTTTTTGGTTTAAAAAAAACGTTTCGGCTAACATTATAGCCTTCATCAGTGTTGTGTCATATAAAAAAAATAATGTCGAGTATAATCCAAAAAATTGCATATAAAATATTCACACCACATACCGCATAATGTTTACTGCAATTAATAAACTAATATAAACTTGTCAAAAGATGACCACATATTTTTTAAAATTATTATTCTTAACACTAAAACTATCTACATTGACTATGGAGTACGATTTCAGCCATAGTCAAATATAAGGAATAATTATGTTAGGGTAACGTCATAAATCTCGCTCCGAGGCTATTAGAGACGGCATTGCGTCAGCATAGCCGCAAGTTGCTAACCATTTGCTAACCCAATGACTAAAGAATCCAAGGACAAATAACATCCGAGAGCAAATTGTGACGATGCCATCAAACAGTGCCGTGGCACATATTTTTCTTAACCTAGCTGTTTGAAGAAAACGCTAAAAAGTTGGAGTGGACTGTTTATTTACCTATAAAACGTAACTCCTGGCTCTTTCTTATCGCTGCTGCTTTTACACTTGAAAGCTGAACAACTAATCACCATTATAATAAAGTTTATACAAAGTTTACTACACATAAACTATTAAAAATGACTAAAATTGTCGCTGGTGACCAAATGATGACTCATTGTTTGCCACCAAAACAAAAAAAAGGTCACAAATTCTGCTGCAGCCCGTATAGAGGCGTTACATGTCCTTATATTCTTTAGTCATTGTGCTAACCTAATAAAATTAACACTGGAAAAGCCTGCGGGAACTGTCAAATTCAAAGTTATTCGTTTCACAGACTATACCAATAATGCTCGTACCTCGAATTTGTAGCACCCTGTATACAGGGTTGTTCACCACATACGACACGGAGTATTGTAGCTAAAGAATTAGATTTTTGATCATATTGTTCCACCACTTCAAAAAATTGTATTTTTTAGACTGTCGTCAGCTACTGGATACGTTTATATCTACCTTTAAAGACAAAATGAATGATCCAGCTCCACCTAAGTTTGTTTATATCCTCTTTCCATAATCTTTTTTGTTCAAAGTTTTTACATTTGAATTTTCAGTATGAGTTATTTAACTAAAAATTAGACTTGGGGGTATATAACACAATAAAAATAACTGTTTTATCTTAATCATAGACATTTATTTACAAAAACTAAAAACAAAGGTGCTTACAAGTGTATAGTTTCTTATTTACAACATTAAAATTGCGTCTCGGATCTTAATGCTAAGCTTACAATATATACGAAATAGTCTTTTGCGTCTTATGTACACATCAAAAACATTTACAAAAAGAAACAAATTCATCCCAAATAATAAATAGAGCTTCTACATATCTCTCAATTTCTTTTTGCGCTTATTTTTACAATACCAACAATTATTAATATCATCAAGAAAAAAATAATAGGAAAGAAAAAAATCAGTCTTTTAAGCATCTTTTAAGGATTAATTTACAATAAATTTAACTCGGAAAATATTAAAAGAGACTTAAAAGCTTAAAATTTAAACTGAGATCAAAATAAAGAAAAAAGAAAATACCATGCAGCACTTTCAACATATCAAAAATATAATTGTACAACATAAAATTCAAACTTTCCGTTTTTATATACTTTTAACAGCTTGAATTCGTGAATTTGTTTTGGCACAATCAAAATATAGAAATATATTTTATATCATTTTTAACTACTATATAAAATAGGCACAATAATTTTTTCTTTATAAATATGTATGTTAGCAATTTACAATAGAAGAACTTTACGAACAATAAAAATAATTAAGTATCGAAAAATAAATTAACATAATCCTGATATTTTGTATACACCGACCGGCACGAAAAACGGACACCTAGAAATTTTGATGTATTTTAAAGTTTTATATATCGTGTTATAGTGGACCGATTTTGATGATCTTTTAAGCAATTTGTAGCTAGATTATTTGACTTTTTTAGTATATCTTTCTAAATTGAAAATGAAAGTTCCCATCTGTCAATTATACGAGGGAAAAGAAAATGTTGATATTTTGGTGATAGTTTGAAACACCCTGTGGAGTATGTTGAGATAGCAGGGAACTTAAAAATTATTTTGTCGACTAGGTACATCCTTTCTCAATAATTTGTTTTTTAGATCATTTCAATAGCTATATTTTTGTTGGAGATATTCGCTTTTGAAGAAGACACTAGCATATTTTCGTAATTTTTACATTAAATTACTTAATAATGCTTAAAAAATCATCAAAATCGGCCCAGTAGAACAATAATTATTTTTTATACAAGACGATAAAAAGTAGTATTTTATCGCCGACCGAAAAGATTAATTCACGAGCGATAAAATCGCTCGTGAATTAATTTCGGAAGACGGTAATACAATTTTATCGTCATGTATAAAACAATATTTTTTTCCATAGCAAGTTACGTTTTAAAAAATATTCAGAAATTATTATTTCAAGTAATTTATTACGAGTAGAAAAATGATTGTGCTGGGTTGGCGTTGCTTTCTATGTAATTTGACAAATAAATAAAGCTGTCTCTTTAGTTGTCAGTTTTGAGTCGATATTTTTTTAATTCTCTTTCGTGTCGATTGCTGATTGAATTGGAGCCCGAAATAACTCAAAACGAAATAAGTAAATTACCAACAGAAATTCGGGCTTAAGCCGGAGTCTCATGCATCCGAAATCCGATGACACGACGATCCGACGGTGCTCCTATTGGTCGAAATATTTTGACAACAATTTTTATCCGATAATTTTAACTAATCATCCGACGTCGTATAAAGTTAAATTTTGTTTAACTTATCCTCGCTGTTAAAGTATCATTTAATCTACCCTTGCGGTTAAAGTATTATTTTATCTACTATTTTTGATAGATATAAGGCAATTTTAAGAGTTGCTATGGAAAAAATATATTAGGTAAACTTTAAAATACATCAAAATTTTAAGGTGCCCATTTTTCGTGCCGATGATTGTATATTTTTAGTTTGAATTTTTTAAACAAAAACAATATTCAAAGAAAAGTTCTTCTATCTCTTAATTTTCATTCAAACTAAATTTTCTACAAGAAAAGAAAATTTGAACAAATAACGTCGCTCGAAAATCTTAAATTCCACATATAAAAAATATAGAAACTAAAATTATATTTAAGTACATAAATCTATTTGTACATTCACAAAACAAAATCGATAACAGAGTAGCACAACAATAATTTATTGCAATTCAAATCACATTTCAGAAGAAACACTCATTCGTTCGTGACTCCTATACCGCTTAAGTACGTTTCGGCCAAGCATGCACCCGTCATCAAGCTCAACAACACTGTCAAAAAACATTGAAAGTGAACTAACTGTCTGTTTCAATACTTGTCATGTTAGAGGGGGACGATTTGTGTGTTTGAGTGATAATATTATCATGTCAAAATTTAATTATCAGATAACTGAAGTAATATCATTTATGAAAAAATCTGTGATGTATACTTTTAAACAGTCAATTTTCCAAAAAAAAAGTGTTTATGAAAGCTTTTTTTGGTACTTCAAGCATGTACGTTTACAAAATACTCTGACAAAGTGTTATAATGTTATTTACAGTTAAAAAAATAGTGTTTTAAATGATATGTATCAGTAAAAGTGCCAGAGTATCAGATTGTTTAACTTGTATTCATATCTATTTTCCTTGTATATATGCTCTATTAGATTATGGAAAAAAGTGTCGTATATGATAATCAAATACTATATTGTGATATGTTTGGTGTATTATATAGTTATCGTTACGGATTCGGGTCACTAAGCTTTCAAAAACACAGTTTTTTGGTTTATTTGTTGTCACACCAGCTCTAATTGTTTTACATAATTTTTATTAGCTTTGTAAAGAATATAGTAATTAATACTTAGGTACAATATATAAATTTTAGTTTAGTAGAATTGTTTGATGTTTGTTAATAGAAAATTATTAATTATTTTAATTATTTATAAACGAATTATGAAATCACTTTGTAATTAGTAGATAAAATTAACAAAAAGTTTCTCAATTCTTAAGGAATATTTGAAATATTATACTATAGTTTATGAAACGAATAACTTTGAATTTGACAATTCCCGCGGGCTTTTCTAGTGTTAATTTTATTAGGTTAACTTGCGGTCATGCTAACGCAATACCTTCTCTAATAGAACAGCCACGGAATGAGATTTATGACGTCACTCTAGTTAGATACTACGGATTAATAAATATGTTGTAGAATACATGGAAAACATAATTATTCCTCGTATTTTTGGTTTGTATTTTAAAAATTGATATAGTTTACATAAAATATACATAATACACAGTTAATAAATAGAATATATATACATATTTATAGTCATAAATACCTTGGCAAATAAACTATGAACCATATAAATGCAGCAAATGTTTTACAATATACAAATAATGAATAGGTACATAAGATAATGGACAACATATAAAATATATTTTAAATTTTGGGGTTTGAAAATCGATCTAATTTAACAAAAAACATTCAATATCTACTAATAGTGATGTATTATTATTTGCATTCACAAAATTTATATGTATATTTTGCAAGTATCAATGTTCGAAAAATTATATTTGCAAATAATACAATATCATAGGAAAAAAGGCGTCAGCGATGGCTATGAAATAAAGATCGCTGTGATTACATATGTAAAATTAAAGGTTCGGGAAAAACGCTGATTAAGTTTTCATTTGGTTTTTCATTATTTTTTTTTGGTTTAAAAAAACGTTTCGGCTAATATTATAACCTTCATCAGTGTTGTGTCATATGAAAAAAATAGTGTCGAATATAATCCAAAAAATTACATATAAAATATTCACAACCTAACCTAACACCACGTAATGTTTACTGCAATTAATAAATTAATATAAACTTGTCAAAAGATGACCACATATTCGTATATTGTAAAACAATTGCTGCATTTGTATGGTTCATAATTTATTTGCAAAAGTATTTATTACTATAAATAGGTATATATATTGTATTTATTAACTGTATATTATGTATATTTCATGTAATTTATATCATTTTTAAAATACAAACCAAAAATACAAGGAATAATTGTTTTCCATGTATTCTACAACATATTTATTAATCCGTAGTATCTAACTAGCGTGACGTCATAAGTCTCGCTTCGAGGCCGTTATATTTGAGACGGCATTGGTCTGATATTTAGAAATGTCAAAAGCTGATGACATTTTACTTTTGACAATTATGACATTTCGTGTTGATTTTTGTAAGAAGAGGAAGAACTGTCACTTGTTTTATTATTTTCCTTTTCTATTTCACGAAAGTAAAAAGAGTTACCTATCTGATTCGTTCAGGCACTCAATTTAAAGAATATCAGTAATTTTTTTGACAGAGGGATTTTATATTTGCCATGTTGGTAAAATAACGGTCAAAATTCAAAGTTATTCATTTTATAGACTGTAGATTTATAATTTTTTTGAAAATGCCATGATCATGACAATTGTTTTTAAAAAACTAGTAAGGTAGATGAATAATTATAACTGTTACCATTTTGAGTAACTTTAGCTTTTAAAGCATTATATTATGGCACTATCGTCAAGATAATCAAAATAATATGGCGGTCAAAAAAGATAATTTAATGCAGATAACTAAATATTCATTTTGAACTGCATCCTTGACATTCTAAAACTGTATTAAAGTATAAAAAAAATATAAAGTTAATATGATATTTTAGTATTGGAGAAAAAACTCTTAAGAAATTTGTTCCAGTGGATCTTAACTTTTAAAAAAGTGTATATTTTTGTAGCAAATCCACAAAAATATGTAAATTTGTCGGAAATAATTTTTATAAAAAACTTATATAAAATTATCTAAAACAATAATTATTAGAGTGTGACTACGCAATTTTACGTATACATCACGAGATGAAACTCGAATTATTTAGGAACTTACGTCAAAAGCGAAGTTACACACCGTATGTACACACAAATATAAATCGTCTTTTCATCCAAAAATAACTCGAAAATTCACCGCTTATGGCGCTTCTTACGAAGGTAAACGAACACGTACGAACACCGTCGCTTCTTGTTTATTGGTCGAATGTTCTACACAGTTAGACAAAAAACAATTTAAACGTTCTAAACGATTATTTCCCGGATCACTCTGCGCGTGCGCGAGTTGGGTGTGGAGTAGCCGCTTTCTAGCGACTCCTCGTAGGCCAGTGACATGTGCTGGGGTGGTGGGGGTGGCTTGTCGTCGTCCATCTGTTCCATGAATGGGTCGGGGAGCCCCGGGGTGTCTCTATATACTGCGGGGGATTCTAGGCGTTTTTTCGGCTTGTGTACCTGAAAGAAATAAAGAGATTAATATTGTCGTTACACAATTAACAAATACTTAACAAATTAACGATACTAGTGAGGTGTCTCATAAGTTTTACAGAATTACTCGCGTATCTTTATCGATATATAAGATTTGCTATGACATTTGCTAAGTATGACTAAAAATCTAAAAAAAAAAAAAAAAAAAAAAACATTCGATCAATTTGTACTACCAGTTATGATCTATGCATGTGAAACCTGGATACTAAAACGGATATTATAAGGAAATTGCAGGTCGCACAACGCTCAATGAATCCAAGTGGTAACCAACTCAAGGCGGAACTCAAGAACTTGGAAGATTCCATCCGCAACCTGGAATGGAAATCTTGCAATGGTCTAAGACACTCGAAGAAGTTTCTGAGGGCATATGATCAAGAAAAATCACAGATCTTCCTGGGTCTGAGTAAGAACAATCTTCGGATTGTCACGGGGTTTTTAACAGGACACTGTCTCATCAATGAACACCTCAGTAGATTGAAACTAAGAAGAAACGGCGAATGCAGATTCTGTGGGGAAGATGGTGAAACACCAGTACACCTCATCACTGAGTGCGCCGAGACGACAACCATTCGTGCCATGAATTTTGGTACGACTGATATTGGAGATGGAGAACTACCCTCTATAAAACCGTCCCAGATACTGGCTTTTGTCAAAGCCCTGGGACTGTATGATGAGTTATGATTCAAGAAAGGGGGACACAATGGATCTGTAAGGTCGAAGTGAGTGATTAACCCCCCTCCCACTCATTCTAAAAAAAAAAAAAAAAAAAAAACGCTCAATGAAATGAAATATGCTGGAAATAATCAAGAAAGGCCGTAAAAGAATGGAGTAGATACGACAAAAGATCCAGGTAATAGATGTCATCAAATCCCTCAAGTGGCAATGGGTAGGACCCCTGGCAAGAAAGACAGAATGTTACCACAAAAAATATAGCATGGTACCCACGAGGAAATAAGAGGCCTAGAAGAAGACCAAATCTGAGATGGGACTATGATTTATATTAGCAAAATTAGCAGGGATAACTTGGGCCCGCATAGTCAACAATAGAGAACAATGAGCCCAACTACAAAGAGATTGTCTAAATATGTGAGGAAGGCTACACCATAATTAGAAATGGTTGAATAAGCTGAAAATGATGATGCTAATATCAAAGCGTATCATGTTTTGAATCATTATCTATTTTATTTTACCGAAAAAAGCACTAAATTAATGTTAACGACTACTAATAAAACTTTACATTCACTGATTTGCCACACTCTACAGGATAACGCTATGCAAGTTCAACAACTAATTTTGAAACACACCTTCACTTGTGAATACGTTTAAATTAGCTTTGCTTTTTGACTTCTAACAACTGCTTGTAATTTACTATCTCGAATTAACAGAATTAATAGAGCAGGTAGCTGAAATTTGACGTAAGAAAAAAAAATATAATTTTTAGAATCAAAACATCCAAAACAATTAGATGCGTATTAAAATTAAAAAAAAAATAGATAATCAACAAAAAAAGATTGAAACCAAAGCAATTAAAACTCATTAGAACAACTTCGCGTCGAATAGACAGGCACTCGGTAGCGACTAGACACTTGCTAGATGCTTTTTGAGGTAAATGAAGAAAACTATTTTAATTGTATTTCTGTTTTGCTATCGTTTTCTTGTAATTTTAAATCAAATTAAAGTCAAATTTTCCCTAGAAATCTCTAGCTCAGCAGCTCTTAGCTAAAACAGATCATTGAATATTTAGATGTCATTGATTTGATACTGACAGTTCATAATATCACAGATTAGGTATCCTATAAGTATACAGATAAAAATCTTGTCCCTAATTCGTGGTACGAAAATTGTTTTTTATGACGAGTGCAAACGAGTCAAATTTCCTGTGCGCAAAAATAAACTCACGTAAAATAACAATAAACAGCGTAATAGAGAGATATCGCTAAACCGAATAGCGTGCATGGACGTTAATAAGGCCAGGTGTTATTTCCTTTACGTGAGGTGGTAACTTTGAATTTAAAACTTTGAAATTGTTGTGTTTACTAGGTATTTTAAAACTAAAGGACCAAAGTGCTTATTTCCAGTGCTTCAACGTCTGCCAATGGGTTCAGGGCATCAAGCAACAAATTCTCTTAGAAGGGCTAAGTCGTCATCTGCTGTAAACCTAAGACTCTTTATAGGTTCTTTAGTATTGGAAGAGGTGGAATCCATATTTCGGGCCATATTTATTTAATTCAAACTAATTCCAGCTACTTAAATATCAAATTACCTAATAAAACTAAAGCAATAATTCAAAACAATTCAAACATAACCTAAAATAAAAGATCTCGCCGGCTGGCTCCGGTTGTCAAATATCCGCATATGCCCATTTGAGCAATTTTTAAACGTTATCAGAGGTTATTTAGAAAGAGCGCTTGGAGTGCGGTCAGGCGGTAACGTTATTAGCGAGTGTTGCGTTAAAAATTGACTCGCGCATATCGTAACCATGATAAGGTACGCGTAAATACTGGATGACGCTATTCGGTTTTCCGATATCTCTCTAATAACTGTGCCGGTCAGGCGCTGTGCACAATTTTAGAGGCCATAAGTGGGCGTGCTATATGCGCAAACTAGTCACCTAACTAGTGCCCGATTCCGAAAATTGGAACCACGAAAAACAAAGATTATAATCTGTATAATCTGTGATAATATTTACTCTGGTTTTATTATACAGGGTGGTCCGAACTGTATTCCGGAAACTTCGGCAGCATATTCTGCAGATAAAAATAAGTAAAAAAGTTCGCAAAGTTCTTTCAGAGATACAGGGTGTAGAAGTTTCATTTTTATTTCGATTTTTTCTAAATAATTTCTGAAGTAACGTCAATATTTGAATTGAAAATTGGTGGCTAGAAGTTTTTGACATAAGAAATTTGATTTTTATGTCAATATGACTCCTACTAGTAGAGGGCGCCACCTACATGTGTTTTAACTATTTTAAAGCGTAATAACTTTTTGTCCGTACCTGTATTAAAAAAACCGAACGAAAAAATATACATCTCTGACTTTTTACGTAAAAAATATCTCTTTGTAAAAATCGTTCCGAGCAACCGTTCTTAAGATATTTAGAATGGAAATAGTCAATACATGTCATTATTGACGAAAAATAAACAGGTTGAGTAGATAGTTATTTTACTAAAATAATAAATTTGCGAAATTTTTATTTTTTTAAATTAATCACAATTTTTTCTGCAAATAATGATGATAAAACAGTTTGTGTTGAACTTTTGGCACAAAAACATTTCAAATTTATGATTTCAGTCTAATAACTATTTAGTCAACATATTTAATTTATGTCAATGATGACAGGTATTGATAATTTCGATTCCAAATATCTTAAAAACCATTACTCGTAGCGATTTTTACCAAGAGACCTTTTTCACGTCAAAAATGTCGTAAATGTATATTTTTTTACTCAGTAGTTTTATACAGGTACGGACAAAAAGTTATTACTCTTCAAACCAGTTAAAAAATATGGAGGTGGCGCCCTCTACGAGTAGGAGTCATATTAACATCAAAATCAAATTTCTCATGTCAAAAAACTCCCAGATATCAATTTTCATTCAAATATTGACGTTACTTCAGAAATTATTTGGAAAAAATCGAAATAAAAATGAAACTTCTACACCCTGTATCTCCCAAACTAAGCATTTTAGGACATACATTTATACGAACTTTTTTTACTTAATCTGCAGAATACGCTGTCGAAGCTTCCGGAATATAGTTCGGACCACCCTGTATATGACTAAAAAGATTTAAAATATATTTTCTAATTTTTAGTATTATACACGGTCGATGATAGGAAAAATAAGGCAATAATTCCTGCTCAAAAAGCGTTATATAGATTAATCAGGTTTTTATTTGATGATGTTATCATAACTTGTTAGTCTATGATTTTCCGTTTATAATATTGAGTTTAAGCACGTTTTTTAATAATATTTACAAACAAGGTATAAAATTATACTAAAATTTAAAATTGTTACTGATCATATTTCATAAAAATCTATAAATTCAAAACATTTTGGCAATTTTTTAAATTATTTTGTATCTACCTGTGCGTAAGGATCCTGAGTCTGGGGGAACGGTGCGTAATCGTCATGTCCGCCATATTGGTCGTACACTTGAGATCCTCCATTAGCTGCCATTTTCAGTTGCCACAATGAGTCCTGTGAGTCCACACTTCCGTTTCCGGGTACAGCAGTTGTATAACCTGCATCTGAAAGTAGAAATCTCATTGATTAGTATGTAATCTTGTATTTGAAATCAATTCTAGATCTTACGGCAATCAAAATATCGTATAACATTAAAAAAACAATAAGGTATACTTTTTCAATAATTCAAATATTCTTACCAAGGTAGTTCCAGTCATTTCTAGGTTCTCCATAATGTCCGTACCCATTTTGTGTTGCGGCGTAGACAGCCTTTTGGTCTTCCAAGGCCAGCTGAAGGTCTAAGGCTTGATTATCGAGTCCAGGCGCATAGTATGGTGGGGGTGCCTGGTTCTGGAACAAAGGTGAATTCAACTGTAAACAACAAAAAGTTATTTAACAAAGAATCGAGGCAAAATAATAAGTAAGCAGCACAATTATAATAAGAGGTATTATATTATATTAAAGTTGTATTATTTAGAAATATCAAGGTAATATGTGAATGTGTTCAGGCTTTAAATCTAAGAAAACTTGTATAACCGAACAATAGTTGTAAAAAAATATCAACAAGAACTATAAACATGCTTGGCCAATTAAATAAAAGATACAAAGAGTAAAATATTTTCTAAAAACAACCAACATGAATTGAAAATGAAAAATGTTTAATTTTCTAACGCTTTATAATAATTGTTATTGCATAAACGGTTAAGAATGCCATGTATTATCAAAAAGGCATACAATTATCTTTATCATAAAATAAGATTAATTAAAAATAAATAAAATTTTGTTACTATTAAACGGGAAATGAAAGAGATTTGAATCAAAATAATTGCCTAAAATACTTTTAATAGACAAATTTTGTTAAGAACTCTGCTTGTTCTTGTCATTTTATTTGTTAATTTAAGAATACAACATTTTTAGATATTTTAAAAATTTTATATTAAAAATATCATGCCCTACATTTATATCCATTTACATTTTTCTAAATAATAAGCAATAACATTAAATAAGCCACAATGACCACGATAAATAAACACGATTTTACAACACAAAGCTTTTAAACTAATCAAAGCATACCGATCCTATGTATAAACCGGCTATACGGCGTTATTACTCTACTTACTATTATTGGTCACTCTCTTTTTAATGTACCCATATCCTTCTTGCCACCAAGAAGTACGGAAGAGCATTAAATAAAGCAAATAGCAGATATTTTATCACAAATCATACTTATTAACGCCTCATTAAATTTTTAAAATCAACAATTTAATTACCTGTTGTCCATTTCCGTTGGCTGGTATAATGGTGGGTCTCACTGAGTCCATTTCCAGGTCTTTGGCTTGCTGAGCTTTCTTTCCATGCTGAGCTCTTCTACACCTGCAGAATACCAAAAGTAGTCCAGCGCTGAGCAGAAATAGAGCGCATGTAACGATAATGACGATCAGTGTTGGTGTTGTCAACGATGAAGCTTCTCTCAAAGAATTTGCGTATCCCACTGTAACAAAAATATAATATAAAATTGTTTTAGGAATAAAATTTCATTTAGCTTACATTCAGCTTCGACAAATTCACCACAGTGGTCTCTGTGAGTGCTTAGGCATAATTTGACACGAATTCTCGGGCTATATTCATCCATTCCTATAGGTTCGTCGACTAAGGATCGACCCAAGGCATTTCCAAAGCTTCTGGTCATCATTTTGTCTAAACTTCGTTCTTGGTAAGTTGGTGTCATTCCAGAAACCTAAGGAACAAACGTATTATGTACATTTTCATCAAATTTCCTTTATTTAAAGTACAATTAAAAATGTTTACTTTTAGTTACTGTTACGTTAGTCGAGACTTATGATCAAAGTAACTAGAAAAGCTTGTGTTTTAAAAAAGTAACACTTTTTTTGTATTTCTGCGTTGATTATAAAAAATCTTAAGCTTCCTTCAAAACCTCAAAACTAGTGGAATAAATTAGCAAATTCAAGTGTACTCTGTATTTATGAGTTTACTATCATTTACAATGGATAAAAAAATACAATTAAAATTAATAGAATATCCTAGCAACAGCTTGCGGTACTCAGTTGTAACTATAAATCCTCATTCAGAACCTCGCAATTAGTGAAATAAATTAGTGGTTTCCATTACAATACTTTTTAGTTTAAGATCATTCACAATGTTTAAATAACACAATGAAATTAATAGAATATCCTAGCAACAGGTTGCGTTAGTCAGTTGTTTCCATAGAAAAGCCTAATATTTAGCTTACAAAACAATCATCTTTTGATTTCCAACAATTATTTCTCTTGACGGAAGATAATCAAAGGCCAAAATGACATATCTCGCAAATTACTCTCGCAAGTACAATTAGTCAAAAAGTTAAACGTTTGATAACTTTCTCTACTAGTTGAAAATGTCTACCGCTAATTTTCACGTTCTGAAAGTTTGCATTCAAATTAGAGGAACAAACTTCTACGCTAATTGAAACCACTAATTTATTCCACTAATTACGAGATTCAGAATGAAGCTTAAAGAAAGCCTAATAATTAGTTTATAATACAATCAATTTTTTATTCCTAACCTCAACTTCTCTTGACGGATGATAATCAAACGTCAAAATGACTTTCTTGCAAATTTTGAAGTATAATTAGTGGAAAAATTAAAAAGTTTTTTAACGTTTAGTACGAATTGCAAATTACTACCACTAATTTTTACGTTATGAATATTTATATTGAAATTAGAGGAACAAACTTCTACTAAAATTTGTTCCACTAATTTCGAAGGCCTGAACAAAGATTTAGGTTAAATTTACTAATTAAATTTGCATCAAAAAATAATCTGACAACAAAGAAATAGTAAGGAACAAGATAAAAATAAGTAATAATGCCATCAAACTTACTTGTAAAGGTAAAGTGTCAATCACTTGCCAGGCAGTAACTGGATGATTATCATTACTGACAGATTCTATCACAGCAACCAGGGGTAAACATGTAGCAGGAATATTTATAGACAGCATATTTGACGATTTATCATAAGCAACTCTTTGAGGTATAGGTATTCGGTCTACTCTGGTTGTAGCTCTAATTTCCTGAGAGTCTTCACCAACTCCTTTAGTGTTCAATGCCTTAACCTTTAAAAATAGAAATAAATATTAATAAAAAGCTCGTTACCACTAAATATTGAATTTTAAATACCTTAAATACATATGACTGATGTTGCTCCAAATGAGTCACATTGCATGGTACGTTCTGTTGACAATCCACTTCAGCCCAATCCATGTTTTTCGAAATTGGACCACACCCTTCTACAAGCCCATTATTTTCCCCAGCTATCCTCTTGTACGAAACAAAATATTTGGTGTTATCAATTCCTCCATTAAAACCAGGTTCCCAGCCCAGTGTCACAAACGTTGGACCAGTAAATAAAGCAGATAGTTTATGAGGTTTTTCTGGTGGTCCCTTAGGCTGTAGTCTTATTTTTGTCTCAATTTTACCCAAATTGTTGATAACCTGGCAGTTATACTCTCCATAATCGTGCTTCTTTATATTGGATACCCTCAGGACGCTGCTGTATATGTCTCCTTCTTCGGGGGATGTTTCTATAATGTAGTGTCCTTCTGAGGAAGAATGAAGTGGACTGAGATTGTTACCAAAGAACCACTTGAATTCGGGTCTGGGATAGGCTTGAACGCGACAGACTACTTTGGCAGTTTCGGAAACGTCATAGGCGACTTTGTTATATTGGTGCAAAACAATTGGTTCATCTGAAAATAACAAAAAATTGGTTATGTTTGAATCTTTTGCGTTACAACTGAAAATTTCACAAATCTATCACAATACATTAAAACTTTATCTTAACCTCTAACACGTGCGTTTCGCTAGTAATGTATACATTGTCAGCGTATTATTTATACTAAAAAAGTTAAATTCCCTTCAGAAGTTTTAATTAAGACTGCGAACTAACCCAGTAAGCACAGAGTAGATGAAGTGAATTTTGGTAGATTTTCTATTAGTATTTAACTTATAATTTCTATAGTCCTCGTGTAGTTTTTCAGTAGTGAAATAACATCGATTTTAACAAACCCAAAATCAGTTTTTTTGTAAAATTAATTTTACAAAAAAAAAAAATGAGTAAACTCAGAGCTAAAAAAGTATCAAAGATTGATATTTGGTTGGTCTGGTTGTTAAAGTACCCAATCGGCTGCTCCATTCCAAAACACATTATGTGTAGAAAACAAACTTGTGAGAAAAACGTTCTCTAGTTTTTTTAGTCGGCTTTTGTAGTGTATTAAAAATGTGTAGATACTAGGTTTTGGGCACGTCATATCTCCGAATATCTTATAGCTATCAACAAACAGGCCAGGTTTAAACGTACAGAAAAACACAGTATATCCAAATATGTAAGAAAACTAATTTCTGAAAAAATGTTGGTTACTGTGTTTTGGAATGGAGCAGCTGCAATTAGCTGAGGTAATAAGGTACCCAATTTTGAAACAGTCCTTTGTAAACTTGTTCGCTATAGTATGAACGTTACTTCTACAGGGTCCGGCAATAGTGCGTCGGGCATCTGTAGCTCCTAGAATAAAATACTCGAGAATTTTGTTTTAGTGCAAACCTAAAGTATGTACCAGGATGTATTTCAGGAAAATATTTTAACTTCTATAGGGTGGCTCAAAAAAGTGTGAGTGGACCTGGATGATTTTTTTTAAATGGAACACCCTGTATATTATTGCATTTTTGGCTTCCTTTGAGATCACTTTACATAACCCTAAGATATGAATAAATATATTTCGATAGTTTCAGTGATAATAAAAAATAAATCCAAAATATATATTTTTCAGTCCTTCTTTGAAAAAATATTAAAAATACAGGAACTGTTCTAAAATGAAATCTATATTAGGTATTTACTTTAGATGGTCTGTTCTTACTTTGCTATAAATATTGTTATTGTATATGGTAATCGTAAATCATACAGGATGTTCAATATTCTACGCCAAACTTTCTAAAATATAAAATATTTTTTCTTTGTTTTTATAAATGGAACACCCTGTATATTATTTTTTTATTAGTTGGAGAGTTAAAAATGAACATTTTTTGTATTTAGAGTATTTCAAAATTTTTAACGGTTTCGCAGATACACGCAGTATTATCTCATATGGCGCTTTCAATGGTAAAATACGAGAGAAAAATCATTGGGTGGCTTTGATGAAAATTTGCTGTGGAAAATGCCATATGAAATATAAAACCGCAAATATCCGCGAAACCGTTAAAAATTTTGAAATACTCTAAATACAAAAAATGTTCATTTTTAATTATCCGTCTATTGAAAAATAATATACAGGGTGTTCCATTTAAAAAAACGAAGAAAAATTATTTTATATTTTAGAAAGTTTGGCGTGGAATTTTGAACATCCTGTATGATTTACGATTCTTATATTTATAGCAAAGTAAGTACAGACCATCTAAAGTAAATACCTAATATAGTTTTGATTTCAGAACAGTTCTTGTATTTTTAATAATAATTTTTAGAAAGACTGAAAAATATATATTTTTTATTTACTTAATTAATATCTCTGAAACTATCGAAATATATTTATTCATATCTTAGGGTTATGTAAAGTGATGTAAAAGGAAGCCAAAAATGCAATTATATACAGGGTGTTCCATTTAAAAAAAATCATCCAGGTCCACCCACACTTTTTTGAGCCACCCTATAGAAGTTAAAATATTTTCCTGAAATACATCCTGGTACATACTTTAGGTTTGCACTTAAACAAAATTCTCAAGTTTTTTATTCTAGGAGCTACAGATGCCCGACGCACTATTGCCGGACCCTGTATAATACGTCCACGGATTATCTTTACAAGAGGAAAAATGTCTTTATTATAAACATTTTGAGAAAAATGTATTCTTATAAAAAATATTGCTTGATCTAAAATGGTTAATCCCGTTTATACTTTTCCAAATTTCCATACTGTTTTAGAGAAAAATACAAGAATATGGAAATATAGTTGAATTTCTTCCCAAAAATCAAAACGCATTCCTATTTCTAATATAATTTCGTGTTCATTCTTTGATAGATTGGCAGTATTATTTTGATTAACGCCATTGCATTAAAGAAGCACAAAACTAACTTATATTCACCTTTCCCGTAGCACTGAACCAAATAAATTTTGTGCTTCTTTAACATATTAAAACAGCAAAAAATATGACGTTAATGAAAATTAATAAAAACCAACCAAACCAAACCAAAGAATAATAACCTAAAAATGATATTACTACAGAAACGCGTTTTAATTTTTGAGGCTTTCAACTATACCTTCATTTTTTAAAATGTTTTCTCTAGGCGGTATGAAAATTTGATAAATATCAACAGAATTAACCATTTCGGAACAAGCAAAAATTTTTTTATGAAGAATGTAAAAAAGTTATCTCCCAAAAAGTTTAATAATGATAAAAAAGTTGTTCCTCTTGTAAAAACATACTGTATGTTACCTCTAATGATATTTTACTTCATAAGTGTAAATCAAAATAAAAATTTTAACCTAATAAAACAATTTGATAATCAGAATTATTAATTATATGATGGATCATAAACTTACGTTCAATTTTCAGATGCATTGTAGATTCAGTTCGCCTCACTTCATTTTGAAAGTTACAAGCATAAACCCCTCTATCCGAAGGCAGAAGTTCATTCCCATTCGGCCTAGCTTTACCGTTAAATCTCAAAACACTCTGTACATTCACCGCTCCATTATTAGATTCGGAATATTCCGTTTTCACCTCGAACATATTCGCATCAGCTGTCAGTTCATCGTGATCTTTCAACCATTTCACGATAGGACGAGGTTTCCCTTTGGCGCTACACGAAATTGAATATGCTGCATCCCCCACTTTCCTGGTCTCAGTTGGTTTTAGTTTGTGTTTAAACGTTGGAGGTTGGTGAACTTCCAAATCCACCGAAGCCATTTCACCAGGACCTAGTTCGTTGGTAGCTTGACAGTTGTAAGTTCCCTCAGCCCCCAGATTTGCGTTGGCGATAGTGTACTTCGTTCCTGTCGCTAGAATGGTTGTTTGGCCGTCAACTCCCACTCTCAACCAGCGATATTGAGGTGCAGGCCAACCAGATGGTGAGGCTGTGCAAGTGAGTGTAACAGCACCTCCTTCAGAGACTACAGGTTTACTGGGTGATACTCTTGCTCGTCCAGGTCGATGGCGTACCAAGAGTTTGACAGTTGCATTTCCTACTCGCTCAAATCTGCGAGCACCTTGGCCTGAAGGGGTTAGGATATTAACTGCACGGCATACGTAGGTTCCAACGTGTTCAGCGGTCACGTGGGATAGTCGCAAAGCATCGCCGGTTTGTCTGAAGTCGGGCCTCTCTTCTTTAAGCTGTAAGAGAATCAGATATAAGCATGGTGTAGTTGTAATTATAAATATTTGATTTTTTTAATTGAACTAAGTTTATAATAACCTTTTCACTATTTTTTCAATTCTAGTATAACTATTTATTACTATTTTAAAAATTTATGTTATAATTCTGTTTATTACAATACAATATTACACAAATTTACTACAATACACCACAATACTTTATTTTAAAAACTTTAGGTACATCAAAAAATGATCAAAAGTGACGTAAAAGATCAAGTTTAATATCTGCTGATGTTAATATGGATAGAGAAACTGGGATCAAAGTTTAAGATAAAGTATTATAGTGTATTGGCTGTGGTATTGTGGATTTTTGAAGTTACTAAGTCAAACAAGATGAGAATTAATGTTTTCTTTATATAATATTTTGCTTTTCTACATAGATAAGAATGGTAACTTACCCATTCAATAGTAACTGGGCTAGGATTGGCTGTCACATTACATTTAATGTAAACCGATTCGCCTTCTTCGATGTCTTTCGTTTTGGCTTCTAAACTGACAATTGGAGCGTAGAGAACATCCAAAGTTATCTCTTTTTCACCGACTTTTCCTAAGCCATTGTCAGCACTACATGTATATTTTCCTTTGAAAAAAGAAATATTAATTAAATATCCAGCATGAATGTTTTATTACATTTATAGGCAAGTCAAGAACAAACTTCTTCAGAAAATTTATAAATTATTATTTATGTTTCTTCATTATGCAGGGTGATTTTGAAAAAAGTGCAAATATTTGTAGGGGTTGCATATTTAGACTCCAAGAACACGTCTATGAGGTTTTTTTGCCAAAAAAAAATGTTGAAAATCGTCCATTTTCTTTAACATTTTCTGTATATTTTAGGAAAGTTTTTAGAGCTATAAATTTTCCTACGATATAATTTCCATGGTTACGGCTTTACTCTATGGTTACGAAACTAAAAGAAATGCATATACAGACAAAATCCGGTGGCTCAAATTTTTTTTTAAAATTTATCATTTTTTTTTAAAACTTCAAACTTGAATAATTCGGTTATTTTTGACTTATTTCAAAAACGGTAAAGGAAAAATAAGTTTCTTTTATCGAGATCTACTAGCCTTGAAAATATCTGCACTTAAGACCCACCCTGTATATTTCATTCGATTCTATTATTAATAAGTTTTACTATACAGGGCGGTCCCAATTTTTATCCGGAAACTTTGGAAACATATCTATAAAAAGGTCCACAGACTTCGAGACAGAGGAAAAATCAAGTCCATTTAGCGTGTGTCGCAATTTTCACACTTTAAAAATTAGTTTTTTATAGCTACTATAGCAACTGCAGCGACTATGAAAAAAGCTGTGTAGTTTTCATAGAAAATAAGAGCACCTGTAATTCGTATGAGAATGTTATAAATCGCTAAAAGAGGTTCCAAATCTCTTGGATTTCTATTAATATTAAATAAATTTTATTAAAAATTGAACTAAAATTGTTAGTATCATAAAAACAATTCAAATTCAAAAATTGTATCAGTCAAATTCCCTCATTTACGGTGAATATTAAAGTAAATATAAATACAGCTCATTCTAAGCTCTACTTATCTTTAAGAAAAATTTAAACCATTGGTGCAATTGGGCCTTAATGCCATTTCGAATGAATAATAGTATTAATAATGTACATTTAATATACATAAACTTTATATCATAGTGTGTATTAAAACTACTAAAACACTTTTAAATTGGTATTATATTAACAACTTTTGTTTTTTTAATCAAAAAAAATAAAAGTAACAAAGTTCTCAATTAAAATATTTGTGGTCCTGAAAAGGACCTTTGTTTTCCCATGTTCGTCAAGGTAGGTATTGGGTAAACGGTAAAAAAAAACAGGATAATGAAATTTAAAAAATTACAAAAATTGTTCAAAAAAGCCTCCCTCTTGCATTAAACAATATTCCAAGCGATCATAAAATCCCCTCCTCACTTTGGATAACATATCAGAGGTGACAGTGTCAAAGGCATTAAATATTTTCTGCCTTAACTGCTCGAGGTTTTGAATTTCCTCATGGCCGTAAATTTTAGATTTTATGTACCCCTATAAAAAGAAATCATTCACCGAGAGGTCAGATGAAATTAAACATCAGTCTAAACAAAACTGTCATTTTTGAAAACTTGTCAAAATTTGGACACACGCTAAATGGACTTGATTTTCCTATGTCTCGAAGTCTGTGGACTTTTCTGTATAGTCTTAAAATGCTCGTTTCACAGATACAGGGTGAAGAACTTTCATTTTTATTTAGTGTTTTTAACTTCAAAAAATAATTTTTGACCATATACATAGTTATTTGACAGAAAAGAAAAATTTAGAAACATTTTTTTTTAATTAATCATAATATTTTATAGAAGAATTATATGATAAAACAGTTTCTGTTGAGCCTTTGGCACAAAAACATCTCCAAATTTATTATTCCAGTCCAATAACTACCTAGCCAACATGTATTTTTTTGTTAATGATAATGTACTGTTTCTTTCTATTCCATATATAATATCTTAAGAACAGTTGCTCGTAGCGATCTTTACCCAGAGACCTTTTTTACGAAAAAAACAGAGGAAATGTTTTTTTCTCTCTTAGAAATGTAATACAGGTTCGGACGAAAAGTTGTTACTTTTCAGAGAGTTAAAATACATAGTAGGTGGTGAGATCTACGAGTAGGGGACATCGAAATAGAATTTCTCATATGAAAAAAACACCAAGACACCAATTTTTATCCAAATATCGACGTTAAAACAGATAGAAATTATTAAAAAAAAATCTACACGCTGTATCTCCAAAACGAAGCAGAATTTTTATACGAATATGCATATATTTATACGAATTTCTTTACTGAGTTTTAATTACAGAATATGTTTCCAAAGCTTTGCGATTCCAACTCGGACCACCCTGTATATTTATTTAAATTCTATTATTAACAAATTCTACTCTATATTCTAAAAAGATGTTCTCTTATATTATATTTCCTTACCTGCATCTTGTATAGAAACTCGATGTATAATATTATTATAGTTCGCACTGATGAACCTTCCATTTCTCATCCATCTGACACCTGTCACTTTGGGTTTGGCATCGACCGAACACTGCAGAGTCGCCTGCGAGTCTCTTTCCACTCTGAGCGGATTTTCCGGGCCGACATCCACTCTGGGAAAGTCTGAAAATAAACGATTTCTATTAGGTTTAATTAATTCAATCGTCGTTCAGCTAAAATCTCGAAAAGTTATGATTAATTTAAATTTTATCTCTTCATTAAAGGATTAGGTCGATCGAAAATGAAGTCTAAACGTTCGTTGAAGCGTGTAAGAAGACAATAGATTTGCTTAAATAGATCCTTAAAGAAAGTTTCGGGTTCTAATTTGGAAGGGAATTGGAAAATATTGGTTTGAATTTGAATTATTAGTTAGTTTGCATGGAAATACGAACTGCAAACCATAGGCAGAATACACACAATACATACAACTTACAAGCGTACAACAACTTCAATCTCAGCGTGTGAGATTGATCATTTTCATTGTTAGTATACGATTTAACTGTGTTTTTACTATTTTTTTTTTAAATTTAGAGTTAATTTATTGAACTATTAGCAATGTACCAATGAGTATGATAAAATAAAAAAATCCTAAACGATAGATCTTGCTTCGTACCTGGCTGTATAAGAACTTACAGTGGAAGAAAGACAAATAAAGAATGGGGTGAAAGAAACCAAAGCCTTTTCAAAGGTCCTAATGTAAGTGGTATATCTAATTAATTAAAAAAATATGGATAGATGTTAAGAAAAACATTCAAATTATATACTGTCAGTGCACAGATTAATTTTAGATTAATTTGTGCACAGATTAATTTTAGATTAATTCGCACACATTTAATTTTAACTCTTTTGAAATAAATTGAGTTCACTATTTATTCATTAATATTTTATTTACGAAAATTTACCTTTACAATTATTAGATGACATTGAATATAATACATCTTGAATTTAATTCTCTACGAAACAGTGACAATTTGCAAAACTTTGCTAATGACATTAAAACTTAAATTCAGAAAATCTAAAGAAAAAACACTATTGGACACAGGAAACATTTCAGCTTAATGTGCATATTCTCTGGTTTCAGCTATAAAAAGTTATGGGATAGAAAGGGTGCAACAGTAGTGTTCATCTTCACTTTCCATTGAAGTTATTCCTGATAGAATACTTTTAATTTTCGTGATTCAGTTTCTGTCAATTGCCGTAAAACCACTACTGGTTTGTTACGAAAGTTTTTAATGTTTTTAAAATGGTATCACACTGAACTGCATGTAAACATATCAATTTTAAATGTTTTTATGAAAAACTATTAATAAATCACTAACACAAACACACCATAAACTATTTAATTCGCATTTGTCATCAAGAAACAACTCTGGAAACAATTACTGTTTACATCAAATCAAAGGTTGAACTGATGATATTTGTTGCTGGAACTTCTATCTTTTTTGTACAACAGTTCTCGGGAAGATTTATTTTAGCAGCTTATATTTTTCTTCGGCCGTGTGTGCACTAAAAAGAACCATATAATGAAACAATTTTATAATAACAACTTAGAAAAAGAATATCTAAAACCGGCATCTGATATAAACTTCTAACTTACTTTTCAAACTCAAATTTAAGGTTTTGTATTCACAATTTTAGCCACGCACATTGTTCAATTAGAAAAAACCACGTTTCTAAAAGCTAAATCTTGTAAAAATATGCCCAAATATTAACTGAACTCTATAATTTATAACAAAATAGTAATTCTTGCCATAAGAAGCTGTGTATTTTTCAATCTCTTTGATCACATGCGCCCCTAACGGCGATTTTCGAACTTCATTTAGATCATGAAATCTGGGCCCAAAATTTTTGCGTTCGATTCGCCTCCTCCTTTTAGACTCCAACTCAATAACTCTTTCAGTCTGAACCAGCGTTGCCACCTCGGTTTCGCAGTTCCGCAATGAATTTTCTCGTGATTTTTATAAATGTCTAATGTCTCTATAAGTACTAGATCTAACAATAAAAAGTACTATTACGAGGTTTACGTTTTTTTAGTTAAATTTTAGGATTAATAGGGGATCATGAAGTGAAAATACTGGAAATATGTCGGCACTTACTTATTAAAATTAAATTTTCTCATAGTCTCATTTCTTCATAGTGTACACCATAATTCCTCTGCGGTTTACCCCTCGTATAATACAGTCTAATATAAATATAAATGTCTCCAAAAAAATTCTATATGGATATTTCGCCACTGCGAGAAAATCTACTACATGTTCGAATTAAAGAATGAATAAATTAACTTTCACAAATCTAAGATTTGTCAGCATTCATGGCACACAGGGCACAGAATAAATTTTAACAACGCCAAAATTACGCCTTTAATAGAACGTCAACGGTTTTTGTAGACGTGTCTGTTTATAAAAAAAAGTGTTCTCGAATAGTTGCATATAAATATTTTAAATAGTTTTTTTATTCTGTGCATTTTTTTGCTTCCGACGACGGAAAGAGATACACTTTTAAGCATTTTTTTGTTTGTTAAGCAAACTTGTTAATCAGTATACCTGATAAGTGCTGACAATTAGTCTCCGTTGGATTAACGCCCAGCAGTGTTTACAAAAAATAACTATTTTATTTTGTAGATTTTCTTGCAGTGGCGAAATACCTATATAGGATTTTTTTGGAGAGATGAATCCGCCACATTGGTATAGACATTTTTTACAAATAAATGTATTGCTCAGGCGTCTGTAGAAGTTAGTAATGTATGGCTATCGTTTATTTGATTTTAATAAACATAGCATAAATAAACCTGACATAAGTAAAAATTATAAACAAATAAAACCAATCACATACAGAGAAAGTTTGTAGGCTTTTTGGTTTTACCTCATTAGGTAAGTAATTATTGTTACCAGGCAGTAATTGTTAATTTTGAGAAAATGTGTCTGACTTTTCCGTGCACTTGAAGAGTACGATTGGATCATTGTTCAAAGTTCTGGTTTCAAAGTTCAAAAGTTTTTAATTAATGATGTTAGGTAAATTAATTATACAGGGTGCTACAAATTCGAGGCACGAGCATTGGTATCTCGGTAACCGTAATAGATACGAACATGGTTAAATTGGGGCAAAGTTGCGCCTTGGGATGTTTTAAGATGCCATTAAAAAAGTTTTAAAAATTTCAAGGATTGCTGAGTTTTTGAAAAAAACGGATTTTTTTGAAAATGAATTTTATTTTTTCCTCTCGTCACTTTTAAGAAAATAAAAAAAACTAATTGGCACATTCTCATAGCTACTTTATGGAAAGAATACTATCATTAAAGAAAGTGTAAAATTTTAAGTGTATGATTGTTCTTGATTATAGAAATTATTTTTTTCCGTGTACCGAGATACCAATGCTCGTATCTCGAATTTGTAGCACCCTGTATACCTCGTCAACCGGTTTCATTATTTGATTATTTATCTCGAGCCTCAAGTACTTTACAGCCTTATCTAAAAAGACACCCTGTTAAAAAAATTAATTAACTTAACTTGCGCCGCGACATCTTAGTGTCAATCAAAATGCCGACTTTTATATTCCGTAAAACATCTAAAACTCATAACAAAATCTTGACGACTCGTAGCACGTTGCTGCCAACGACAGGCGGTAATACTTCTAGTCTATTTATACGAAACGGAATAAAAAGAACGTTAAAGATGATCGAGAGCCACTAGGAAGTCGGATTAGTCAAGTAATGAAAGCGAAAGACAGCTTTTTTTCGATTCGATAGCAAAGATTAGTTAGTGGTTGCGTCGCCGGCAGGAAACTGGTTTTATAAACTGGAAGCGCGTGTTTATTTTTGCTACAAAAATAGCAATTTCATAAATTCCGCCGCAGAGTAGCAGGAGATTATCTGTCAGTCTCTATTTTGCCTTTGATGCAGTTTTATATTGATTTGTTTAGCCTGCGGAATTGCTATCTTAAGGTTATACTAAGGGCTGGCAAAGGTTCGTTTTGGCTCGAGATTTCCGTATGTAAGAAGAGTACAATGCGTTTATAATGTACTGAACAAAGACAGAACAGTGAAAACGTTGCCAAGCGTATGAAATAAACCGAGAATCTGTGCACATCGTTAAAAGACGTGGAACTTAAGGGTTGATTCTCACTATAACTTCCGTTTCCATTCCATATTCGTTCCGTATTTTTATTGTATTGACGCTATACGTAAGCTTCCGTTCCGTATCAGTTCCATACTTTTTATTGTACAATTTATATCATTAGGAAAGTTTTATTTTAAAAATTTGTATCTGTTGAAACAAGTAATATAGTATATTTATATTAGATCTAAAATAGCCGAATAGAAGAAAAAAATTATAAAGTTTTGATATGTTGAGATTAGACGCACCAAAAGGAGACTTTTCAAAATCAAAAGAGTTCTTAACTCTAAAGTGTGAGCTTCACCCCAAAAAACCACCCCCAATACGCCCTTCGATGGTTTTTCGCTTTTTTTCTCAGAACCCGTTGGTCCCACAAAAAAATGTATACTTACCAAAAACATTTCCTATAAAATTTGCTACAAAAAAGGTTCTATTCATTATTTATATTTATCCCATGCATTTCGAGCAATAACCGTTTGAAAAATGGAGTACAAAAAAAATACAGGTCGCCTTTTAAATTATAGTTTCCCAAGGTATTTTAACGTGCTAAATATACACGCAACAGATATAATACTGTATAATATAAACAAAAACATTGCCTATTCCACTAAACTAACATTCATACTTTCATCTACGAGGCATGCTTTTTAAGGAAGTACCGTTTTGCGATTCCGCCGCCGCAGCTCTACGGTCGGCGTTCCGTGCATGCGCGCTGGTTACCTACATCTCTTGTCTATGCACAGACGCCAGTACAGTCTGATTCTTCATTGTATACGTTGTTTATTGAGTGTTTAAGATGCCTCCGACAATCGTGAGCCCCGCCGATTGTGAAGTACGGGCTGTCATACGATTTCTTAGTGCTAAAGGCGTAAAACCGATCGATATTCATCGTGAGATCTGTGAAGTTTACGGACAAAACATTATGAGTGATGGAATGGTAAGGAAATGGGTGAGAGCATTTAAAGATGGCCGCACAAATGTGCATGATGAAGAACGGAGTGGGCGTCCTTCGGTCGTTAATGAAGATTTGGTGCAGAAAGTGGACGAAAAGGTGAAAGAAAACAGACGCTTTACAATTTCATCATTGTGCGACTACTTTCCTCAATGTTCTTGTAGTGTTTTGTATCGCATTGTGACCGAGAACTTGAATTACCGGAAATTGTGTTCACGTTGGGTTCCGAAAATGTTGACGGATTTGCACAAAACCCAACGTTTAGGCAGTGCATTGACTTTCCTTGAGCAGTACCACAATGAAGGTGAAGATTTTTTAGACAAAATTGTTACTGGTGACGAAACATGGGTGGCCTACGTCACACCAGAATCGAAACAACAGTCCATGGAATGGCGACATTCATGATCACCCAAAACAGTGAAGTTTAAGCAAACAATTTCTGCCCGGAAAATCATGTGCACAGTTTTTTGGGACAGAAAAGGAGTATTGCTAGTGGAGTTTCTGCCTCGTAATGAAACAATCAATGCAGCATCTTATTGTGAGACATTGAACAATCTGCGCCGTGCAATCCAAAACAAAAGACGTGGCAAGTTGAGTAAGGGTATTGTTTTGCTGCATGACAATGCCCGTCCACATGTGGCTAATCGGACCAAAGATCTCATCAAATCTTTTAAATGGGAAACTCTAGATCATCCTCCATACAGCCCTGATCTGGCACCCAGTGACTACCATTTATTCCTGCACTTGAAGAAACACCTGGGCGGGCAAAACAGTTGTGATACAGTGGTTAACCAGTCAGGCGGCAGAATTTTATGAGGAGGGTATTGAAAAACTGGTGCCACGTTATGACAAGTGCCTCAATATTCACGGAAATTATGTAGAAAAGTAGATTAAGGTACAGGTTTTCATGTAAAAATAAAATTATTGCGATATCTTTGCACGTTTTTTTTTAATTCCAAAACGGTACTTACTTAAAAAACATGCCTCGTACATATTGTCATCGTCTATAGTTTTTAGAATGTGCTCAGTATTCGAACAACTTTGCCCACGACAGGTTAAATAATAATTTATATTTTTGACAAGAATAACATTTTCTGTGCTATAATCGTTTTCGAGAAAAACTAGAAAAATCACCGCAGTGCGTATTGGGGGTGGTTTTTGGGGGTGAAGCTCACACTTTACAGTTAATTTTAAAAATTAATTTTAAAAAGTCTCCTTTTAATACGTATAACCTCAACATATCAAAACTTTATAATTTTTTTTTCTAAATATGCTAATATCAACGTACTAATAGATTTAATTAAGAGGCGAAAGAATAAATAAATATCAGCAAAATTTTAACAGAGTTGTGAAATGTAAGAACTTGACTGTTTCCGATACGCTTCAGTCCCTCCGTCAAAAAATGTATGGAAGAAAAGGATATGGAACGGATAGTGTGCATTGTCCTATTCATTTACATGATATAATATTTTATGTAAACGGAACGGAAACGGAAGGGAGCTGATATGGAATGGTATAGTGAGAATCAACCTTTAATGAGACATAATCTTTATAAAAATTAAAAAAAAAATTAAGAAGAAAAACAATAAAAAATCAATGGAATTACGCAACTATTTTACCGAAAGCGACTGCACTGTTCTTCAGGCTCGGTCTACTACCGTTTAATCGAACTAGTAAAAAAAAATGATGCGACCCGTCAATAAAAATTCGACAAATTTGCAAGCGATCTAATATCAATCAAAATATATTGCTGTTTATTTAACTGGGTTTTGTAGTAAATTAATCATGCTCCAATATTTTGTCTACATTCTTGAAATTCCTTTAATAGGCACAAACTTACTTTATATCTTCTGGAGTAACTAAAAAACAGAAAAACAGTCAAGAAGTTAAAATTACACAAACAAATGCTTATTGACAAGAGATAAATACAAATTTAGTGACTTCCCGGGATGCGATTGTGGATAATCTCTGGAACGAGCAGTGACGCGGATGTTTTCCTGCATTAAAATGCGACAACAGCTGCCGATCGCGCGCCTAATACCGATTTAATAAATTGCGTAACGAAACCGGTTTGTCTGTCAGACAGAAGCAGCGACGAAAATATTGTAATCAGCATCAGGCGTCAGTTTGAGCCAATGGCCGATATACACTGCAAATTTTGAGAGGGAAGGCGCATTAGCATCATTGAACGCGTGGCAAGCATTATTAAGGCTGTATTTCGTTGCAAAACCAGGCGAACCAGACCGTTAAACTACGGTACGGAGCGGTTCCTGAAAAATATCGGTTTGATACGGAACGGTTTGGTAAAACACTGGAAACGTCAAATGTTGACGTTTTCTAAATTTCAATACCTCTATTATAAAATTTATCTTTTATACATTTTTAATGTTTTATATTCTCTGCTTTTACGTTTGCTTCTGTTCAATGGAGTTTAATATTGAAAAGTACTTTATTAATAAACTATTAAACTCGTTAGACAGCTCAAGTCATGATTTGCAGGGCCAATATTAAAACAGATCAATAATAAATAAACAAATCTAATCAATATTTTTATAGCTTACAAAACATTCAAGATTACTTGTTGTCTTGTTTTTCATGTTTTTGTTTAATTGTTCCTGACTTTAAAAAACAATGGCTGCATGGTAAGTTTAAATTGTCCTAAAAAGTCATTCTATTTAGTTAATGAAATTTATTTACCTTTACTGCCTACCTCCATTGCTTTTGGATGTAAATACCAAATATTATTACAAATTTTAGAAATTAAATAAGAATTTCACTCGAACTTCCAATATTTGCTTGATTTCTGTCACATAAATGACATTGATTGACAAACAAAATCAGAAAAACCAGCTTTCTCTCGCTGGTTAGTTTGGTAACAGTTATAACCGAATTTTTCAGGAACCGTGTTCCGTAATAAGAAAACTTTCAGGAGACCGATAGAAACGGAACATAAAACCATAACCAAGGTAGGCAACGGAATACACCCTAAGTTTGAAATTCAAACGTCATTTGCTAAAAAGACGAAGCGGATACGGGGTGTCCAATTTTCGTGTGTTGAATGGGGTTTTTCGTTTACGAGTAGAGATACATAAATGCGGTTCTTACACATCTGTGCTATTTTCTATGAAACTAAAATGCTATACACAGATTTGTCGTAACCTCCTTGGTTTCAGAAATACTAAGACAAATTGGAAAAATGCTCGACACCCTTCGAATCTTGGTTTTTTTATAACTTATCGAAAAGATGAAAAATGAATCCCGTAGAGTTTTTTACGTAGTGGTGTAACTAGTTTTTATTGGGAGCTGTTATTCTCAAAATATGACTCAAATTTATATTTTATGTAAACGGGACATTGTCTCCCGAAGAAAGGGTTTTAACAAGACCTTAGATTGAAGCTAAAAAACAACGGCGAATGCAGATTATTTGGGGAAAAAATGGAAAAACACCAGAACACCTCACCACTGAGTGCGTCGAGACGACAGCCATTCGTGATACAAACTTTGGTACGACTAATATCGGAGATAGGGAACTACCGTCTCAGATACTGGCTTTTACCAAAACCCTCAGACTGTATGATGAGTAATAACTTAAGAAAGGGAGACAAAATATATCTATAAGGTCGCGGTGGGTAACTTATCCCTTCCCATACAATCCAAAATCAACAATCTTCATATAAAAACAAACTATAATATAAAAGTTAAAATCAATATTTGATATAATATCTGATATATCCAATATATATCGACATGTGTCGAATATATAGCTTCGAAAAAGTATATCGAAAAGTTATTCAAGTATCTCAGAATAAAATAAAAGAAACAGCCTACGTGAAAAAGTTTAGTGTGACACTTATTTCTTTTTTTATGTCCAGAAAATGTAATACGATAGTGTAATTTTAATAACTTAAACAACACATACACGTTTTGTATCATCTTGTCAGCATCAAAATGAAATTCTCTTTCATTTTAAACTGGAACTAGGGCACTATTTATACTCTTGTAAAAATATTTTACGTTTACAATAGAATTTTTGCCGGCTACACGTCAAACAACGGCAAAAGGGAATATTTGAACAAAAATTTAATAAAAGCTGAAGGTCCGCGAATACGAATAAGTTTTTCTTTGTTGGAGCTCTCTTGGCTTTCTATCGGTTTAGTGCAAATTAGTTATACGATTTTTTTGTGGTTTCGTATGTATGAAAACAGGAAATATATGAGCAATCTGATTTTTTGTAATTTAATACTAAACTTGAAATACATGTATAATAAGATATGGTACATCTAACAAAATAACGTAATATTTTAGAGATTTATAATGAAATATATGTAAGCTTTTGTATAATAATAGTTGATAATAGTTATTTTTTTATACAAGACTATAAAATGGTATTTTCTTCCGAAATTAATTCACTTGCGATTTCATCGCTCGTGAATTAATCTTTTCGGTAGACGACAGTGCAATTTTATCGTCGTGTATAAAACAATACTTTTTTTCCATAGCAAGTTACGTTTTAAAAAATATTCAGAAATTATTATTTCAAGGAATTTTTTACGAGCAGAAAAAATATTGTGCTCGGTTGGCGTTATTTTCTATGTAATTTGACAAATAAATAAAGCTGTCTCTTTAGTTGTCAGTTTTGAGTCAATATTTTTTAGTTCTCTTTCGTGTCGATTGCTGATTGAATTGAAGCCAGAAATTGCTCAAAACGAAATAAGTAAATTACCAACAGATATTCAGACTGAGGCGACAAACGCCATATCCAAACTACTTCCATTTAAATCCCGAATAACTTCTGAAAAGGAATACAAAAATTTTCAAAAATGGAAGCAATTAAAAAACGTGCGAGATGAAATAAAGTTTTTAACCTATCCTCGCTGTTAAAGTATCATTTAATGTACTCTTGCGGTTAAAGTACTATTTTTGATAATTTTATCTTGTTAGCGTTTAATTTATTAAAAATAAAATAGTGTAATAATACAGGAGTAATATCCATCCATATTTTATAAATATAGAAATATCGATCAGTAGATTTTCTTTGAAAATTGACAGGTTGCTATATCCTAATTTATTTTGAGATTAGGGAAACAATTTTTGTTACCATGAATAATATAATTTTGAAATAAGTTACTGTGACATTTACTTATTTTATTTAGATACTGGCAGTTATTATATTCACATATACCGGCTGAGTCTTAAATAAGAGCAAATATTTTCAGAGTTGGTAGATCTGGATAAAAGCCACATATTTTCTCTTTACCGTTTTAAAAATTAGTCCAAAATAACCGAGTAATTTTAGTTTGAAAATTTCAAAAAAACACTGAAGGCTGGATTTTCTTTCTTGTTACAAACGTCTTGTTGGAATCTTGTTAGAAATTATTTTTTTTAATGAAAAACTAAAAAATATTTCCAAAATTCTTTTTAAAAAATCAAAATTTTGATTTTTTTACGAAAAATCCTCATAATCGTGTTTCAGGGGTCGAAATATACTTACTCTAAAAATATTTGCACATTTAAGACTCACCCTCTATATGTAGCATAATTTCTCTGTATGTGATTCTCCCTCCGATATCTGTAAATTTCTACAAAGCCGTAATTAAGAGAAGAATACTTTGAATACACACATTTTTTTTATATTGGGCAGTAATAGCAAACTCTAGACAATATTTTTTTATTCATATATCGAAAAATGTTAAATATTGATATGGTACAAGGTGAACAAACGAACCTGATATACAGGGTCGCTGTTATGTATGAAAACGTTCGATTACTAGGTAAAATATAGAAGGTACAACAAAAAGTTAAATAAAATAGTTATAGGGTTTATAAATATCTATTAGCGGGTAATAAATTTAAGTATACAGGGTCGGTCTTAAAGTCGTGGCACATCAAAGTTTTATTTTTTTAATAGAACCCGCTGTATATTATTGCATATTTCGGTTCTTCCTTCAATTCTAAGCAAATATCGAAACACACACAATGTACCTCAAACCAACCTTTTCCGAGTTACTGATTCTTGAAAATATCACTTAAACAATTTCATTTCATTAATTTCGATATGTTCAGTTTCATTTAACGATGCAATTTTGCCGAAACTGTGATACTTAATAGTATTTAACATTATTTCTCAGTTAGCATTTATAGATGAATAAAATGAGTGTATATTAAGTCTAAAAATTACAAAATTTCCGTTAAACATTTCAATTCTTCAATTTATGTACATTGTGTATTACGATTATTGCTTAAAATTGAAGGAAGAATTGAAATATGTAATAATATACAGAAGGTTTCATTTAAAATATAAAGCTTGATGTGACACAACTTTATGACTGACCCTGTATACTTAAATTTACTAGTAGCTAACAGGAATTTAAAAACCCATTACAACAGTATTACAGTTTCGGCAGAATGGTATCATTAAATCAAACCAAACACTTCGAAATTAATTAAATCGAATTGTTTAAGTGATATTTTCAAAAGTCAATACCTCGGAAACGGTTGCTTTGAGGTACATTGTGTGTATTTCGATGTTTGCTTAGAATTGAAATATGTAATAATATACAGGGGGTTTTATTTAAAAAAATGAAACTTTGATGTGCCACGACTTTATGAACGATCCTGTATACCTAAATTTATTACTCGCTGATAGATATTTAAAAATCCTATAACTTTTGTATTTAACTTTTTGCGGTACCTCCTATATTTTACGTAATAATCGACCGTTTCCATGCATAAAAGCGACCCTGTATAAATTAATGAATGGTAACTATACCCAGAATTTCCTCCACTATGAAATTTCTTTGTCAAAGAACTTTTATAAAAGATATTCGGTGAAAAATTTGACATTGTTAATAAACAACATTTCATAAAATGACACGTATTACACGGTCAAATACTTTGATAAAATAAAATCTTTGACAAAGAAATTTGATAGTGCAATACGGGCCTAATAAATAACAGACAGGTATCATTCAGATTATTCAACTCCTTCTGTAAAATCTGACTCCATCACACCGTATTCCAAAACCCTAATTCCATCGAAACCGTGCACCACAAAAGCCGCGAAACGATGAACCGAATTTAAAGTCGGATATCAATCCGTAAATTAGAAACATGTAGCTCGGCGTGGCGGCCCGCCCATCAGCCTTGCACGAAAATTGATTGTTTCTAATTCAAGTTTACGCATAGTTCGGTTTGGGCTTTCGTGTTCGGCATAATTACGGAGGGAGTCACTCGCTCAGTCACGCTGGCAAGACGAGCGACGATGCTGCCGCCGCCTTCAGCTTTCTTGTCAGGTCGCTGGCAGGATCGTGCATCCATGCAGAATATTCGCCAATAAATATTTAACATGTTCCGTGGACCGACAGCTGTGTACGCTCTAAATTTACAACGCCAGTAGTTGCTTTATATATGGCATCTTGTTTGTATCATATAAATTCGATGAAATACATTTTTCACAAAAGTTTTTTTTGGTAAACAGTAGAATTTTCTACTGTTTACCAAAAGGTTAAAATGGTGGAGATGTTTTTACACGTTTATAATTTTTATCTTGTAGCATTTAAATTGTGAAAAATTTGAAACTGAGTTCTGTGACTTATAAAACAGCAAAACACAGACAGAATTACTAGAAAAAAAAACTGAGACAGAATTCTAAAAACAAAATGTTGTTTTTCGTCTAAAGAACCCGTGCAAATAGACGAGATTGTTTCAAAAAGGTTGTTCTTTTTATGCAATACCCATATTTGCATTTTATATATCATTTGAATATTAGTAGATTCTGGGTACAGTTAACATTCGTTAATTTATATATCAGGTTCGTTAGTTGACTTCGAATATCTTAATTTATTAATAATTAATCATCAATATTTAACATTTTTCGATAAATGAATGTAAAAATAGAGTCTGCTATTACTGCCAAATAAGTATAGAAAAATGTGTGTATTCAAAGTATTCTCCCTTAACTTTCCTTGTAAAAATTTACAGATATTGTGAAACCAGATACAGAGAACTTATGCTATATATAGAATATTTTTATGGATAGTATATTTCGACCCCAGAAACACGATTATGAGTTTTTTATCTGACGGAAAAAAATCAAAATTTTGAATTTTGAATTTTTTAAAGTTTTTTTAGTTTTTATTTAAAAAATCATATTTTTTTCATAATATGGCAACATATGTAGTAGATTAAATATACAAGAAAGAAAACCCAGAAAAAGGTCCATTGTTTTTTTTTGGAAATTTTACAAAGTAAAATAACTCGGTTATTTGGGAGTTTTTTTTTGGAAAACGGCAAAGAGAAAATATGTTTCTTTTACCGAGATCTGCCAACCCTGAAAATATTATTTGCACTTATTTAAGCGTCATCCTGTGTATGTGAATATAATAACTCCCAGTATCTATACTATCTGATAGCTGTGTACGCTCTAAATTTATTTTACTCTAAATTAAGGCAAGTAGTTGCTTTATATATGGCGTCTTGTTTGTATCATATTTCGATCAAGTATGAACAGTAGAATTTTTCAGTATTTATTTCAGCAGAAAAAGATTAATAAAGATGTATTAAGTCAAAAATACGTAAAGTTGCTAGGTAACTACTATACCGGGTGTGTTTCAAAATTGGTTCACTCATATAACTTACTTAATTTTTCAGATAAAAAAAAACGAAATCTGGCTCCTTGATTAAAAATTAGTATTTACAGCGATGGCACTCTAGATTGAAATTTAATATACGATTTTTTTCTAAGAAAAGATATCAAAAGTTGACATATGATATTCATAGTCATTCTATTCAGAGTGTCTTTTTCTATCGAATAAAGTAAAAAAATACCGAGGGTGCATTTAAAAAAAAATCAGAAGTTGTAATCATTCCCGATGAAACAGGAAGTGACCGAACACAATTGAATACATCAATCAATCCTAATTTATGTCATATACTAACATACCAAATCTCATTTTTTCACGTTTTTTTTGGACTTATTTCAAAAACGGTAAAATGAAAATATTTTTTACAGTTATTCGAGATCATAAACCAGCCCTAAAAATATTTGTACATATTTAAGACTCACCCTGTATAATAAAGATAAATAATATATCATGTGGTGCATTGCCGTTGCAAACATAGTATCAACGTATCGTATCAACTCCGTAAAAATCTATTAATATCTATTTACTTATAAAAAAAATAAAAACTATTTAGACAGTTCAGACTCCCTAAGTTTCCAACTACGATACACCACCCGGTATGCTTATTAACCTAAACAAAATATTTTTAACTATTAATATAATCTAGTTATTATCTTATTATTACTTATTTTATTTCAATATTGAGATTTATTTTAATCGCATATACTAGATCTGGTCACTTCATCTGCGTGGTCTGTATTTCAATGCATGCGACAGAGATAAATATAAATGACCGGTTGACAAACAGAGAGACAAAATAAACAGTGGAATAAACAACGGCTACAGTGTTGCATTTTAAAAACTTCGTTTATACTATTGTTACAGCTGTAGTAAAATGAGTAACTAATAGACCCTAGATGCAACATTTTTCATAAACGCCTACTAGTGCGATTTGAATATTGATGCAAAATATGGTAATACCGCATATAAGAAATGTATCAACCCAACTTTTATGTCTTTTTAATACATTTGATTTTCCATTAAGCTATCTACATTACTGTCTTACACGTTAAAATCCAGACCACGCAGTTTCGATGATCAAATCTGTAGACCTTGCATAATTTATCTGTATCTGATACGCAAACACACAGGTTATATTTAAATGTTTTTTACGGTTTTATATATTCGTTTATCTAGAAAATGATATATATTGACTATCAATCATAATTATAGGCCATGCAACAATTATCAAAACCTATCGTTTAATAAACAAGTAGTGTAATTTATGAATTAATAATTATTTTTAGATATTTAAGTTTAATTACATGTTTGGCATTTTTCTCATTAAAATTATGATGTAAAAAAATATTAAGACTGTCTTGTTTTAATTATTCCATAGAGTAAATTTAGTTTGAAACTAACATTGTATCTCCTCATATCTATTTGTAGTATTCCTCTTCTAAATTATTCAGGAAAATCGATTCTAAGCCCGTGAACTACAACATTTAACAAATATTGTTTTTCAAATATGACATTAAATATATATCAAAGAAAAACATATTTATTACAGGCTATTATAAGGCGATATTAAATAATTACATGCAAGGAAATTATTCTCTTATAATGAAAAGACCTATTTTATCAATTCTTTGTTTTTTTATTTATTTGTACTGATTAGTAGTAATTTTTTCCATAGCAACTGTTAAAATTGAATGATATCATATTATATATTAAATGATACTTTAACAGCGAGGATAGGTTAAAAATTTTATTTCTTCTCGCACGTTTTTTAATTGCTTCCATTTTTGAAATTTTTGTATTCCTCTTCATAAGTTATTCGGGATTTAAATGGAAGTAGTTTGGATATGGCGTTTGTCGCCTCAGCCTGAATATCTGTTAGTAATTTACTTATTTCGTTTTTAGCCATTTCTGGCACCAATTCAATCAGCAATCGACACGAAAGAGAATTAAAAAATATTGACTCAAAACTGACAACCAAAGAGACAGCTATATTTATTTGTCAAATTACATAGAAACCAACGCAAACCCAGCACAATATTTTTTCTACACGTAATAAATTCCTTGAAATAGTAATTTCTGAATATTCTTTAAAACTTAATTCGCTATGGAAAGAAATATTGTTTTATACACGACGATAAAATTGCATTATCGTCTTGTACAAAAAATAACTATTAATTGATAATGTCTCTATTACGATGTATAATTATTTACATAGAACTCTCCTAAAATAAGATAGCAAACTTTAGGTTAATAAATGCACTTTAAAACTTCGTTATAACACACATAGGTGTTTGTAAATGAAATATTGAGAATATTTAAACCAAGGCTTTTCAAGACAATATGACTCTAACTATAAATCGACGTCAAACTTTCAATTGAAATTTGAACAATGTATCGAATATCAGAACATATTACACAATATTTAATAACCGGATAAAAAAAAACATGTTAGGTAAAACCTCGTTTTTACTACAGGCACAACAGTCGACTTTCTCAAGCCATTTTCGTAAAATAAAGCTCGATTATGTTCTTACAAAAGCCAACGCCGAAGGTATATAAGCGGCATGATTGATTATTAATACCGTAAAATATTTAAGGGCCTAGGAAAGTCGACCTGATAAAAAGACCACGGAATATAGCTTTTGGATCGGGGAATAATTATTGACGGTTTGGAAATCATGAAAATTTTATCGGCTCAATTAAAAATAATTGCGGCTCCGACTTCTTATTTTCTTTTTCCGTTCTTGGAATCTATTATTTTAAATAAACCATTATGTAGTAGATGAAAGGATAAGGCTTCAAAACAGGCATATTTCCCATTAAAGTATTTTTTCCTTGGTATACAGTTGCATTGCATACGCAGCAATTGTTTTTACAAGAGGAAAAACTTGTGTATTACTTCATAAAAAATTTTGCTTGTTCTAAAATGGCTAACCCCGTTTATACTTTTCCAAATTTCCAAAAAAAACAGTTGTTTTATGTTAAATATATAAGAAAATTTGTAAACGCTGTAGCGATTTTACTGCTAACTGCATCTTTGCCAAAAAAAAACATGAATTTTAGTTATCTAGTATCATGTAAACCGAATTTTTTTTTAAATTGGCGCCGGGAGGCACATATAGCTGCCCATACTTGATTTTTTTTATCTCAAAAACTACGACTTTGACTGATTTTGATGTTATTACAAATTTTGTTGCAAATATTATTCCTAATCTTAAATTGAAAACCGGCGTTTCGCTAGCTACTGTAATGTTGGAGTTACGATCTTTTTAAATTTTTAATCCCCTCCCATACCCTCTTACCAACCCCCCACCCCCACCAAAAACTAATGTCCAGATTCTCGGGTGCGACAGTATTTTTGTGCCAAATTTGGTTAAAATCGGTTTGGCGGTTTTTGAGTTATCGTGTTACAGACAGATATGTCCAGTTATAGACCATGAAAATATTTTATATTTAGGTCATTTATGACCTAAATAACTCATTTTGAGTGAAATTAAAAAAACTTTTTTTGCCGATCTTAATAGCCTACCATACCTGTTGGTATGGTCGGCTAAAAAACATACTAGGTGCACAGTGTTTGAAAACAAACAAAACATTAGTGTAATATCAATAATTGTAAAATAACCATAAGATTATTAGGATCATCTATTTTTTATTGTCTAGCTAAATTGTGAATGCTGCTGGTAAACTAAAAATATATTATAAATCAATATATATATGTAATATTGTAAGGGGGTACTTTATGTAGTTTTTTTGTGTTGTAATAAAAAAATACTCACATTGGACGCTTAAGGTGACTGTGGAGGTTAAGGGTTTATCTTTGGGTAAAGCTCTGTTCCAGACTTCGCATCTGAAGATAGCTTCGTCATCTTCTTTGGTCGGAGTAATAGTCAGGGTAGCTGTGGTCGGTTGGTCCCTCGATCCACCATTTTTAAGGGCAGCTTCCAGTGGATATACTGATCCTGAAAATAAAAACATAATAAATATTAGATTATTAATAAAAATCGTATAAAATATTTTATACAGGGTGGTCCGAAGTGTATTCCGGAAACTTCGGTAGCATATTTTGCAGATAAAATAAGTAAAAAATTTCGCATAAATGTATGTCCGAAACTGCTTAGTTTCGGAGATACAGGGTGTAGAAATTTTATTTTTATTTCGATTTTTTCCAAATAATTTCTAAAGTAACGTCAATATTTGGATTAACATTGGCGACTGAGGGTTTTTTGACATGAGAAATTTAATTTTGATGTCAATATGACTCCTGTTTGTAGAGGGCGCCACTTACATGTGTTTTAACTATTTTGAGGAGTAATAACTTTTCATCCGTACCTGTATAAAACTACAGAGTGAAAAAATATACATTTCCGCGATGTTTTACGTAAAAAATGTCTCTTGGTAAAAACCGCCACGAACAACCGTTCTCGAGATATTTAGAATAGAAATAGTCAGTACATGTCGTTATTGAGAAAAAATAAATATGTTGAGTTGTTGATATTAATTAGACTGAAATGATCAATTTGTAAACTATTTATTTTTTAAATTAATCATAAATTTTTCTTCGAAAAAATGATGATAAAATAGTCTCTGTTCAACTTTTGGCACAAAAACATTTGACAGGTAGGTTCAATTCCAAATATCTCGAGAACTATTACTCATAGCGATTTTTACCAAGAGACTTTTTTACGTAAAAGATATTATAAATGTATATTTTTTTACTCGTTAGTTGTATACAGTTACGGACAAAAAGTTATTACTCTTCAAACCAGTTAGAAAATATGTAGGTAGCGCCCTCTACAAGTTATAGACGTTACTTCAGAAATTATTTGCAAAAAATTGAAATAAAAATAAAACTTCTACATTCTGTATCTCAGAACCCAAGCATTTTAGAACACACACTTATCTAATTAACCCCCCTATTATACATTCTATATTGTACATGTAAGTTGTTTCGACAGGATTAGCAATTAAAGAGTGGAAATACGAAAGGGAGTAAGTGGCCAAAATTATTCTTTAGAGATAAATGAGGATAACACTGAAAATAATAAATGTTTACAATATCTTTTAAAATAGATAAAAAAATAGACGCTTTCGCTTGGTACTTGTAACTTTTGATATGGCATGCAGCATGGTATTTATTACGTTTCTAATGCAATAACTTAATATTGAAAAATTTGGCACTTACACCCTTTGGTATTTCCACTCTTCAATATTTTAACGATAAAATGTAGATCAATATTTATTCTACTAAAGAAAAAAATGCCGCTAAATAGAATTAACTCGCTCAACTACACTACGTATTTTTTGTGTCCCTCGTAATTCATTTAAATGTCGGTAGCGATTAAATTCCCGAGCCCAATATTATTTTATAGGTTTATAGGCCTCTCTCCATTCCCATCGTAAAAAAACCTAACGAAATAAATTTGTAATTCGGAATATTTTACCCCGATCGGTTGGAAAAATCAAATTTCGCGTCGCGCCAGCTAGGGCCTCGTTCACCAACGAAAAAAATATAATTGTACAAGTATAATACGCTTAATATTATAAAACACAAAAAGTCCAATCTATATGCAAATGGTCGCCGGCTAATATTTACATTTATAACGATTGTTTGTACTCGCCCACCGTGAGGACCAAATTGGCCGATTGTGATTTAAATTAATTTTTTCTTCGGCTTCCTTGTTTAAAGGGGTAGAACGCTCGGATTATCGGGATAATAAGGTTATGCGAAGGTGAAAAATTATAAGAATATTTACCGAATTATACAGGGTGTTCCAAAACAAATGCAAAAAAACTTTATAGTCTAAGAGCTAGCAAAGTTTTCGAGAAAGTATTTTAAGACGTCTGGCTCTTTGATATATCTTTTACTATGTTCCTAGAACAGCATGAGGCCTGTTTGGCTGCCGATACCCGTTGCTTTCACTACTGCGCATCGGAAGAAGATCCTATATATTTTTTTAATTTAGTCCTATAAATTCTAGTATTGAATGAAAATCGAACATCTCTCCATAGCGCAGTGCGTAGAGTTTCCGACCACGAGCGATGATTCAGAGTTCGAATCCGGGTCAGGTCAAAGACTTTTTTATTTTATTTTCGTTTTTATTCTGATAGTAAAGTATTAGAGGAACATGAAAATATAAAAAGCTGTATTCACAAAACAAAGAAACATTAGGAGAATATACCACTGTAAGAAATAAACAACCGGAGTACATAACACAAGAAGTAAAACAACTCATTGAGGAAAAAAATAGGAAATACAAAAATTATTTATCAAATAAAACAGAAGCGAATAGACAAGAATATAAAAATGCAAATAAGGAGGTGCGTACACAAATTAAAAAGGACAAAAATGAATTCTGGGAGCGGAAATGTAATCAAATAAATACGTACATAGGAGGAGCTCGTACGACTGAAGTATGGAGAACAATAAAAAATATGAAGAGAAACACTAACGAAAAATCATTTTCTCTTATAAGTATAGAGGAATGGAAAGAATACTACACGCAATTATTAACAGAAAATCGAGAAGAATAATTCATGAACAACGCAAATAATGTATATAGAGATATCACAGAACATAAGAACTCAACACCTATTACAACGGAAGAAATAGAAGAAGCGGTTAAAGAAATGAAAAATGGAAGAGCACCCGGACCCGGAGATATTGTAATTGAAATGATCAAGTGTGGGGTGGGATAACACTATATGAGAGAATTAAAAGCTTATTTAATAATTGTTTACAAGAGAGAAAAACACCGAGTGAGTGGAAAATTGGATATATTTCACCTCTGCATAAGAAAGGAAACAGAAATGATCCAAATAATTACAGGGGGTTGTGCGTCACTGCTACTTTCACGAGACTCTGGGGAAGAATTATACAAAACAGAATAAGAGCTGAAGTTGGAAACTCTATATCCGAAGATCAGAATGGCTTTACCCCAGGTCGGTCATGTACTGACAATTTATTTGTCATACAACAAATAGCAGAAAAAAAGATAAGAAAAAATGAAGAAATACATATAACACTTGTGGATATAAAGAAAGCATATGATAATGTCACGAGAAATAAGCTATGGATGGATATATTGGAAACTATTGGGGTTAGCCAACATCTTATAGGCCTCTCTCTCCATTCCCATCGTAAAAAAACCTAACGAAATAAATTTGTAATTCGGAATATTTTACCCCGATCGGTTGGAAAAATCAAATTTCGCGTCGCGCCAGCTAGGGCCTCGTTCACCAACGAAAAAAATATAATTGTACAAGTATAATACGCTTAATATTATAAAACACAAAAAGTCCAATCTATATGCAAATGGTCGCCGGCTAATATTTACATGTATAACGAGTGTTTGTACTCGCCCACCGTGAGGACCAAATTGGCCGATTGTGATTTAAATTAATTTTTTCTTCGGCTTCCTTGTTTAAAGGGGTAGAACTCTCGGATTATCGGGATAATAAGGTTATGCGAAGGTGAAAAATTATAAGAATATTTACCGAATTATACAGGGTGTTCCAAAACAAATGCAAAAAAACTTTATAGTCTAAGAGCTAGCAACGTTTTCGAGAAAGTATTTTAAGACGTCTGGCTCTTTGATATATCTTTTACTATGCTCCTAGAACAGCATGCGGCCTGTTTGGCTGCCGATACCCGTTGCTTTCACTACTGCGCATCGGAAGAAGATCCTATATATTTTTTTAATTTAGTTCTATAAATTCTAGTACTATTGAATAAAAATCGAACATGTCTCCATAGCGCAGTGCGTAGAGTTTCCGACTCCGAACCGAGGATTCAGAGTTCGAATCCGGGTCAGGGCAAAGACTTTTTTTTATTTTATTTTCGTTTTTATTCTGATAGTGAAGTATTAAATAATTCTGGTGACTCAAAAATTTTTTTTATTAAAATAAAAATAGTTTGGGTACCTAGGTCGACTCAGCCTTAAATGAGTACTTGGGATTCACAATCCTGAGGTAATAATAGGCGGTTGAAGCGTAGTGCTATCACGGAAAAAAAGCTAAACTGGCTTAAAGATTATTAATCTTGAACCAACGATATGCTAGTTTCCCCATTCCGCAAATCTAGTTATACTTCTTTTCAAGAAAACCTTATCCTTAGAAGCTAAGAAAATTTATCTTTTATTTAAGATTTACCTAGAATTGAAATTAAGATTATAACTACACTACTGACAATTCGAGATAAAATCTTGTTTCGAGTACTACTTATACTTATTTGTAAATTAGCAAATTATTGCATTAAGTATAGAAATTCTTTGAGTACATGTAATAATTACTTTATTCAAGTGTAATATCACCTACTATAAAATAAAGCGTCTTCTTACTTATAGGTTAGTTACTAGACGCGCCGACTAGGTAGTTTATAATATTATAAAGTTGTTTTGTTATTGTTTGTGCTTGTGATATGTGAAAATGGAGGACCTTCTTCAGGCATGGGAGATGACGATTTGATTCCAAAATTTCAAGGTAAGTTTAGCAATAATCCTACATTATTTGATGACATTGGTTGGAGGTTAGGGGGACTCCATTTTGATATGCATTATTTCTTATACACTGGTGGTAAACTATAGGTATGTACGCGTTTGGAATGATTCAATTATGTTTTAACAATTTTTATTACTGTCTCTTGTTTTTAATTAGCGATGCCGCTGTCCAATATCTACCTATATTGGGGAATTACACAGTTTTATTGTATTTTCTTATTCCGAAAAGCATATAATTTGATAGGTGATGTTTGGCTAATCTAATTTAAAAAGTATTAACCATATTCGGGGTTATTCTGGTGATATTTCAAAATTCCATACCTATTGTAAATGAAAATTAAGAAAAGATTTTACCAAAACAAGAGTTTCTAACAAGATCGAACCCGAACCTCCGAAAGCATAGGGAACACGTTACCGAATTTTGTAAGAACTATATAGTTTTTCGATCCCGGTTAATATTCGTCTTAAGAAAAACTAGTTTATCCTAAAATCGGGTTTGCCCGGTAACATACATGAATATAATAGAGTTGGGACATGCTAAAAATTTTAATTTCCATTTCCAATAGGTATATGGAATATTGAAACATCACCAGAATAACCCCGAATATGGTTAATACTTTTTAAATTAGATTAGCCAAACATCACCTACCAAATTATATGCTTTTCGTAATAAGAAAATACAATAAAACTGTGTAATTTCCCAATATAGGTAGATATTGAACAGCGGCATCGCTAATTGAAAACGAGAAACGATAATAAAAATTGTTAAAACATAATTGAATCATTCCAAACGCGTACATACCTAGTTTACCACCAATGTATAAGAAATAATGCATTTTAAAATGGAGTCCCCCTAACCTCAAACCAATGTAATCAAATAATGTAGGATTATTACTAAAATTAACTTGAAATTTTGGGATCAAATCCGTCACCTCCCATGCCTGAACAAGGTCCTCCATTTTAACATATCACAAGCACAAACGATAACAAAAAAACTTTATATAAAGTACCCGGCGCGTCTCGTGTCGCAGAGGAGAAACAGAAACCAACTGAAGATAGGAATCAGGAATGCACTGTTGCGTTGTTGCTGTTGGGGATGGTCACTTAATATAAGACTAACTCTTGGAAATGGATTCTCTTGGATTTCAAGTAAAAGTTTTAAAAAAGTTAAGAATACTACTTATTATTATATAAAGGCATTTATACTTCATTTAATAATAGTTTCTTCGTTGCTAAAGGATTTATTCACTTGATAGTAATATAAGTTTTCCTTAAATATAAGTCATTTTATTCTTTTTTTTTAGATTCAAAATTACTTAAAGTGACTATAACTATATTTAAAAAGCAAGTGTAAAAGTAAAATAGTTCCAAATATTTGTTGTACTCATGGAAAGAATACTATCCTTAAAGAAAGTGTAAAGTTTTAAGTGTATGATTGTTCTTGAATATAGAAATGATTTTTTCCCTGTAGTCACATTACCTTCCTTGTATACCGAACGGCTCTAGTATAGCAAGCTGTACCTTGGTACTCCCAATGCGTTAAACGCTATATACGGGAGCTATTATTATTATATATTAATACTTTACTACTTTGCTCTGACCCGGATTCGAACTCTGAATCATCGGTTCGTGGTCATCTTCTTTCAATGCGCAGTAGGGAACGCAACGTTTACCGGCAGCCAGACGGGCCGCATGCTGTTCTAGAGAGCATAGTAAAAGATATATCAAAGAGCCAGACGTCTTAAAATACTTGTTTTTCCGACGTTGCTAGCTCTCGTTCTACTGGGTTGATATACTACAACCTGAATTTGCAATAATCTTGCTTTCACAATTAATTACACAGTCGATTGCGAACATAACTGGTTTACAGATTCAATCAGGACGAAATGATTTCATATCGGGATGCGTGTAAATAATAACGACTGATCCACGAGCCTGCTGAAGATTTACGATTAAAGGTCAGTTAAAGGTTTAACGATCTCCAGATAAAACCCGACACATGACCGGCACAAAACACTACACCGCCATAAAATTAGATGCGACTTAATTAGATTGCAGTCTATAACCGGCCAAATTGCATTTTAATTATATACCGAGCCATTTGGAAAGCCTATTTTCATACCGGTTACCGAATTTAATGGCTGGATAAATAATACCTTCCAGTAAACAAGGAGAAGGTTTTATGTCGTGGATTAAATAAGGAAGCATTACCTTAGCCATTACTAAATTTTGATGGTGTCTTAGAGATTAAATAAATACTTGCCACTTAAGATATATGCGCCTGCAAATATAGCTGAAATCTATACTGATATATAAAATCATTAAGTGACTGACATACTGATTAATCACGATCCTGCTCAAACCACTCAACGTAAGAAGCTCAATTTTGGCATACAGGTTGATTTTAGTGTGTAGAGGTTCGATAAGAAGGGATTTTTCGAAATTCCAGTTCCAAGAGGGTGAAACCACCCCTCAAATATTACAACATTTTTATTAAAAAAATGGTCAAGTTTCCGAAAAAACGCTTAAACACGTATATTTTATTTTGTTTTTTTACATAATTTAAGATTTTTTAAAAATGTTTACAGGGTGTTTCGAAAAATCTGGCCATTGATTAATCACGATCCTGCTTAAAGCGCTTGACGTAAAAAGCTGATTTTTGGAAAACAGATTGACTTTAGGGTGTAGAGGTTCGATAAGAAGGGATTTTTCGAAACTCGAATTCTAAGGGGGTGAAACTATCCCTCAAATATTAAAATATTTTTTATTTAAAAACCGGTGAGTTTTCGGAAAAACTCTTAAACACGTATATTTTATTTTGTTGTTTTACATATTTTAAGATTTTTTATAAATTTATACAGGGTGTTTCATAAAATATGACCATTGAGTAATCACGATTCTGCTTAAACTGCTTGACGTTTAAAGCTGATTTTTGGCACACGTATTGACTGTGGGGTGTAGAGGTTCGATAAGGAGGGGTTTCTCGAATCTCAAATTCCAAGAGGGTGAAAACGCCCCTCAAATATTACATTATTTGTTATTTAAAAAACGGTTAGTCTTTCGGGAAGACGCTTGGACAAGCTTAATTTATTTGGTTTTTTTACATATTTTGAATTTTTTTAAAAAATCATACAGGGTGTTCCAAAAAGTTGGGTAATTTCTTAACCACGATTCTACTTAAACTGCTTGACGTATAAAGCTCATTTTTGGCAAACGGATTTTTCGAAAGTCAAATTCCAACGAGATGAAACTACCCCTCAAATATTACTAAGTTATATAATAATATCACCATATTGTTTTTGTTCATGCTGACATAAATGTGAGAAAATTTTATCCAGTTTGTATGTTAATGGAAATTCTTGCTTTGCTTTATCATCACCATTACAAATGATTAATTCGACGCGAACGAAGTCGCCGGTACACGCTAGTCTTTGAATAAAAAGATTAAGGAAGGAGTATAAATATACGTGGATGGCGAGGCCCAGGAAGAAAACAACATTCCTGGCTAAAAAACATACGGGATTGATGTAATATCAGCGACGCAGCCACCATATTTCGAAGAGCCGAAAACGGCCTCTACACATTATATGAAGAGTACAGACAATCATCAACGTGCTAGTTAGATTTTTAAATGGCACCCTCGGAATTTTTCTACTTTATTCGATAGAAAATGACATTCTGAATAGAATGACATATCGATTGTCAACATTGGACATTCCCGCTTAATAAAAAATTAAACGGTTTTAAAATTCAATCTAGAGGGTCATGGCTATGTTAAAAACACTAATTCTTCATCAAAGAGCCTTGGAAAAATAGATTTGATCGTTTAAGGTTTTTAGTGTCTTGTCCTGGCCAGTTAGAAAATGCTCAAATCGTATTTTTAATAATATCTCAGTTTTTTTCAAATGGAACGAGGGTGGCTCATTAGCATAATTGGAAAAACATTTTTTTTACGAGTAATTTGATACCACACACTTGGTATTTCGAGTCAAATTTTCGTTACGAACAGCAAGTTATAATTTCAAATAAACCATATGCGAAAATGTCAAAAGTTGACATATGATATGTCATTCTATTCAGAGTGACATTTTCTATCGAATAAAGTATGAAAATACCGGGTGTACCATTTAAAAATCAAAAGTTGTAGTCATTTCCGATGAAACCGGAAGTGACTGAAAACAATGGAATACGTCAATCAATCCTAATTTATGTCATATACTAACATATGAAATCTCGTTCTTTTAACTAAAAAAATAAAAAAGTTATAGGGGTGAGCCAGTTTTGAGACCCACCCGGTATAATAAAGACATTAGCACTATATAAAAAAAAACTGTACGTTTCTGTTTCGAAAAAAGTAATGTTGAGTAGAAACAGCGTAGGAAAATGATTGACAGATTTTATATTCTCATATATACAATGGAAAAATAACTGACACAATAAGGCATTTAATGGTCATTTAAATATTTTATAGTGATTGAATTGGATGAATTGTTAGGTTAGGAACTTGAGGCCAAATGCAGCTAATGCAGCTATTAATACTGACTGTTTAGGAAGGATTGTTCTAGAGATCTGAGATGTTTGTTCATTGAAAAGTTAGTTTGCAAAATTGCTATTGAGTTCCAAAACTGACCAAGAATCCATTTTATAACAGTAACATTTCCGAAACAAGTAAAAAATAACTGTTTATTTAATATTTTGTATTTTTAAAAACATCGTAAACTTTAAAATCGATACACTTAACTCCGTACAACTTACTTAAAATCATACACACGCATTTTGAACGGCGTGACGCCCAAAACATGCCCTAAAATTACCTAAATCCGCTTAGAGCGATGTTTGAGGCGTGACAAGGCGTGGGGTACCTTTCAGAAGATTTGTCAGATTTACCTCCCCCCAAATCATGAGCGGTATTTGTCACCCTAATTTTCGTGCGTTGTTTCGCATCCAGGATTCGGTTACTGGATAAATAGCCGGAGAAAGAGAGGACATTTAAATAACTGGTGGAATAATGGGAGCTTTTAGTTAAATTCTGGAATAATAGGCCTAAGAGAACCGGAAATAACAATAAAATTCAAAGAGTTTTGTGAAGAGATATTCCGGCCTCTTAATATAATTAATTAGAGCTTAATCTTCTAAGAAACATGTTCCTTTGTACAGGGTGGCTCGAATTCGACGCTCACCATTGGGATTTTGGAAACCGTAAGAGATACAGGATCGGTTAAATGGAGACAAAGTTGCGCAATTTGATGCTCCATAAAATACGGTATTGCTTTTTTTATTGTTTTTTTGCATAAAATATTCTTGTGATGGAATTTTCTGTACGAAACGTCGGCAAATATCAAAGTGACTATATATAGTGTTTTGAGAGTGATAAAAGAATTTTTAAATTGGAAAAAAAATCAGGTCCGTATTTAAAAAAATTAAGTTGATGATAACACCTTATCCATCTGAGGTTCGCAGACGATACAGACGTCTTGCTGAGCACCGACATTCAAGAACTAAACACCATGCTAAATGAGCTAAATGACCAATCCCAGAAAATTGGCCTTAAAATGAACTTGAAGAAGACCAAGATAATGAGCAACAATATCCATAACATTACCGTGGACAACGTTATTATTGAAAACGTAGACCATTACATATATTTAGGTCATAAAATCAAGCTGGGCAAGGAAAACCAAAATACGGAGATCAAACGCAGGATACATTTGGCATGGGTAGCATTTGGAAATATGAGCGATATTTTCAAGGATAAAAATGTGCCCATGAACCTAAAGAAAAAGGCTTACGACAGCTGCATTCTACCTGTGCTTACGTATGGCTTGGAGACTATGACAATTACTCGAAAAACAGCAGAACAACTACGAGTAGCACAAAGAGCCATGGAAAGAATCATGTTGGGAGTTACCATTAGGGAAAAAATACGGAATACCCACATACGTCAAAAAACAAAATTAATAGATGTCGTTAAAAGAGTGGCAAGTCTATGTGCAATGGATAGGACATTGTGGCAAGACAGGATCCAGACCGATGGCCCCAAAAAGTAATCCTGTGGAGACCTAGGGGAACAACAAGAAGTGTGGGCCGACCAAAAAAGAGATGGGTCGATGACGTCAGGGCAGTGGCGGGTAGACAATGGATAAGATTGGCTAGAGATCGCGAAGCATGGAAAACCCTAGAAGAGGCCTATATCCAACACTGGATGGAACCAGGCTGAGAAAGAAGAAGTTGATGATGGTCGCCAGAAGCTGAAACGTCAGAGTCAATATTTAATCACAAAGTAGCATAGAGCAGAAAAAGTGGCCATGAAAATGTGTTTTTCATTTTAAGTTATCTTAACAAATAAAGCCAGGAAACAATAGAAAATAAAATTGAAAATTCCGGTTTTTTTTTTGAATATATTCGGACGTATTCGGAATTTTTCAAAATGCAATACGGCATTTTATTGAGCATCAAATTGCGCAACTTTGCCTCCCTTTAACCGATCCTGTATCTCTTACGGTTTCCGAAATCCCAATGATGAGCGTCGAATTCGAGCTACCCAGTAAATACACGTAACATAATTCTATAAACTATTAAAAAATACTGAAATAATTATTACTTATATACCGAGTATTAAATGTCCGCTTAAAACGGACGTTATAAAGAAACTGCAACGCTCAGTAGAACGAAATATGCTGGGAATAGCCAAGAGAGATCGCAAAAGAATAGAGTGGATACGATAAAAGACCCAGGTAATAGATGCCATCCACGGAACCAAATTCCTCAAGTGGCAAAGGGCAGGATACGTGGCAAGAAGGACAGACAATCGATGGACCAGAAAAATTACAGTATGGTACCCACGAGTAATTAAGAGACCTAGAAGACCAAACCTGAGATGGGACCATGATATTAGAAAACTAGCAGGGATAATATGGGTTCGCATAGCCAACGATAGACAACAATGGGCCTAACTATAATAAGATTATCTAAATATGTGAGGGAGGCTACACCATAATTGGAAATGGTTGAATAAGCTAAACATGATGATGAAGATGATGATAAATAAATAAATAAATCTTTATTGACTACGTATTTATACAATGTATAATTGTAGCAGGTCAGAGTAAATAACAAACAGATAAAAATCCATAAAAATACTAAAAGTTAGAAAAAAAACAATACACGGGAGGCAAAGTGTGTTACATTAAATACATACAAGACAAACAACAATTTAAGAATTTTTGTACAAATAAATCAAATTAAATCTAAGTTCCCATCTACCTGCTCTATAAACTCATCCACGCTATAAATTCCAGATTTCTCTAAAAATGTCTTAAGCTTATATTTAAATTTATTAAAACATAGAGTTTTTAATTCCATTGGAAGACGGTTGTATAAATCAATGCGTAGAGAGTTTCTAGCTGATTTATCCAGTCTATAGAAATTGGTTCGTATTAGATTGGCAGATCTTGTTCCATAATTATGAGAGTCAGAGTTAACTGTTAGATAAGATTTAGTTTTATGAACTTCCAAAAGTTGATTTAATATATACAGAGCAGGCAGTGTAAGTATATTCAGTCTAATAAAGTGGGGCTTACATGTATCTCGATAGCCAACACCACATAATATTCTAATTACCCTTATTTGCAACCGAAATATTTGAATAGAATTTGTCGAGTTCCCCCACAAAGCCACTCCATAGGACATATGGGAATGAAACAAGGCATAGTACGAATTCAACAAAGACTCCTGGCAGATTAACGCTTTAAGTTTACGCATCAAGTATACCACCGACGAAAGTCTGCGTTTAAGATTTTCAATATGTGGTACCCAACTGAGTGTACTATCCAGTGTAATACCCAATAGTTTAGCACTATTCATTTCTATATCCTTAGACCATCTGGAGGAAAAAAATATGTTTTGCGTTTTATCGCGATTCAGTTTCAGGCAATTATGCGTGAACCAAGTCTCCGCACACGTTTCATCAACCTTTCGCTTTCAGTCACTAGCAGATCCATATTTTTATTTCTACAAGACATTGAACTGTCATCCGCAAACGCTCGACACTTATTTGGTATAAGGTAATTAAAAGGTCATTAACATAAATAATAAAAAGAGCAGTGGTCCCAGTACAGATCCCTGTGGCACACCACTCTCCATCAAACCTACTTCCAGAAACCGCATTGCCAAAGTTCACGCACTGTCTACGCCCGTCGAGATATGACTTAAGCAATTGCAGTCCAACACCTCTAACACCATATCTGTACAACTTGTCAATCAGGATCGCATGCGATACACAGTCGAACGCCTTAGTGAGATCGCATAGCATTAGATTTACCAGCTCTCCCTTTTCAAAGCCCTCGACTATGTCCGACACAACACTACCAACAGCCTGAACCGCAGATCGCCCCTCCCGGAAGCCGAACTGTGAAAAGTCGAGCAAATCGTTTCTCTCGAAAAAATCCATTAATCTAACTTTAATAATTTTTTCAAATATTTTGCCAAAAACGGGAACAATTGATATGGGGCGATAGTCCGACACTGAATCCTCGTCTCCTTTTTTAAAAATTGGAACCACGTTAGATAATTTAAAAAGATTGGGAAAATTGCCCTTTTCAACACAAATGTTAAAAAGATGAACCATAGGCTGGATAATTTCATTTGAAATGCTTTTCAAAATATTGCTACTTATATCATAAATATCATATGAAGCCGAATCTTTCAGCGTATTAACAGCATTCCATATCTCTCGCCCGTCTATTGGCAAAAAAACAAAAGTGCTGTTGTAGATGATACTGAGTATCCCACAAGAAACTAAAAGATATCAACTCGATTATCAAAATGATTATAATTAACACCCTGTATATTATAATAAAATTTAAGATTTCTCGGATCGAACATACTAGCAACGAGAAAGTTCTTGTACAGCTAAATAAAGATCGGGAACTCTTAAGGTACGCGCACACTGGCCAGAGCCGCACGCGTCGCATCGACCGAATAAAAATATTGTTTGTGTTACTTTCAATGAAGCTGCGCACACTAGCCAGAGCCGCACGAATCGCATCGACGAAAATGCGGCCAACATTGTTGGGCCAGAATGATTTTCGGTAAATGCGGCTAGTGCTGCTGACGTCACACACAATTCTTTCCACTCTATGTAGCGTAGGTAGCCGAAGAGGAGATTAGAAATTCAATATGCTAAAAAAGTTCAAAAAATGTTTAGTTGATCCTTAATTAAATATGGAAATAATGTGAATTTTTGCCAATATTGTGAACCTATAACTTTCGATGCTTTCTCGTGATTTCTTCTTTTTCAATTAGCACGGAGCTCATAATTATTTCTTGTTCGTTGTCATTTATTGTCGAGAAATATTAAAGCGACTGATGAGAAATTCGATTGACAAATACGGGTGTAGTAGGGAAAAAAAGAAACAAAATAGCGAAAAATGCGGCGCGTGCGGCGAGTGCGGCTCTGGTCAATGTGCGCATACTTTTAACCACCATCAATGCCAGAAAGGTTAGCTACTTCGAACACATAATGCGTGGCACCAAATAGTATATTCCTCGTTTGATCATTCAAGAAAAAGTCGAAGGTAGAAGATGGGTAGGTCGAAATAACCAGTCATGTCTGGGGGTGGAGAGGCTGTTTCATGCAGCAGAAGATAGAGAACTCTTCAACGAAATAGTCATGGAGATCGCCAAAGCCTGAAGACAGTCACAGAATTTTATATACAGGGTAAGTTTTAAATGGGTGTACGTATTTTAGTGGTGGTATATTTCAGTCTAATAAGGGAGCATTTTTAAAGATTTTTTTTTAATTTTGTATGATTTTTTTATTATTTTTCTTTTAATTTCAGTTAAAAAAGATAATATCTTGATAATATGGCAATATAGGTAGTACCTATATTAAATTTAGAGAAACGAAATCCCAGAAGAAGAAAAAACAGAAGTTTTGGAGTTATTTGCAAAACGGTAAAGAGAAAATATGTTTCTTTTATCCAGATCTTTAAGCCCTGAAAATTTGTACACCTATTAAAACACACTCAGTATAATGTCCTAATTTTACATCTGAACTTAGCCAATAACATGATCATTAACCATGTAAAATTAACCTTCACATTTGAAAATTTAAAAAAAATGGATATTAAACTATTATCTAAATTAATTAATTTAAAATTTATTTTCTGATATTTTCTGGATTTTGTTTAGTGAAAAGGGTTCTTCCTAAACTTTAATCAAGGATACAGTGCGCTTCTTTAATTTAATACAGCTGCCACTTCATTTAAAAGCAGCTGGAGAGCACAGTAATCTGAATTAAATTTAGACCATCTAAATGGACTCGCAATCAACTTATTTCCATTGATAATTTGGAGCAGTTGAATCTATCTGGTAAAGACAAAGCCAAAATTGCCACTCAAGCTAATTGCTGAATACTACGGAATATAACTGAGATAACTGCAGGGATTTTGTTAGTTCCAAACTGCCTTCAAATCAAAATTATTTCTTTTTTGTTATACAGGGTGTCTTAATTAAGTGCAAATATTTTTAGGGTTAGTATATTTAGACCCCATAAACACGTCTATGAAGTTTTTTTCGCGAAAAATAATTTTGAAAATTTGAAATTTTATGAATTTTTTTTCAGTTTCTAGTTAAAAACATAATTTGTTGATAATATGGCAACATAGGTTGCAAGGGCGTAGATAAGGGGGGGTACTGGGGGACAGTACCCCCCCCCCCCTGACGCTTGAGGAGATACGAGAATTGAAATAGTCATTGACTATGAAAGGATTTTTTTTAATTAATATCCGACATATAAGAACACTTTGTATGCTTTTAATTATGTTGATTTATCGTTTATAATATGTTCGACCTAATTTAAAGCACACAAAGTGTTCTTATTGGCCAGCACAGATTAGTGGGGTTAACTCTAATCAATATCCATAAAAATATTGAAATAAATGTTGATGCTGTTATTGATAGGTTTTCCAAACAACGTACTAGAAAACTTGAATTTGTTTTGTAGTTTTATTTATAGTTTTTATAGTTTTTTTTGATAGTTTAGATTTTTTTATTTATAATTTATAGAAAATTAACTAATAAACGTCGTTGTTTCATTTTTGTGTATGTTATTTACAAATCTATATTTTAATTTTTGCGTTATGTTTAGACAAAAAAATCGCCGTCGTTTTAATTCGACAAAAAAATTCCGACGGTGATTTTTTTTACGACTTAATCATAGTACCACCCCCATAGCATACACCTATCTACGCCCCTGATAGGTTGTGGATTAAGTTTACAAGGATGGAAACCCAGAAAAAATCCAGTGGTTCTCAAAATTTAAGGAGAAAATCATTTTTTTTTTAAATTTTCAAATATAACTCGGTTATTTTGGACTTATTTGAAAAACGGTAAAGAGAAAATATGTTTCTTTTATCGAGATCTACCAGCCATGTATATACAGGGTGGTCCGAATTGTATTCGGAAAACTTTGTAAATTTATATGGATATTGTCAGAAAGTAGGTTATTAAAAAGCATATGTTTTCTCATTATTTAACTAATGTTAACTAAATTATATTAGTTTGTTTTCCTATTGTAATATTCTGTATTAAAATTTTTTCCTGCTTTATTTGATTTGGCAAAGATAATATATAACATGTATATGTATTTAATGGATCCGATTTATGATGTGAATAATTTCAGTTTAAAAGTAATCTAAATAGAATCATTTACTGTCCATTCGTGCCGATGTTTGTGGTTCAGTGTGATTACAAGGGCCTTGTTGAATGTACTAACATTTTTCGACCGTGAATGGGCGAATGCCTTAGCTCACAAAATAGCAAACAAAAACAATACATAGAGAATCTCATAGAATAACTTATAATCTAAAGATATTGGCACCAAACCTTCAACTTTAGCTTCGAGACTCGCAACAAGAGAACTTAGTACCTGAAGGTATGTTTTGAATGTATTAAACTATAAGGTATGAGGACAGTTTTTGAATTATAATTATTTCTCTTTTATTAAAGTTCAGAACAGTTGGATTCTTTGGAATATTGATCAAAGTTTTCTCTGCCGTGCTCTTTAACTTGTGAATTCCAGGCAGAGTACGGCACTCCTTTCATTTCATTTAACAAAATAAGTATGGCTATTTAGAAATTTAGCGTTTCATTTACATAACCTATTCTCCTCAAATTTCTCAAAATATTGCTTCTGTCGGGCGCATTCGAGGTGATCACAATAAATCGCTTTTTAACACAACCTAGGTTCCTTTATTTCATTTAAATCGTTTGTCATGCAGTTGGCCAAAATATCACCTTTACGACCCTGGGTTATTATTTAAACTGTATTCAAATTCAAAATGCACCAGTATAAACAAATGCACAGTGCGTGATCAGCACGTGTCAGGCGAGAGCCAGCGGCAAAATCTACCCTGATTGGCCGGCCAGCCATAGAGCCGTTGAGGTAAGCGGTTGAGATTTTTTACAGGGTCGGCTTGCATAGCGCTTTAAGGAATACTGTTTGATAACATAAAAATGCTTTTTAAATTTATTCCCAACCAAGCGAGTAAAATCAGAATAGTCAACTATTTCAATAATAATTGTTGATCACTTCGTAAGAGTTACAAGTTACAAATAGAGAAAATAATATTTATGTTTGCATAAAATATTTTTACAATTAGTACACACGTACCTACTACAAAAAGTCAAAAGTTATATATTTTATATAAAATTATTATTTTGTAAATGTTAATAAAATTATAAATTTTGTAAATCTAATGTTAATAAATGTTATGTTTAAAAATAGAAGCTTTTTATTTGACTAGTTTTTCAAAAAAAATGTCGTTATACTTTAAAACGGATAATACAGCAGGCTACGAAAGCAAGTTAAAACTAAGTGTTTTTGTCAACTAAAATTTTTTCCTGGCGGTCTCTTACCGTTTTTTCAGAAAAACGGAAAATAGTTTCAACATAGAATTTTACTTAATTTCTCATATTTTAAGGTTTTCTAGCACATATTTTGTTAGGTATTCAATAAACAATGAGGTTTTTGCTATTTTCTGTTACTTTTTAACCAATTCTATGCATAATAGAGGAAAATTTTTGCTAAAATAAATTTGTAAACAATCTGAAAATGTTGGGTTATGTGTTTCTGGCATTTAAAGCAACGTTGCCAATGCTGAACGTAAATTTAGCGTGTTTTTTCGCTCATTCTGGGATTACGAAAGGCGGCTGCCTTGTTGAACAGCTCCTTCCCATAACTGCTATTTTACCAACGATATCTGAATATTTATAACCACGAAGTGGCATGAAAGAGTTTTGTTTGCATTGGTTACAACTTCTATGCGGAGGGTGTTAATCTTTTCTTGTTATATTATATTAACCCCCTCCGCAAAGTTGAAACCAGTAATCAAAAAACTCTTTCATGCAACTTCGAGCTTATAAATAGTATTTATATAACTTCTTTGTGAAGGGGTTTAATCTTTTTTTAATATAATATAACATAAAAATATCAACCCCTAAGCATAGAAGTTGAAAGCAATGTAATTAAAACTCTTCCGCGTAACTTTGTGTGGATATAGGTATATATTTAACTATTGTCAAATCTCATAATAGGTAATTTATTTAAAATCCCTAATCACCCGAAAAAAATCAAATATTTGTCTCTCTCATTACATAGGAGAGAGAAAGAAGAATATATGAAATGTCAAACTTCCATCTGGTCTCAATTTTCATTGTTATTTTGTTAAGAAAAAGTGTTTTTCAGTAAAATTTTGGACATTTTTTCAATCCTCAATCAAGTGTGGCTTTTAGATAAACTATGATATAATAAAAATATAGTAGTGAAATTATTACTTTATAGGGCTGAAATAAAAAAATTCAATGTTGAAATTATTTTCCGTTTTTCTGAAAAACGGTAAGAGACCGCTGGTTGGTTAGGTTTGGTCAGATTCGTAATCTACGACCTCAGAATAGGGTGTATACCAATTTTGGTGAAAATAGGACGATTTCCAGTTTTCCCAATAATTACCCATTTATATAATATAAATTTCCATCATAAAATATAAACAATAGTAAAAAAAATCATAAAAATATACATAATAATTTTATGATTTGAAATATCCGACCTTAGTGCCGTCCTGGTTATATTACTACAGCGTTCCTGTTCACGTGCTTGCATCATTTCTCTGTTTACGTTTGGTGCATCTTGGGGTTGAATTTACTATAGTAAATATTTTGCATTTCTTCATTTATCTCATATTCCAATTTGTACAACATTAAAACTAAACAACTGTTTTACTTAAAACTGCAATTTTGAATCCCTTTGATGGTTAAAAACTTTTAAAGACAATTACAACATGTTCCTTTAAGCCAGCCAGGTCAATTAAACAGAGCAGTTTAACACAGATACGTCTAGAAAAAGAAAAAAACAGAGACGAAACTCGGAACGACTTTAACTAAACGACAAGGCTCGAGGGCAAATCCTTGCCGTACCATTATTTCGCCCTTTCTTTCTCCTTATTCTCCTTCTTTATTTTTACCTCTTTCGGCTTTTTGCCGCTGAATTATGCAGAGACGTTCTGGGCGCGCGCGCGAGATGTAAAAACGCCTGTTTATGTGGGCAGGTTGTTGCTTAATGGCCTCGGGAGTTTCGTTAATTCTCCTGGAAAGGATTAGGAACGAGCCCTTAAGACTGGCGCTGGAGAAGGCCACAGGGTGGATAAGAAAAATCGGGCAACGTTACCGTTTGTTTCATTCGTAATAGAAGTCGATAGTAGAGTTGTAGCGTTTTTTTATAAAACATTACCACTGCGAACGGCAGCTTTTCATCGGAGAGCAGTCGTGGATAAGGTATTTCACTAGAGAGAAAACTAATCAATAACAATAAACAAAAAAAAATAGATATTGGGCGCCAGGCATGTACAGAGAAAGAAAACACAGTTGAATATTACTTAAAACTAATGACTATATTTATTCATGATGTTCTTTGCTGGTACATGACATTGTAGAGTTCTTGTAAATATATAGTGGTTATATGTCAAAGAAAGTGGTGTTAAGAGTTGTACTAAATATCTATGAAAATAACTATGATAAAATACAAGACATGTAAAGTTTAAGAGAATATATGAAATGTAGCATTACTTTAATTAATTTGATATATTTTATATGATGTTAAATCGAAAATGTTGCAACCCGTAGATTCTAGAATCTATGTTTGGTTATTCATCTGTTAAAATAGTGCAATAATAATATATATGAAAGTAATACCATTACAAGACGTAATGTAATGAAACCTAAGATCTAAATCATATTTCAAATATTAAATCGACATGAATGTTCTTAACAATCTAACCACTAAATATAACTTAATCAAATAAGTCAGCTTTTTAAAAGTGCCTATTGTAAAAACTAAAGACGCAGTTGAATATATCGTTGGATTTTTCTTTAAATCGGTAGATCGGTAGCTTACAGACGAAACCGGTAGACCTGGCAACTCTGTGATGAACTGACGGGAGTCGGAATAGCGAGGTGCGGAGGCGCGGGAAGGGAAATAAAATAATGGCGATAATATATTGATCAAAGTTTTCTTTGATCAATAAAACAAAACACAAAACTTTTTTAACAAAATAAGTATGGCTATTTAGAAATTTAGCGTTTCATTTACATAACCTATTCTCCTCAAATTTCTCAAAATATTGCTTCTGTCGGGCTCATCCGAGGTGATCACAATAAATCGCTTTTTAACACAACCTAGGTTCCTTTATTTCATTTAAATCGTTTGTTATGCAGTTGGCCAAAATATTACCTTTACGACCCTGGGTAAATATAAAATTTAGTAAATATTTTGCATTTCTTCATTTATCTCAAATTCCAATTTGTACAACATTAAAACTAAACAACTGTTTTACTTAAAACTGCAATTTTGAATCCCTTTGACGGTTAAAAACATTTAAAGACAATTACAACATGTTCCTTTAAGCCAGCCAGGTCAATTAAACAGAGCAGTTTAACACAGATACGTCTAGAAAAAGAAAAAACAGAGACGAAACTCGGAACGACTTTAACTAAACGACAAGGCTCGAGGGCAAATCCTTGCCGTACCATTATTTCGCCCTTTCTTTCTCCTTATTCTCCTTCTTTATTTTTACCTCTTTCGGCTTTTTGCCGCTGAATTATGCAGAGACGTTCTGGGCGCGCGCGCGAGATGTAAAAACGCCTGTTTATGTGGGGAGGTTGTTGCTTAATGGCCTCGGGAGTTTCGTTAATTCTCCTGGAAAGGATTAGGAACGAGCCCTTAAGACTGGCGCTGGAGAAGGCCACAGGGTGGATAAGAAAAAATCGGGCAACGTTACCGTTTGTTTCATTCGTAATAAAAGTCGATAGTAGAGTTGTAGCGTTTTTTATAAAAACATTACCACTGCGAACGGCAGCTTTTCATCGGAGAGCAGTCGTGGATAAGGTATTTCACTAGAGAGAAAACTAATCAATAACAATAAACAAAAAAAAAAAATAGATATTGGGCGCCAGGCATGTACAGAGAAAGAAAACACAGTTGAATATTACTTAAAACTAATGACTATATTTATTCATGATGTTCTTTGCTGGTACATGACATTGTAGAGTTCTTGTAAATATATAGTGGTTATATGTCAAAGAAAGTGGTGTTAAGAGTTGTACTAAATATCTATGAAAATAACTATGATAAAATACAAGACATGTAAAGTTTAAGAGAATATATGAAATGTAGCATTACTTTAATTAATTTGATATATTTTATATGATGTTAAATCGAAAAATGGTAGTTGCAACCCGTAGATTCTAGAATCTATGTTTGGTTATTCATCTGTTAAAATAGTTCAATAATAATATATATATGTAATACCATTACAAGACGTAATGTAATGAAACCTAAGATCTAAATCATATTTCAAATATTAAATCGACATGAATGTTCTTAACAATCTAACCACTAAATATAATCTTAATCAAATAAGTCAGCTTTTTAAAAGTGCCTATTGTAAAAACTAAAGACGCAGTTGAATATATCGTTGGATTTTTCTTTAAATCGGTAGATCGGTAGCTTACAGACGAAACCGGTAGACCTGGCAACTCTGTGATGAACTGACGGGAGTCGGAATAGCGAGGTGCGGAGGCGCGGGAAGGAAATAAAATAATGGCGATAATATATTGATCAAAGTTTTCTTTGATCAATAAAACAAAACACAAAAACTTTTTTAACAAAAAATAAGTATGGCTATTTAGAAATTTAGCGTTTCATTTACATAACCTATTCTCCTCAAATTTCAAAATATTGCTTCTGTCGGGCTCATCCGAGGTGATCACAATAAATCGCTTTTAACACAACCTAGGTTCCTTTATTTCATTTAAATCGTTTGTTATGCAGTTGGCCAAAATATTACCTTTACGACCCTGGGTAAATATAAAATTTAGTAAATATTTTGCATTTCTTCATTTATCTCAAATTCCAATTTGTACAACATTAAACTAAACAACTGTTTTACTTAAAACTGCAATTTTGAATCCCTTTGACGGTTAAAAAACATTTAAAGACAATTACAACATGTTCCTTTAAGCCAGCCAGGTCAATTAAACAGAGCAGTTTAACACAGATACGTCTAGAAAAGAAAAACAGAGACGAAACTCGGAACGACTTTAACTAAACGACAAGGCTCGAGGGCAAATCCTTGCCGTACCATTATTTCGCCCTTTCTTTCTCCTTATTCTCCTTCTTTATTTTTTACCTCTTTCGGCTTTTTTGCCGCTGAATTATGCAGAGACGTTCTGGGCGCGCGCGCGAGATGTAAAAACGCCTGTTTATGTGGGGAGGTTGTTGCTTAATGGCCTCGGGAGTTTCGTTAATTCTCCTGGAAAGGATTAGGAACGAGCCCTTAAGACTGGCGCTGGAGAAGGCCACAGGGTGGATAAGAAAAATCGGGCAACGTTACCGTTTGTTTCATTCGTAATAAAAGTCGATAGTAGAGTTGTAGCGTTTTTTTATAAAACATTACCACTGCGAACGGCAGCTTTTCATCGGAGAGCAGTCGTGGATAAGGTATTTCACTAGAGAGAAAACTAATCAATAACAATAAACAAAAAAAATAGATATTGGGCGCCAGGCATGTACAGAGAAAGAAAACATAGTTGTATATTACTTAAAACTAATGACTACATTTATTCATGATGTTCTTTGCTGGTACATGAGATTGTAGAGTTCTTGTAAATATATAGTGGTTATATGTAAAAGAAAGTGGTGTTAAGAGTTGTACTAAATATCTATGAAAATAACTATGATAAAATACAAGACATGTAAAGTTTAAGAGAATATATGAAATGTAGCATTACTTTAATTAATTTGATATATTTTATATGATGTTAAATCGAAAATGTTGCAACCCGTAGATTCTAGAATCTATGTTTGGTTATTCATCTGTTAAAATAGTTCAATAATAATATATATGAAAGTAATACCATTACAAGACGTAATGTAATGAAACCTAAGATCTAAATCATATTTCAAATATTAAATCGACATGAATGTTCTTAACAATCTAACCACTAAATATAATCTTAATCAAATAAGTCAGCTTTTTAAAAGTGCCTATTGTAAAAACTAAAGACGCAGTTGAATATATCGTTGGATTTTTTCTTAAATCGGTAGATCGGTAGCTTACAGACGAAACCGGTAGACCTGGCAACTGTGATGAACTGACGGGAGTCGGAATAGCGAGGTGCGGAGGCGCGGGAAGGAAATAAAAATAATGGCGATAATATATTGATCAAAGTTTTCTTTGATCAATAAAACAAAAACACAAAACTTTTTAACAAAATAAGTATGGCTATTTAGAAATTTAGCGTTTCATTTACATAACCTATTCTCCTCAAATTTCTCAAAATATTGCTTCTGTCGAATCTCATCCGAGGTGATCACAATAAATCGCTTTTTAACACAACCTAGGTTCCTTTATTTCATTTAAATCGTTTGTTATGCAGTTGGCCAAAATATTACCTTTACGACCCTGGGTAAATATAAAATTTAGTAAATATTTTGCATTTCTTCATTTATCTCAAATTCCAATTTGTACAACATTAAAACTAAACAACTGTTTTACTTAAAACTGCAATTTTGAATCCCTTTGACGGTTAAAAACATTTAAAGACAATTACAACATGTTCCTTTAAGCCAGCCAGGTCAATTAAACAGAGCAGTTTAACACAGATACGTCTAGAAAAAGAAAAACAGAGACGAAACTCGGAACGACTTTTAACTAAACGACAAGGCTCGAGGGCAAATCCTTGCCGTACCATTATTTCGCCCTTTCTTTTCTCCTTATTCTCCTTCTTTATTTTTACCTCTTTCGGCTTTTTGCCGCTGAATTATGAGACGTTCTGGGCGCGCGCGCGCGATGTAAAAACGCCTGTTTATGGGGGCAGGTTGTTGCTTAATGGCCTCGGGAGTTTCGTTAATTCTCCTGGAAAGGATTAGGAACGAGCCCTTAAGACTGGCGCTGGAAGAGGCCACAGGGTGGATAAGAAAAATCGGGCAACGTTACCGTTTGTTTCATTCGTAATAGAAGTCGATAGTAGAGTTGTAGCGTTTTTTATAAAACATTACCACTGCGAACGGCAGCTTTTCATCGGAGAGCAGTCGTGGATAAGGTATTTCACTAGAGAGAAAACTAATCAATAACAATAAACAAAAAAATATAGATATTGGGCGCCAGGCATGTACAGAGAAAGAAAACACAGTTGTATATTACTTAAAACTAATGACTACATTTATTCATGATATTCTTTGCTGGTACATGACATTGTAGAGTTGTAAAAGAAAGTGGTGTTAAGAGTTGTACTAAATATCTATGAAAATAACTATGATAAAATACAAGACATGTAAAGTTTAAGAGAATATATGAAATGTAGCATTACTTTAATTAATTTGATATATTTTATATGATGTTAAATCGAAGATGTTGCAACCCGTAGATTCTAGAATCTATGTTTGGTTATTCATCTGTTAAAATAGTGCAATAATAATATCTATGAAAGTAATACCATTACAAGACGTAATGTAATGAAACCTAAGATCTAAATCATATTTCAAATATTAAATCGACATGAATGTTCTTAACAATCTAACCACTAAACATAGTCTGTACGATATTACTTAAGATGTACGTTATTGTTTAAGACTGAAAATGTTTTAAATGTTAAATGTAAAACTAGAACTTAAATCTACACTTAGCTGTCCTTTATGTAATCTTGCTTCAAACAGTAAGAGCGTGAGATGGGCTTGCATCTCTGTACTCGGCCATCCAATACAACAAAAGGGGGCCAGAATGAGGACACCATGAATTGATACAGCCGTAACTACTAACTAGCTTATAGATGGGAACGAAGCAGCATGGGGCTCAAGCTACATCCACGCTGGGGCACTTCATATGCAAGAAAAATCATTCCTACTGGGGACACTCGTCCACAGGACATATGATAATGGTACAAGGGAACACTACCCGTACCTTGGACCATAACCTAAGACCCTAAAAATACGAAACTCTTGTTTAAAATCAAACAAGGTCTAATAAACAAAATGAACCTACCTCGAATTACTTCCGAGGGCGCACTAAATAATAAAGAACCTGTCCTTTCTTCCATGTGACATTCTGGAGGACAAAAGAAAAGGAACGCCAACGTGCCAACAAAATACAAATACAAGTTAGGTTGGGGCATCCGTAACTCTACCCTAAAAATACGCAGTAATAATAACGAATCAAATAAAGATAATATCTCATCTTTACCTGTAACTTCGAAATAGCAGCTGATTCAAATTATACAGCAAGACTTTTATAATTGCAGTTTCTCGAAGCAAGGATTTTTTGATGGTGACAGTAGGACGGTCAAAGCCAAAGTGAAGTTAAGCACGGAGAGGCGCCTTGAAGCGATGTTGACAGCGCTCCACAGAACAGTGAAACGATAGCAGGGTTGCTGACTAGAGAACATAAAAATTACGCCAAGCGCGTCAAATAAACTATCCGGCCTGAACGAGAGGGAATCCGGTGATGATAGGCCAGACATCATATGTAACGAACTAAAAACGTTACAGAGTAGAATTATTAGGAACACGGTGTAATAATACAATAATAAAATAATAGAATAATTCGAAGATATAAACGAAATCAAAAATACATTAATAAAAGACGACTACCTTCCATCATATTTTGTTGACAAAACATTATAACAAATAATACAAACGCTAAATGCAAACCCCAAACCATAGGCAATAATACACAATATATACAACTTAAAATTTCATAGATACTAGGTGTTTCGGAAAAAATAAGAATGGTAGGAAAACAATATAACATACAAACATCTTTCAAAACACAAAATACACTTAGATCCATTTTAACCCAAACTAAACCAATTAACACTGTACAACAAACAAAAAATGTGATATATAAAATTCCATGTGAATGTGATAAATTTTATATTGATATTCGTTTTTTTGCTTTTTCTTAAAAATTTCTTTTTTTTTCTTTATGCTCTTTCTTCTTCTTTATGTTTGTTCTTAAAAAAATAAAAAAAAACATAAAGATTATACAGTTTAAATTTTTAGTTAGAAAGGGTAATTTTCGTAAATATAAAATTTGTCAGCATTCATGGGACACAGGGAACAAAATAGGTTTTAACAGCGTAAAAATTAATATGAAACAAGCGAAACCTCTAAAGAAAAATAAAAGAGGCTTTTTCAATACAGTCTAAAATAAATAAATGTATTGTCCATACATCTGTAGAGGTTAGTACTGTATAGCTATCGCTTCTTTGATTTTAATGAATATAGTTCAGTCATTGGGGATGAAAAAAGGGGTCTGCTTGGAAAAAAGTCCGGAAGTTTTGAAACTTTACAAGTTTATAGGTTTTGGGGTCCCTAACTAAAATCCATAAAATGCACATTTCCAGACTAGCCGTCGGCGCTGCCATCTTCCTAAAGGTGCGTATTCATTATCCGAACGAACGAACGAACGAGCGAGCGAACGAATGGAATTCGGTATATTTGGACGGTGGACCGAACGCATGCGGTCGTTCGTTTGTTCGTTCGCTCGGCCATCCGTTTCGAATCGGTACATCAAAGGCGTTCGCAAACGAATGGGTTAAGGTGTTTTCGTTTGGTTCTAAAATCCGGTCCCGTCCATACTACTACCGAACGAACGAATGAATATTCGTTCGTTCGTTCGGATAGTGAATACGCACCTTAAGATGGCGCCCAAAATCGGTATTTTGTAAATATCTCGAAAACTATGCGTTTTTCACAAAAAATTGAGGAGAGAAAAAATAAAGAGAATAAAATTTCCCATAAAAAAGTTCTATGAAAATTTTCGCTACAGCCAACCGTTTAAGCACAAAATCCCTGGAAATTTTACAATTTTGCGTAGAATATGATATATGTATAGTCGATTTTCCGAAATCAAATGTCGATTAGGGTTCACTAAAACTAGTTTTAGTTTAGTTTCTTCAATTTTGTCATGAAACAGTGGCGTATCATTATTTCGCTCATTAATTTATGAATAATTAATTGTCGTGCTGGACAGCATTCATTGCGAACTTACCACCAGGTTCAGCATTGGTCTGGTTTTACCAAAGATGCCGAAGAATAGGGTTGGAAGAAAACAAAAATAGGCATTACCCGGTCACAACGTTGACAGATCCAGCTCCAAAATCCCTATTGGTATTTTTTATCCTGTAAATGCAAAACCAACAACTATGGTAAAGCCTGCGGATGCAGAAAAGCAGGATTAAAATGTTCAATGATTTGTGCATACTGCAATGGGAAATCCTGTGACAACGTCACTGAAGTGTCACTCGACGAATCCGATGAAGAGGAGTTGGACTTGCTTGTAGATATCATCCCTCTGGCGGCTTAAGATAAAGAGTTGGACAAATTGAGACCACTCTGATGAGCCTAGCACAGCAGACACGATCGACTTTGACATCAATGAGCTAGTCCGTCAGACTTGCGCAGATAATTTAAAGTTTTTAATTTACCTAGTGAAGTAGGCCTCAGGGGAGACCACGTTAAAATAAGCGCGCCATGTACTTTACCTCTTGGGTGTGTGTGGAAACAAGCAAACATTTTCAATAATTAAAATTAATTATTCATAAATGAATGAGCGAATTATTGATACGCCACTCTTTCATGACAAAATTGAAGAAACTAAACTAAAACTAGTTTTAGTGAACCCCTAATCGGCATTTGATTTCGGAAAATCGACTATACATAGGTATATCATATTTTACGCAAAATTGTAAAATTCCAGGGATTTTGGGCCTAAACGATTGACTTTAGCGAAAATTTTCATAGAACCTTTATATAGAAAAAATTTTATTCTCTTTAATTTTGCTCTCCTCAAATTTTTGCGAAAAATGCATAGTTTTCGAGATATTTACAAAATACCGATTTTGGGCGCCATCTTGGCAAGATGGCGGCGCCGGCGGCAAGTCTGGAAATGTGCATTTTATGGATTTTAGTTAGGGACCCCAAAACCTATAAACCTACAAAGTTTCAAAACTTCCAGACTTTTTTCCAAGCAAAAATCCGCAATGACTGAACTAATATAAAATAAATAAACATAACATAAGTAAAAATTAAAAACAAATTAAGTAATAATCATAAAGAAACTTTGAGACTTTTTGGTTTTACCTGGTTAAGTAATTGTCATCAGGTAGTAATTGTTAATTTTGATGTTTAACTTGATAAAATGCCATTTTAATTAACAGAACGTCAACGGTTTTTATAGACGTTATCTGTTGAAAAAAACTAAAGTGTTCTTGAATAGTTGTACTTATATATTTTAAATAGTTTTTTTCTTTGTTCTTTGTGTTTTTTCTTTGCTTCGTTAGGAAAATTTGTTTATTAGTAACCAAACCACTGCTGACAATAGTCTCCGTTGAATTAACGCAGCAGTGTTTACAAAAATAACCATTTTATTTTCTAGATTTTCTTACAATGCAACTGACGAAATACCCATAGGACTTTTTTGAAGATTATTGTTGAGATTTATACAAAATTCCCCTTTAGTAATACAAGTACAAAGAAATATATCACGTATACTTTTCAAACCCTTTTGAAAAATCTACAAATATCGCCGGAGAAATAGTGAAATTCCTAGATAAACGAAACACCGAAAAATACAAAATCGAGACGTTTCCGATTTTTCTTTGCTCCACGCTATCTGTCTCGCGCCGCTCTGTGTACACTTTAAACATTCGAAGGAATAAAATAAAATGAACACCGTTCGCGATTCTACATCTCAGGAGGAGTAAGTGGCGCACAGCTCGTCGTGCTCTTTTTATTTCTGCATTTGCTTTATATGCTCTATCTTCTCCGTATACAAATATAAACGTATATTGTCCGTGGAGATAGAGCAAGAAGGATTTTACTTTGCCAGAGACACCTTTGTATCATGTATATGTGTGTGTATCTCTGGAAAGGATGCAACTAGTTACGTCAAAGTGAAAATGATACTAGTCAAAACTGAGAGGTGATAAATTTTTACAGAGGAATATTGAATATTATAGATATTTATGGTTCATACCAGATAAACTTTTAGTCACTTGATTAAGCTTGCGATGAGTTTTTCGCATTAAAAGAGATTCTAAAAAGCATAATGTTGGACTGCAAGGTCTGCTAGTAAATGGAATAATAAATCAATCCTTATCGTTACTCTGATAAATGTTGAAATAAAATGTTCAAATTTCAATCCTTCATATTTTCTCAATGACCCGACCGATTTTCAAAAACGCAGCGGCAAAGTATAGAGAATAGAAAGCTCTTTTCACTGCGGTACCACTTGACCCCCCCCTTCTCATTTGAAAAAAATTGGGAGAAGACACCCCCGCTTAGAGGGTTGAAGATTTTGCAATCGTTTTTGGGGCAAAAGTTGTCCCCCTCACAAACAAAATTGACGTGTTTTTGAATTTTCTGAAAAAAAAATTACCCTGGGCGGTATGCCTTGCGGAACGTTTTCGATGAGCCACCCAAAAAATGTTTAGAAATGCATGGAGATTGTGAAAATAATTTTTATTTTAAGAAAAGTCAGTGGGGGGTGTAGCACTTTTTGGCACGGCACTGGTTGAAATAAATAAAATTCTTTGTACACCAGACAAGGTATTTTGATGCATAGAAGACGTGTATCAAGTTTCGTGAAGATACCTACAATAAAATCAAAGTTATTATGAAAACAAAGTTTTTTTTATAAAAATTTACCACCCTGTATCTCAGAAATTAAGATGTTTAGGACATACATTCATATAAAGTTTTTCTCTTAGAATAGGTCCAAGAATATAAGCATGTCACTAACGAACACCCTGTATTATAATATTTGGACTTGCCAAAATTTCTTTCATTTTTTTTTGAAAATACTATCAGGAATAAAGAAAAAAATAGAAATGTGTAATACTCACCTTGCTTGTACCATCTAACTTGAGGATCCGGGGAACCCCCAACACTACTGCACGTCAACTCTTGTCTTTTTCCTTCTGTCACTGTCACTATGGACCCAGGAGCTATTTGAGGAGGCTGAGGAGGTGCCAGGACGGTCAAGGTGTATTTTTGCACGTGCAAGTCCTGTCCCGAGCCTGCGGCTTTAACTTTGCACTCGAACCTGCCGTTATCTCTGTCATAGGAGGCGTTGTTGATGAGCAAGTCGTAGATGCCTTCGTCTACGTGGTAGTTTGGCCTGAAACAAATGACAAAGGTAAATAAAATACGTAAATATACAGGGTGGTCCGAAGTGTATTCCGAAAACTTCGGCAGCATATTCCACAAATAAAAATAAGTAAAAAAGTTTGTATAAACTTATGTCCTAAAATGCTTAGTTTCGGAGATACAGGGTGTAAAAGTTGTGTGTGATTAAAGTGATTAACCCCCCTCCCACTCATTCTAAATTCTAAAAAATTCTGACTCCTACTTCCAGAGGGCGCCACCTACATATTTTTTAACTGGTTTGAGGTGGAACTTTTCGTCCGTAAGGTGGAACTTTTCGTCCGTACTTGCATAAAATTACTGAGTAAAAAATATACATTTACGACGTTTATTACGTAAAAAAGGTCTCTTGGTAAAAATACTTTTTAGACTGAAATCATAAATTTGAAATGTTTTTATTGTCAAAAGTTCAGAAGAAACTGATTTATCATCAATTCTTCGAAGAAAAATTTATGTTTAATTTAAAAAAAAATAATAAAGTTATCATTTCACTGAAATAACTATCTATTCAATATGTTTATTATTTGTTAATAATGACATGTATTAACTATTTCCTTTCTAAATATCTTGAGAAGGGTTGCTCGTAGCGATTTTTACAAAAAAAAACATTTATTATTTCGTTCAGTAGTTTTATACAGGTACGGGCGTTAAGTTATTACTTTTTGAATCAGTTAAAACACATGTAGGTGGCGACACCTACAAATAGGAGTCATATTGACGTCAAAATCAAATTTCTCATGTCAAAAAACTTCCATACACTAATTTCCATCCAAATATTGACGTTACTTCAGAAATTATTTGGAAAAAATCGAAATAAAAATGAAACTTGTACACCCTGTATCTCCGAAAATTAGTAATTTTAGGACATATATTTATACGAACTTTTTTACTTATTTTCATCTGCAGAATATACTGCCGAAGTCTCCGGAATACAGTTACAGTTCGGACCACCCTGTATAATGTACCGTTAATAAAAGTGTACCGTGTTAGTATACGTATTACGTCCAAAGTGAAACGGAAAATATAAGTAAAATTACAAAATCAACAATGAATAAAACTTCAAGAATGAAATAATATACATAAAAACACCATTTGGTAAATTTTTGAAACTTAATAGCGATAATACCGTACGATCGAAAAAAAAACGGTGTCCAGTTGGCTTGGAAATTACGACCAATGACAAGAAAATATAAATCAATTATAAGAAAACAAAAAAGGAGAAGAAAAAATAAATCATTTCTCAAAGTAAAATGCAATTAAATAACGGAAAAATAAATCTCCAATATAAAAAAATGTCAAGACACAGAGATGAGACAATGAAGACAGAATTCCGCACTTCGCACCAGGACCGCAGTTATTAAACGGGATTAGCGCTCGATCCGGGCGCTTCCCGTCTGCCAAATTATTTAAAGCCCGGGAGGCATTAGTCCGGACACGTCCGGTCTGTCCGAGGCAGGACGTGGGACGCGGTCGGCGAGGCGTCCTGCTGAAAGTTTGATGGCGTCGGTGCACCGACGACGTTGACGTCGTCCGATGCAGCCAGAGGCACACGAGAACGACCGCGCGCTTGCTTCTCCGCGTTTAATTAAAACCGAACGTTTAATTAAGGTTCTTATAGAAGGCTTTATTTTCGGTACTTTAGATTAATCGAGATATACAATCAGTTCAGTACTCTTCTCCTGCTTTATAGATTATATTATTTTATCTGTGAGCTTTTTTGTCCTGGAGAAAGCAAAAAAAAGAGAGAAAGCAAATATCTCTCTTCTGTACCAGCAACATTGTTTTTGGAACAGTTTTAATTGTAGTACAGTCTGCAGTACTTCCGGTTCTACGTAATAACGTCAATAATTGTCAGACCCGGTTGTCCAATAAAAGACATATTAAAGCTATTTAGCGGGTTCAACCAAAGTATTTGCGACAGATTGTGCACATATCAAATACTTAGCCATCTTATCCGACAGTCAAGCAGCTTTAAGAGGGATCAACTAAGTAAACATTATTTCCAAGTTCGTCAAAGAATGAATAGAGGCGCTGAACAAGTTAGATAAAATTTTCCGCAAAAAAAAATAAACAATTATTCTAGAAGCTTTGTGTTATTTTATTTATTTATTTTTAAATTTTATTAATTACTCACTGAAATTATTATTATACACCTAAACTAGCAAATTTTTTGAAAGAATATTTAAAAAAATATTGTAACAAGTAGCCCACCACAAGTTTGTCCACCCCCAGCAAATTTTTTGGCAGGTAAATTTAAGTTTTATGTAACAACTATACATATAGATTTTTTATAACCAAAATTTTTCATGTTTCTTTTATAGTTTACAATTATTACTTTACATATTTGATAACAATACTTTATACATTTTTTTAACATGTAAAATATATAAAAAAATGTTTATTGCAGAAATTGTATTTCTCTGATTATAATACCCTACGCCACTGGAGAAATCGTGTCTGAGTAGCATTATTTATAGTTTCAAACATTAATTATAATATAGGATATTGAAAATACTACTTGGAATGAATAAAAATAGTTTGCTTTGGATGTGGTACAAGACATATTAAAAGCATTTTACATATTTTTACCGCTATAATGAAAAAAATGTACATTTTATGACTACATAGCACAAGTTGTGTATCAACTTTTACCTGTAAAATGTAATTCCAGTCATTTTTTTCTCGCTTCAGCCTTTGCAGCCATACGCCGAACATCTCACCATACTAAACAACACAGTTTATAAATTTAAAACAAAACAGTATTCACAAAAAACATAAAAATTCGCTTGATGTCAACTCGAAACCTTGTCACCAAAGTATGGCCGCCGATCAAATTTTGGCCTCAAAATTTTTTTACTGAAGAATATGCGTGTTAGCTGTACCCTCACTATCCTTGTCTAAGGTGCAAACAGATTTTTTTTAATCTGATTGTCCACTTCAGTCATTTTCTACTTCTTATTCTCATCCTTCCATTCATCCATTATTCTTATTCCCCTTTGATATTACACTTTTTTCTTGATTTCTTTAATACTTGTAACAAAACCACGTAGAACTATAAAACTTCTTACATCACCTCTATTTCTTCCACAATCAAATACACTTTTCTAAACGAAACTAAGTTATAAAATGCGGAAAAGTCAATAAAACAGTATTAATATTTCAAATATCGACTGAAAATAATTTGCGAAGATTAAAAACAATCCCAAAGTTTTATTACCTATTTTTTTATACGGCATACTGGCTGCATTCAGCAGAATTTTAAAGAAGGTACATCGAAGTAATTTGATTGAAAAAACATTTCTTTTTGATTTTAGATAAAAGTGATTTATTAGAAAAAGTAATTTAATTGTACCGGGTTCTTTCTTGTTTTATTTTCTTGTCTGGACTGGGAATCGCATGACCTATGGAAATATTTTTAAAATGCGGAGTAAGATTTACGACAACGTTTAGATGCGATCTCTACGTTTTTCTACATAAATAACTTACTCAGATCTAATATATTAGAGGTTTATGTACTGTACTGTAGTATTTCAATTTATTTTGTTAATGAACGCCTTTATTTATAGGAAAAATAAAAAACGACCCGATAAGACCTGTTTTACAATTAAAATATGAGTTAAAATCAAGATATTTAACGAATTAGTGGAATAAATTAGTGGTTTCAATTAATGTAGTTATTAATGTTCAATTAACGTAGTTTGTTCCTAAAATTTCAATGAAAAGCTTCATTCAGAACCACGTACTTTGTGGAATAAGTTAGTGGTTTCACTTAGCGTAAAAGTTTGGTTTGGTTTGGTCGTCAAAATTAGTGGTAGTTATTTTTAATTAGTAGAAAACGTTATCAAACTTTTAACTTTTCCACTAATAATACTTCAAAATTTGCGAAAAATATAATTTTGGCCCTTGATTATGTTCCGTCAAGAGAATTTGTGGTTAGGAATCAAAAGTTGATTGTTTTATAAGCTAAATATTAGGCTTTCTCTATGGATACAACTGACTAACGCAAGCTATTGCCAGGATATTCTATTAATTTTAATTGTTTTTTTAAACATTGTGAATGATCGTAAACTAAAAATGTAAAGTGTAATTGAAACCACTAATTTCCTCCACTAATTGCGAGGTCCTGAATGAAGGTTAAGCATTGAAAAAGTCAAAATTAGTGGTAGTAATTTTCAATCAGTAGAAAAAGTTAAAAAACTTTTAACCTACTTTAAAATTACCCACTAATGTCATTTTGAAAATTTTTAAAATTTGAGTCTTTTTCAAACAAATAACCACATTTTTTAAAATACTTTGAACCCATGAAGAACCCATGTTCCGATTTGAACGAGATTTTTATATTTTTTAAAGTTTGATGCCCTCTAACCAGGGTTGGCATGATTTAAATCAAGTAATTTTTTTAATTTTAATCATGTGATTTAAATCAAAAAAATAATTTTATTGAAACTTTATAATAAATCAAAAAATAACTGTAAAAATTATAAAAATCTGTCCTAGAAAACTATAATAAATATTTCTATAACAGATATAACAGATAATAAATCGAAAAATTATTATAAATTTTATAAAACTATATAAAAATATCTATTCGTCAATTTAAATGTTGAAGCGATTTTTGAAGTAATTTCGTGTGAATCCATAAGACGGCTAAACGCAGGGATTTATTTTAAAATTTATAATTTATGTATAAGTGACAAAAATTCGCTGTTCGAATACATATCATTCGCAGACTAGTGCAGAAATAGGTTCTTCTGATATATAGACTATATCTTCATTCCCGAAAATCTATAATCGTTGTCAGAAAATATGTCATTTTATATATATTTTTTTTGAAACGTTGGTATGTTCCCAAATTCTTACCGACATTTTGATTTGCAGTAAGTACTTTGCACTTTGACATTAGATAATACTAATTTCGTTCTCGACTTAAGACTATTTCCGAACAATAGTATATTGTTTTATTAAGAGTAGAAATTATACTTTTTTTGACGATGCTGTACATTTGAATGACCATCGTAAACCTATTCCGACGTTACAAGAAGGCACAAAAAGTACATTTTTACTCCGAATAAAACACTATTTTTTTAAAAGCTTACAAATAATTTTTTAATCAATTTCAAACATTGCAAATAATACAAACAGTAATCGAGAAACAATTTGTACACTCGTTGAATTTGACACTTAATATCAGTTTAATAATATATTTTTGGACTTTTGTGCTTAGGCGTAACAGTGCTTTACTTTTATGCCTAGCTGTTAAAATGACAAAAATTAATACTTTTGAGACGTTTGAAAAAAAATCCTTTTGATCTGAACCGAGCGACTTTTTTTGCGGAATATATTGGTGACCGATGTGGAAAAATGACACGCGCCATAGAATTGTTAAATAAGTCCTAGTCATTTGGAAATCCGATTTAAATATTGTTTTGAATTAAAATCAAAAAAATCTGATTTTTGTAATTTTTTTTAAAAAATCATGATTTTTTCCAACCCTGCCCCTAACGGACAAACGAGGCACTTTTGTATGGAGATAAATTGTGCCCAATGAACTTATTTTGGTTCCAAAAACACGTAGTAGTTCTATGTCCACGGAATATTGGGACACCCTGTAAATATATTTCGAAAAACGAGAGACTCCGATATATATTTTTTTTCTAGATATAAAAATAAATATTAGAATAATATTTTTAGAATTACCAGAGATTTTTTAGACCCGTCCTCAGTAACAACATTATGTAACAGCCTAGTAAGATTATCACTAGAGTACTCTTCCATAATCTGGATGCCACGTTATGAAACACATAAAAATAGATTTTTCCAAATTGAGAAAAAGTTTTTAAAATATATGAATTTCTTCCTTTGTAAAAATAACATTCTTTTGAATATGATTAAGACTTCAGAGTATCTAAACTTCCAAAGGTTGAAGCTCAGATGGGATTATCTGGCTGTATGTTTCATCGTATCGATTAACCAGATTGTTTGACAAATTTCGACTTTCACATTGCTCCAAGACACTTGAGGTCACAATCGTTGCTACACTTAAGAACATATTCAACTTTTTATGCAAAAAATTGTCCTGCGAATTTCCAGAAGTGTGAATGGGTACGACTTGAATTATTTTTAGAATTCCTTAAGTATATTTAAAACCCGTGCTAGAAATGTAATTGTTTTCAAAAATGAATTGTAGACTGTGCTTGGCTTTTGTTATTTTATTATTATATTTTTAGTTTTTGGAATCTATTACTTCTGTATTTTAAAAAAATCGTTTTTTTTGTTGAATTACTCTGGCGTTTACGAAATAAATAAATAAATAAATAAATGCTATAAAAACAATTAAATATTTTTTAACTAAGTACTTAGTTATTTTTATTAATTGTTATTTAGGAAATATAATTATATCATTTAATTATAATTTTATACCACATCTCAGGTTCTGTTTATCCTTAATCCTTCATTATTCCTAAACGAACACAATTTTAAATTAAATTTACACCCTACCCGTTAAAATATCACTGTTCTGAACTCGTTCTGAACGAATCTAAATACACTACGGTTCCATTTCTACCCGTTTCCAGTCTTAATTACACAGGCGAAACGGGGGAGACAAAAAAAACTTGGAGCTCGAATCTAAACGATCCTAATTTAATCTTATCGAGAATCACTTTATTATTTTTGGTAATTATTTTCAACAATTTTCGCTCTTTAATTAAAAATCGTGATAAGTGAGTGCCGAGACGTTCGTCTACGGTCCGGAGAAGCAGGGAGAGCGGTGTTGCCAGATTAAAATATAAATATTTCACCAGGTTAAGATGAAGGTTTCGTATTTTTAGATTTAGGAAGAATTTATATTATATTTTTAAAAAAAAATAGGACCTTCCGCAATATATTAAGATTTACTAAATTTAAGCAGGATCCATTTGGCATGGGTAGTATTTGGAAATATGAGCGATATTTTCAAGGATAAAAAGGTGTCCATCAACCTAAAGAAAAAGGCTTACGACAGCTGCATCCTACCTGTGCTTACGTATGGCTTAGAGACTATTGCAATTACCCGAACAGGAGAACAAATGCGAGTTGCACAAATAGCCATGGAAAGAATCATGTTAGGAGTCACCATGAGGGAAAAAATGCGAAACACCGACATACGTCAAAAAACAAAACTAATAGATGTTGTTAAAAGAGTGGCAATGGATCGGAAATGTGGCAAGACAGGATCCAGACCAATGACCCCAGAAAGTCATTCTATGGAGATCTAGGGGAACAACAAGAAGTGTGGGCCGATCAAAAAAGAGATTGGTCGATGACGTCAGCACAGTGTCAGGAAGATAAGATTGGCTGAAGATCGCGAAGCATGGAAAAATCTAGAAGAGGCCTATATTCAACACTGGATGGAACCAGGTTGAGAAAGAAGAAGAAATTTAATTGAGATTCAGGCATAATAATAATTGACAATACTACGTTACAGGAGTTTAGGACTACTGATTGGTACCTATGCTGGAACAACTTATCGATCGAAATGTTTTTAGCAGCAATTTATTGGGCTTTCCTTTGCCTTCATGAAAAAGTTATGACTGCGTTATTTGTAAAATCGACATATTTATTTTTCAATATAAAAAAACCGTTTTTCGTTACAACTATAGCGTTAAAATGGAAAACCCGACATACAAAACAAGGTTAGAATCATATATTAAATTTAGAAAATATCGCATGCTTAGTTTGAAGTAATTTTTCAAAAAATCACACTATTCTCACTGTAATTCAAATCTTGACTCAATGTCTATCCAGATTTGTACACTTTGTATAAAACCAATTATAAAATCAATAGAAAACAGCGAAAAACTCACAATAAATTAATTCAAGAATTTATTAAAATAATATTTGACTACTTCACTAGTTGATTGTTATTCAATTTAATTTTTACAGACTTATATTTCAATTGGTGCTAATTTTGTGTTACTATTATAAAATGTAGAATTAGTTACAAGAAATAGTTAATTAGACTTATAACTCATCATAAAGTCTCAGGGATTTCACAAAAACCAATACCTCAGACCGCTCCACACAGGCTAGCTCTCCATCTTCGACATCAGCCGTACCAAAGTTTGTGGCACGAACGGTTGTCATCTCGGCGCACTCAATGATAAGGTGTTCTGGTGTTTCCCCATTTTCCCCACAGAATCTACATTCGCCGTTGTTTCTCTGTTTCAATCTACTGAAGTGCTCGTTGTGGAGACAGTGTCCTGTTTGAAATCCCATGACAATCCGAAGATTGTTTTATTTAAATCAAGGAAAATCTTCGATTTATCTAGGTCGTAAGTTTCGTAAGTTCTGAGAAAATATCTATCTCAAATGTCCCAATATTGCAACACCGGAAAAGAAAAAAACATTAATTTTTATTCCCCTCTCTTTCTACATCACTTTTTCCTTCTTCCTTGCTCATTATCTTTTTTTATCACGTCTTCGCCAGGTTAAAACCGTCTTTTTTTCAGTAAAATACCGCCGGTCCCCTCATTTTTGTTCTCTACTAATTACTTTTCTTTAAACTCAATTAACACCAGTACGTTGTGCCATTTAGAAATGTTCCCCCAAGACGGGTTTTAACTATTTTTTTACCAGGTTATCTTAATTTAATATAAGGGGGACCTCAGCTCCAAATGAGATCGGACCAAATAACCCCTCTTTATCACTACCACAAACCATTCGAGGTGAACAAAATGGATCGAGGAATGTGGACAGATATAACATTTCTTCAGGATGGACTAACCTGGTATACAGACGGGTCAAAGACCGCTGAAGGAACAGGAGCTGGAGTATTTGGGGAAAGACCAAGGGTAAGTTTATCCTTTTCCTTGAGTAAACACTCAACCGTTTTCCAGATAGAAATCTTCGCCATTCTACAATGTGCGAGAGAAAACAATAGAAGAGCTTATTCAGATAAGCTCATCAATATATGTTTAGACAGTCAGGCGGCACTTGGGGTGCTTATGAGCCCAAAGGTATCGTCAAAACTCGTCTGGGAATGCCTGGGTGAACTGGGAGCTCTGGTTCAAAGGAACAGAATTAAATTATTCTGGGTGTCGGGCCACAGCGGCATCCAAGGCAACAAAAAAGTCGATGACCTAGCTAGGCAAGGATCATCGGCATCCTATCTTGGTCCAGAGCCAGTACTCGAAATATCCAAATGTATGGCCCGTAGTGCACTAAAACTCTGGATCAGGGAAAAGCAGAATGTCCACTGGAGAAACAAACAGGGGCACAGGCACAGCAAGGCTTTTATCCAAGGACCTAGCTCTAAACCTCAAAAGTACTGCTAATGTTTAGCAGGAATAAATTGCGGATTACAACAGGCTGCACACATGGCTGTCAAGTGTTACCTGAACAAGCTCAACCTGTATCAAGGAAGTCTTTGCTGCAGACCCTGCGATAAAAATTCTGAAACAGCGGAGCACATAATATGTCACTGCGAAGCTCTGGATCGCAAGCGACACTTCTTAATGGGGAAAGCTAGGCTAGAACCGGAGGAACTATGCTCCCATCCTATCAAGGACCTGCATAAGTTAGTGCAGGGCACAGTGATAGGAGAATGGGTGCAGATATAGAAAGGGGACAAACACAATAGGTCTCACAGGTCACAGTGTTTCCGGCAGAGGACTGCCTCTTATTGTAAAAAAATATAAGTATCCCAATTCAACAAAAAACATGTTTAGAATCATGTGTAGATGAAACACCATACCACACAACTTAATTCTTAGTATAAACCAAAATATTTTATATATTATGTCAAAACGTCAATATTTATTCAAACTGTTCCATTTTTTACCCATATTTTTCAGAAACCGAAGCTTACTGTAGTTTACCAACATGATTAGCCTGTATTTTCAACAGAATACAACCTAAAATGACAGAAATCAAGTGTCATATCATGCATTCTCCCCATATAAAGACTTTATATCATTAGATCGTTTATAATTAGAATCGCGAATCCAAATTGAAGTAATCAAAAATAAGTGAGTTTGCTACTAATAATTACTTTTTATTAATGAGCATTTCCAGCCGCAGAAAACAAAGTTAGAAGCCTGAAAAATCTTAACTTCCCATTAAAGTACGTTACAAAACGGAAAGGTCGTTAAAATAGCGGTTAGTCCTTAAAAGGAGTTTAAAATTTTAATTCCAGCGGTTGAGATTTTCGGGTTGAAAGGAAACATTAAAAAATCATAACGAAAGAAGCGATAGCCTCTAAAAGAAAAATATAAGAGGCTGTTTTAATACAATCTAATAAAAACAAATGTATTGCTCATGCATCTGTGGATGTTAATAATGTATGGCAATCGCTTCTTTGATTTTAAAGAACATAACATAAATAAACAAAACGTAATCATACAAAAAGTTTGAAGCTTTTTGGTTTTACCTTATTAAGTAACTGTTATTATTAATAAAATATAAAATCTATGAAAAAAAGCCAAGTTGACGACTAATGCAGGAAAGACAACAAAGCAGTTTGAGATTCTATGGAATCGATTTAATTAAAAGCAACTATTTAATTAACTTTGGTTCAGTTTTATTAGCGCGGAGCACGCCATCTGCTGAGCGCTAAAATATTATTTTATGGAAGTCTTTCGGGCAATATCTTTTGTGAGCCTTTTGAGCTTTGCCAGGCTTGTCGCATTTCGTCTGTTTTCATTTGACGGACTTTGTACGGTTTTAATTTCAAATCGGTTTAAAATTGAAAGATTAAAGAAAAACCATAATTGTTTTATATAATTCTTCATAATATAAGCATCTTTTTATTCAGTAAGATCGAATGATGCAATTAAAAAAATAAGGATCTGTGAACTAGGGAAGCATTATTTTCGCTAAAGTTTTTGGTGCAGAGGTGTTATGACTAACGACCAGGGTGTATTTATTTGTTTTATTGATTAGCAAAGAGCATTCGATAGTATCAAGCATGATTTACTTCTGGCAAGACTCCGGAAAATTGGGGTAGATGAAATGACACCGAAATCATAAAACAACTCTATTGGAACCAGATAGCTGAAGTGTAGATAAATGACACGGTCTCGACCGAAGCTTTTGAAGTAATCGTAGGACTACGACAGGGATGAATTCTCTTACCGATGCTTTCTCTCTAAAATATGCTTCGACATATACGAGTGAACCTATGAGTTTCATAGTTGTCGATTTTCCAAAGAAATCAGTACATTTATATTATTTCGTATATTTTTCATTTTATTGTTTTTATGGAAAGCACTGTTCATTAAAATGTTGTATCCTATGTTATAGGGCTTGTTTCAGTCTACAATTTTCTATTTAACAATGTACCGTTTGTGTCCGGGAAGGGTTCATAGTTTCATAGTTGTCGATTTTCGAAAGAAATCAGTACATTTATATTATTTCATATATTTTTCATTTTATTGTTTTTATCGAAAGCACTGTTCATTAAAATGTTGTATCCTATGTTATAGGGGTTGTTTCTCTCTACAATTTCCTGTTTCACAATGTAACGTTTGTGTCCAGGAAGAGTTCATAGTTTCATAGTTGTCGATTTTCGAAAGAAATCAGTACATTTATATTATTTCCTGTATTTTTCATTTTATTGTTTTTATGGAAAGCACTGTTCATTAAAATGTGGTATCCTATGTTATAGGGCTTGTTTCTCTCTACAATCTCCTGTTTCACAATGTACCGTTTGTGTCCAGGAAGAGTTCATAGTTTCATAGTTGTCGATTTTCGAAAGAAATCAGTACATTTATATTATTTCGTATATTTTTCTAATAATTCAAAAATAAGTCGGGTGTATATAGGGTGGATTGCAATGATTGTGATGCCGTGTACATAGGCCAAACAGGTAGAAATTTAGATATAAGGATTAAAGAACATGTAAAGTCTATTAATAATCTCCAGCTTAGTTCTGGTCTTGCAACTCATTGTATAGTAAATAATCACAAAATTAATGAAAACTCAATTAAGTTACTACACAGAGAAACAAAAGGTAGACGTTAGAAATACTAAAATCTGTTAAAAACGAAAATAATGTTAACGACCAACAAGGATTTCTAAACACATTTTTTATTACCCCTATTGTAAACTCTCTGAACCCACCCCCCCAAATATATATATATATATATATATATATATATATATATATATATATATATATATATATATATATATATATATATATATATATATATATATATATATATATATATATATATATATATATATATATATATATATATATAGTTACAGTGTAGTTATACTATTAGTTCTTAAAAAATTCTTGAAAAAGGCCTAACAAGCCGAAACATATATGTAGAGTTAAAGTTACTCTTATTAAAAGTTTTTTGAAACATCTAAAAGCGTGCTTTATTAAAATACTAATATTTCAACGATGTTTCACAAGGAACCAACCACAGCTTCAGTACATTTATTATTAGTTTCAGTACATTTATTATCAGTACATTTCAATTTTTTCAGATATGATCAAAACTAGATTTTTCACATGTAGGTTCACATTTTTCAAACATACTAGTTTTTCTGTAAGTTTCGTGCAAAAAGCATGGCAGTGTTTCGTTGTTTGTCAAAATTCGAAAAAATAGACAAAAAATGGAAGAAGAAGAAGAATATGGAAGAAGAACAAAGAATATGCCTGTATATTAAAATGTGTTTTCGTATTCACACATTCCCTAACAAATATCAATTCCCACATTCCCAGGCTTTATTGAAAAAAGGCGGATAAAAAACCGTCGAACTACTTAAGAATGGTAAGCGTCGTCTTTGATTTCCTGCCAGTGAATATTTTCACTCTCTTCACGTATATCATCACCCACGTCCCGCATTTTTGGACGGCGATACGCGAGAATCCGTCACGCGCATATCGAACGTATCGCCGACGTGTTATCAATAAAAAATCCAAGAATCTTGGTATTGTTTCTTGAAACATCAGAGGATGTGTATGACAAGATTCACAACATGCTCGCTCTTCTAACACGAACGGTTTTGTAAAACATAAACTATTCCCTTGGAGATTTGATAAAATTGTTTTTTTTTCTATAACACGTTCACGTCTACATTGAACGTGATATATAAGAGAATTTATAGAATAACGATAAGCAAAAAGTATATCAAAATTTTTCAAAAAAGCAAGGTAAAAGTGTACTTGGACCAAGTTGTGGCCATATAATATACAGGACGGCACATCGAAAACGTTCCGCAAGGCATAACGGCCAGGGTAATTTTTTTTTCAGAAAATTCAAAAACACGTCAATTTTGTTTGTGAGGTGACCACTTTTGCCCCAAAAATTATTGCAAAATCTTCTTCCCTCTAAGCGGGGGTGTCATCCCCCGATTTTTTTCAAATGGAAAAGGGGTTCAAGTGATACCGCAATGAAAAGGGCTTTCTATTCTCTATACTTTCCTGCTTCGTTTTTGAAGATCGGTCGAGTCGTTGGGAAAATATAAAGGATTGAAATTTGATAAGCTTATTTAAACATTTATCAGAGTAAATGATAAGGATAATTTGCTGTTTTTTCTTATTATTTCTAGATGTTTGCAATCGGGTTGCGCAGATATTCAATGAACGCCATCCTGACAAACACCTTTATGGCAAAATTGTTCGCCAGTTACTAGCAAAATTTCGCGAAACTGGTTCCGTTATGAATAAAAAGAGGCAGAGGGAAAATCCTGTAGTAAATGAAGCTATGGAGGTATTCGTATTGGGCCAAGTTGCCATGGACAGTATTCTGAGTACAAGAAAATTAGCCAATGAGACCTGCGGGAATCGTACAAGTTTCCAAAGGATATTAAAAAAACACAAGTTCCACCCGTACAAAATTCAGTTGGTACAAGAACTCAACGAAGACGTTTTTGATCGTTGCTTGCAATTTTGTGAAGCTATGAGTGAACGAGTGGTGAATGATAATAATTTCCTATTTAACGTGTGTTTTTCGGATGAGTGTACTTTCTTTTTGAACGGTGTAGTTAATCGGACAACTCTCGGTACTGGGCTGAGGACAACCCCAGGGTTTTTCACGAGGTGCACACACACAAAACCCTCAGAAATTGAATGTGTGAGCTGGTATTTTTGGAAATTCTATTGTAGGTCAGTTTAACGATATTGAGAAGAACTTCAACGTACAAGTCACAGAACAGCTATCTAGCAACTACCGCACCTGATCGTTCAACGTTGTGGCAAGTGAAAAAATGCGTAAACATCTTGTTTAGGAAACTCTCAAAATATATTTAATTTTATCTTTTTTAATTTTAAATTCAATATTAATTTATTCTATTATTTATTGTATACGCATATGTGGTACTAGGGAGGTTATTCCAAAGGGCTGAAACACGCCTGCGTCAATTAACCTTGGACCACAATACACTTGATCGAAAGATCCCGCAAGAACCGCATCTATCGAAAGATCGATTCAACGTGCTAACCGCCGCCGCCGCCCATAACTTTATTTTAAATCTTCAAAAGGTCCTACCAATTCGGTACCGTTTACTCGTGCGAGTAGTTGTTCCTGATTCAGATACAGGGTGGCCACCCAGGAGAAGACTACAACCCTCCAAGGTAAGCCGACCTCGTACCCCGTGTTTTATTTTAGCAGGAATTTCTATTTTCTCGAGTATATTACAATCATTTCTTTATTTCCTTTCTAAACACATCTAGAAATAATAAGAAAAAACAGCAAATTGGTCGAATTTATCCTTAATTATCATTTACTCTGATAAATGCTTAAATGAACTTTTCAAATTTCAATCCTTCATATTTTCTCAATGACTTGACCGATTTTCAAAAACGAAACGGGGAAATATACAGAATAGAAAGCTCTTTTCATTGCGGCGCCACTTGACTCCCCTTTCCATTTGAAAAAAGTTGGGGGATGACACCCCCGCTTAGAGGGTTGAATATTTTGCAATCGTTTTTGGGGCAAAAGTTGTCCCCCTCACAAACAAAATTGACGTGTTTTTGGATTTTTTGAAAACATAAATACCCTGGCCGTTATGCCTTGCGGAACGTTTTCGATGGGCCACCCTGTATATACAATGTCGCTGTTATGTATGGAAGGTCGATTAAATGTTAAATATTAAAGTTATAGGGTTTATAAATATCTATCAGCGGGTAATAAATTTAAGTATACAGGGTCGGTCGTAAAGTCGTGGTACATCAAAGTTTCTTTTTTTTAAACGGAACCCCCTCTATATCATTGCATATTTCGGTTCTACCTTCAATTCTAAGCCAAAATCGAAATACACACAATGTACCTCATACTAACCGTTTCCGAGTTTATTCACTTTTGAAAATATCAATTAAACAATTTGATTTAATTAATTTCGATATGTTCAGTTTCTTTTAACGATGCCATTTTGCTGAAACTGTAATACTTAATAACTTTGACATTAGTTCTCAAGTTAGAATTTATAGATGTAGTATAGCAAATCTGGAAATTAAAAATTTTCGTTTAACATTGTGCAGAAATGCAGTTGTGGACTGTATTAATTTTAAATTTTAGTTTGACTGGTCTTATTTTATCAATGTAAATTACGTTAATAGCTGGGAGAAACCGCACAGAGAAATGAGAAACCTGCTCCTACCTTTAATGTTCGTCTCAGACAGCTTCAGAGGGCCCTCTTCTCGATCTTGATCTTCTCAGCGCTAATTTTCACACATACACTAACATGAATCGTCTTTGAAGGGATGTAACTTTTAAGTTCAGACTTTCGGCGCGTACCGGTTAGCTGACCAATTTCGTCGTACGACGGTTTGTAATAGACTGTGTGCCACACTTCCTAGTGTTCGGGCATGCGTACACTAATGTTGCAGGAAGCAGGTATAAGTGCGTTTTAATTTAAAATTTAAAGAAATTAAAATATTAATTATTAATTAATCTTAATCTAAGAAATTACATAAAAGAAAATAATTTTATATAAAATATTAAGTTTCCTTAACATTCCACCCACCAAAACATATGTTTTTAAAAATAAGATAAAGGAAAAAAATAATGCAAAGTTAAGAATAAAAAATGTATAAAGAATTATTTTACCTTATTAGTTGCCAGGTAAAGGGCAACTCGTCTTGGTAATATCCCATGTGCAGTTTTAAGTGTATTAAGTGTTCAATTCTTAAATTTATGTACAGGGTGGGTCAAATTCGACGCTTTTAAATGGAAACACCCTTTTCTATAGGAGATAGACAAAAATAATATCGGTGTCTGGAGTTCAATTTTGTCAAAAACATGATGGTGAAAACCGCATATATATATATATATATATATATATATATATATATATATATATATATATATATATATATATATATATATATATATATATATATATATATATATATATATATCGATATCTGTTACAGTTTCGGAGTTACGAGGTCTTTTTCAAAAATTTGCATTTTTAACAAATCGCTGTAACTTTTTTCCTATTGCAAATTTTCTATTTTTATGAAAACATTTCCAAAGCACCTTTTTACAAAGAATTTAATGGTTTAAGTATAATTTTTTTACAATTAATAATTTAAGAATTATCAACAGAAAATTTGATTTTTTATATCGGATACCCTGTATATTTTTAATTTATTTCAAGAATAAAAGAATTTAAAATTACCTTTCCAAAAATATAACACACTTGATATTTTGCTCGATTCCTCTTCGAGATATAGAGTATATAAAAATTCGCCCGCTTTAAATTAGTAGGCTTTGAACGGCACCGGCTGTAATGCAAAAAAAAAAATAGCTGTGAGCATTAATTAAAAAGAAAATAATATGTCCTATGAGAGATGCAGAATTTTATAACAATTTAAAATATATTTAACTAACATCAACACATTTAAACTATGTATATCTGATAACAATAAAAATAAATAGCAAACCAAGACATGAGATTTTGCTACAGGTGTTCGACATATCGACCGTCTTCTGTTATGGACAGACGGAGCAGTTTTTAAACATTTCTCGCGGAATTCATTAACTCATTGGGGGTGAAACGTACCCTCTCATAACTGCTACGTATTTCTAATTCTTGTCTAGATTGTACGGAAGAATAAGGGACCTTTATTCTTCCGCAAATATATCCATAGGGTTAGATCCAAGGGCACTAAGTCAGGCGGCTTCGACGGCCAACGGCTGGGATCTTGGTTAGCTGTTCAATAATTCTTGAAATTGGCTGCAAAAATTGGCTGATAACTTCAGCGTTCAGAGGCGGTGCGTCGTCTTGCTGGAAAAATGTTTTCGTTTCCATTAAGGGCATATCATCAATAAGGGGTCCAAAGCCTACTAGTTAAAAGAGGCAAACTTTTAAAAATTCTGTATTTCGCAGGGGATTATAACAAAACATCAAGTGTGCTATGTTTTTGAAAAGGTAATTTTAAATTATTTTCAGGTAATTAAAAATATAGAGGGTGTCCCAAATAAAAAATCAATTTTTCTGTTGATAACTCTTAAATTATTAATTTAAAAAAAATTATACTTAAACCATTAAATTCTACGTAAAAAGGTGCTTTGGAAATGTAATCATAGAAATACAAAATTTTCCTTAGCAAAAAAGTTACAGCGATTTGTTAAAAATGCACATTTTTGAAAAACACCCCGTAACTCCGAAACGGTAACAGATATTGATGTGCGGTTTTCACCATCATGTTTTTTATAAAAATTGAGCTCCAGACACCGATATTAGTTTTCGTCTATCTCCTATAGAAAAGGGTGTTTCCATTTAAAAGCATCGAATTTGACCCACCCTGTACATTGTGTATTATGATTACTGTTTAAAATTGAAGGAAGAATTGAAATATGCAATAATATACAGGAAGTTTTATTTAAAAAAAAAAATTGATATGACACAACTTTATGACCGACCCTGTATACTTAAATTTACTAGTAGCTAATAGGTATTTAAAACCCCATTATAACAGTATCACAGTTTCTGCAGAATGACATCATTAAATCAAACCAAACACATCGAAATTAATTAAATTGATTAAGTGATATTTTCAAAAGTCAATAACTCGGAAACGGTTGCTTTGAGGTACATCCTGTGTATTTCGATTTTTGCTTTGAATTGAAGTAGGAATTGAAATATGTAATAATATACAGGGGGCTCTATTTAAAAAATAAAACTTTGATGTGCCACGACTTTATGAACGACTCTGTATACTTAAATTTATTACTCGCTAATAGATATCTAAAAATCCTATAACTTTTGTATTTAACTTTTTACGGTACCTCGTTATAAGCGACCCTGTATAAAAGAATTCATAGAATAAGATACAAGTTGATATTCTGTAAGGTTTACGAAAAATACTCCCACCATATAAATACTACCCACCTGTAATTTGGAGCAAATGGCGTGTCCTTAATAGCAACGTTGTCGTGGCTATATTTCGTCTGCCTTATCCAGTAATATGACAGGATATCCGACGAACTCTGTGGCGAAAACCTGCACTCCAAGGTGACATCCTCCCCCTCCCTTGCGTCCTTGACAATATCCTCAGATCCCACCAAACATATTCCTGCAAAAAAGGAAACCACAAAATTAGAAAAAATATCCTAAACGAGCAGCATAAAATATAAAATACAAGACGATTTTCCTTTGCAAAAAACATTTTTGCTAAAGGAAAATCGCTTGTAACATTTTCCTAATACTCAAACGCGTATAATAATTGGGTATGGGAAAAAATGAAAGGAACTCGGTCAAGGGATGACTTCTAAACGAATCAATTACTGATTTTTTTCTGGGCTGTTTCCCTTTTCGTTTTTGAGGGGTTTTTCCTCAACAAGAAAAAGAAACGACGTTAAAGAAATAAGCTACTGGAAGTTTATTTTTCTTTGAAATTGTTTAAATGTATAGGTTATTGAGTCTTTGACAAGGGTTTGGGATGTAAATTTTTGTGGTAAGTACCTAAAAGAAAGTCGTAATATTTAATTTATTTATGAAAAAATATACTTAATACCATAAAATTTAGATGAAAATACCGTTGATCGAAATCAGATCGGCGTCAGGGATGGCTTGCAAAGAAAGACGGCGATTATTTTGTGTAGAAAATTAGACGGAGAATGGCAAACATCGTCATTTGAAAGCGAAACGGATGTCTTTTTTTCCGAACATACTTTTAAAGTTAAAATTAAAACATATCCTGTAATTATTTTAAGAGATTTTAACTTCTATAAACTGTCTCTGATACTGGTTTTTGCCAAAGTCCCGATGCTGTATGATGAGTTATATCTCAAGAAAAGGGGACACAAAAGATCTATAATGTGGCGGTGGTTAACTTCCTATACCTCCCATATAATCTACAATCTGTATTTGAGTGAGTTTTTATTGATTCATGAAAATTAAACAATAATAAACAAACGTTTAGATAATCTAAAGCATCGTTTATCAATCAACTAATCGTAACCAATTTTCCGTCTGTCCCATTTCCCGAATAACCAACATCTTTTCACGAAAATTAGACTCAGTCTGCTCTCGAGCAGGATCAAAAGGAATGCTTTTTTTTCTTTTTCCATCCATTTGGCTAGAAAATCGTTCGTCCCTTTTTACGCTTTCGAGAGGAAGAAAGAGGTAAAATAAAGGAAATAGGATGCGCTCCATTTAAGAATGCTTATGCTGTTGCTTTGCAGCGTAAGCTCGGACGGGGACGGAAAACGGCGATGTCAAAGGAAAACGGCAGAGAAAAAAAGCCGTCGAAAAGTTTTTGCTTCTTTTCCGGGTTTTATTCGAAGGTTTCTAAATGCATATTTGTCGAACAGATCTTTGTTAAGATTTTTTTGAATTACTTCCATTTTAATTTATTAGATTTTTTGGAAACTCTATTTTATTAAAATTGAAGGAAACTTGAACTTGGACAACGGTCACGAAATTAAGCAGTGTCCTTTGTATACTTTCAGCAGTGTCCTTGCAGAGTATGAGTACCTGGGAATTACATTTGATAACACTGGAACTGACGGCAGAGAAATAGAGAAAAGGATTATCAACGCGAAAAAAATAATCGGATGTCTAAATGGAATCTTATGGAGCAAATCAATAACAAAGCGAAGAAAATTCAATATATATGAAACCATGATAAAGAGCAACCTCCTGTATGGACAGAAACATGGAGAATAACTGAGAGATACAAGAAGGGGATAGAGGCCGTAGAAATGGATGTCATTCGAAGATCAATGGGAATTTCAAGACAACAACGAATAAGAAATAATACCATAAAACAACAAATGGGTATAGAAGGTACGATAACACAGGATATAGAGAAAAAGCAGCTGATCTGGTACGGACATGTAGAGCGAATGAAGGACACTAGATGGCCCAAGAAAATAATCAATTGGCAACCAAAGGGCAGAAGAAAACAGGGAAGACCAAAACTGGAATAGCAAAAAAGCGTACACAAAGCGATGAGTGAAAGAAACCTATCAACAGAGGATTGCACGAATAGAACAGGCTGGAAATTGGGTATCGGACAACGTAGAAAAACGTTCTAAACCGACTAATATATATGAAAAAAACAGGATAGATGCGGGTCAGACTCGCCCACCGAGGGGGCAAATTAATATACAGGGTGGTCCGAACTGTATTCTGGAAACGTTGGATAGCTACGTTAAAATGGGATAATTATAGTAAAAATATTATTTTTATGATTTAGTTAGAGACATGTGCCAGATGGCAGTAAAAGAAAACAAAACAAAAGTATTTAAGTGGGGAGGATGTTTGAAGATCATAATTATTGAAACACTTTAACCAACTCTGTAACTCGTTACCCAAGGCAAAAAATTTAAACGCAAACAACTTTATTGATAAATGTATTGTTTCTGCTTTGAAAAATACTAATGGGCCTTAAAATTAAAGAAGTTTTAAAAAATTTCTTGAAAATTTTTTTTTTAGTAAAATGAGAATAATTTATTCGCAGTCCAAAAAAAAATTGTTTCCGCGTGTTGTTTAGGATCAAATATTTCAAGTTAATGTATTCAAAAAGCAGGAATTGCTATTTTAGGAACAAAACATTTTCTTATTTAACAACATGTCGGCTTTCACTTTGATGTTTTAGAGATTAACATGGAGTAGTTCGAGTAGTCGCATACTGGACTAATAAAGTCGCAGTTCAGCCTTAACAGGTAGTATACTAGTCGCAAGATTGCCTAATTTAGTCATCCTAGAGTCTAGCTTGTGCCGCCCCCTATATTCTAAATAAACGAGGGAGTGGATAAAGTATCGGTAATATGTCAATATATATTTAAATTTAGTTTTATATGTGCCTTTCTTACGTCCCATTTTAATTAAGTTTTTTTTTGATAAAAACAAAAACAGCACTGAACTGTCTGACTGAACAGAACAATGAAGTGAATATTTAAGATTTAAGGTTATGGTTCAATACAGTTGCAAAAAGGTAGTGGCTCGACGTCCTACCAACGTAATAATAAGAAAATCTAAACAACGTTGGAATTAGTAAAACAGACGACGTCTGTGCAACGTTGGAATAGGTCCTGAAAGTGACGTCGGAAAACTCTTTATTGCCTAACATTGTAACTACGTTGTCCGAATCACCTAAAGATCACTTAAGCAAAAAAGGTTACAAGACAACGTTTATTCGACGTTGCAGAAGCTTTTACTTTGTTGTAGTACTAGTTCAACGTCGGCACAACGTTACAACAACGTTTACATTTATTTTAATACCCAAGGTACGGAGCTAACTATTTTTTGTAACTAATCCAACGTTGTGTTTAGTAAACATATGGTCGCAAGTCGTGAAAATGCTACTTGGGTTTGTTTTAAGGGAAAAGAAAATGAATAAAAAAAATAGTTCTCAAAGATGTCAGGAAGTAGGTCACGATATACATAAAGTCACTCCTCTACGCTGTCGTATATAAGTCTTCGCAGTCTTATTCCTGCAGCATATTTTAAAGAAAGAAAATCTATAATATCCCTATATTTCAGATCGCGGCAATGTCGGTGAGCGAAATGACAAATGACAGTCCCCAGCGCATTAAACGACATCGAAGGCGCAATACATAAAAGAAAACAGAAGACGGAATGCGAATAAATAATATGCGGAAAATAAAAAAGAAATAAATAAAATATGGAGGAGTGGTAGCATCAGGAGAAAATAGAAAAATCACATATTGTCAGCGTCAATTTTGTGGTTGTAAGAAGTGTGTCGTCAAGTCAAAAACGATTCTCATATAATAATAAAATGTATCTGGATTTTTCTGATGCATATTTTTTTGGTTTCTCAAAGAAATGTTTCCATTCAACATTGAGTATAAAATTTCTGATAATTATTTTGTCATTACTGATGAAATTTATCATTAATTATACGATTTTTCACATATTCTTTCTGATTGATGTACAGGGTGGGTCAAATTCGACGCTTTTAAATGGAAACACCCTTTTCTATAGGAGATAGACAAAAACTAATATCGGTGTCTGGAGCTCAATTTTTGTCAAAAACATGATGGTAAAAACCGCATATCTATATCTGTTACCGTTTCGGAGTTACGGGGTGTTTTTCAAAAATATGCATTTTTAACAAATGGCTGTAATTTTTTTGCTATGGAAAATTTTGTATTTTTATGAAATCATTTTCAAAGCACCTTTTTACGTAGAATTTAATGGTTTAAGTATATTTTTTTTAAATTAATAATTTAAGAATTATTAACAGAAAATTTGATTTGTTTATATGGGACACCCTGTATATTTTTAATTTATTGAGAAGAATTTAAAATTTCCTTTCCAAAAATATAACACACTTGATAATTTGCTCGATTCCTCTTCGAGATATAGAGTATTTAAAAATTCGCCCGCTTTAAATAAGTAGGCTTTGAACGGCACCGGCTGTAATGCAAAAAAAAATCTAGCTGTGAGCATCAATTAAAACGATATTTTTTGCTATGAGAGATGCAGAATTTTATTACAATTTAAAATATATTTAACGAACATCAACAAATTTAAACTATATCTAATAACAATAAAAATAAATAGCAAACCAAGACATGAGATTTTGCTACAGGTGTTCAACATATCGACCGTCTACTGTTATGGACAGACGGGGCAGCTTTTGAACATTTCTCGCGGAATTCATTAACTCAGTGGGGGTAAAAGATACCCTCTCATAACTGCTAAGTATTTCTAATTTTTGTCTAGATTATACGGAAGAATAAGGAACCTTTATTCTTCCGCAAATATATCCATCCATAGGATTAGATCCATAGGCACTAAGACAGGCGGCCTCGACGGCCAACGGCTGGGATCTTGGTTAGCTATTCAATTATTCTTGAAATTGGCTGCAAAAATTTGCTGATAACTTCAGCGTTCAGAGGCGGTCCGTTGTTTTGCTCAAAAAAATATGTTTTCGAGTTCCATTAAGGGCATATCATCAATAAGGAGTCCAAAGCCTACTAGTTAAAAGTGGCGGACTTTTAAGAATTCTGTATTTCGAAGGGGATTATAACAAAATATCAAGTGTGCTATATTTTTGGAAAGGCAATTTTAAATTCTTTTCAGTTAATTAAAAATATAGAGGGTGTCCCAAATAAAAAATCAATTTTTCTGTTGATAACTCTTAAATTATTAATTTTAAAAAAAATATACTTAAACCATTAAATTCTACGTAAAAAGATGCTTTAGAAATGTTTTCATAGAAATACAAAATTTTCCATAGCAGAAAAGTTACAGCGATTTGTTAAAAATGCGCATCATATCTGTGTTCAACATATGTTCACTACTGCGCATCACAAATTCGCTCTGTATTTCAGTAACTAAGGAGGCTAGGACAAACTTATGTGTAGCATATTTAATTTCCTAAAAAAGTAGCAAAGTAATATGAAAATCGCTTCATTGTATCTCTACTCATAAACGAAAAATCCCATAAAACACGCGAAAATGGGATACCTGTATAGATGTGATGCACAGTAGTGAACAGCAGTGGTCTACCGGCAGCCAGACGGCCCACACTTTGGTCAGGAGAGCACAGGGAAGCATAGCAAAAGATATATAAAATAACCAGCTTTCTTAAAATTCTCGTAATCTCGGCGGTGCCGCCGGTGCTAGCTCTTGTACTATTATATTTTTATTATAAATTTAGACTAAATTTATCAAAAAAGTGTCAAAACGTTCGTTATCGTAACGATCGGCCCGAAAAAGCTATGCAAAGGGACCCATGAAAATCAACCTTAACAATTTTATAATCTAGACTACGCTTTTACGATGACCCGTTCGGTACAACAACTCAAAATACACTTACAAAACACATAAAATAAAATAGAAAACCATTTAAACTTCTTTAAAACCCGATAAAATTTTAAAAATTGTCGCTTTTAAGTTATATCTCAATCCGATTCCCTCTAAATTCCAGTTTTAAAGGTATATTCAATTAAAAACAAGTAAATTACAAACCCAGTGCCTTCCTTTGAAAGCAAATTAGTTTAGAAAACGAGCTTTTCGAGGCAAAGTAACGCGTTTTGTAAATATGGCTTAACGGTTTCAAACGGACGTGTTACATGTAAAAGAGGATAATCTACGAATTAGCCGTTTTTCAAAAGTTTCGCTACCGAGTTGATTTTGTCACGGAATTGGTTTAAATTTCCCTGCACCTATTACCATCGCGGATGATTTGGTCTTATTTTAAGCAAATTACCTCACTAGCAGGCGGCACGTACGCCGGTATAGAATATGTGGAATAATTTAAAGGATACTTCAATTTATCCGTGAAATTAGGCAGGTCTCGCACGCGAAAGGCGAAATTTAATATTTGCTCTGGTTTATTTAATTATGCACTGTGATAAAAATCAGCAAGATACGTTTTAGCAACGGACTTCGGTGTAAAGTAAAATGCAGTTGGTTTATTTTAAGAAGCTTTTATTAGTAGTATTCGTAAATAACGGTGGTATCCATATTTCTATAATGCCAAGATGCCAAATGCTATATTTTGGCAAACGGATTGACTGGGGGGTGTAGAGGTTCGATAAGGAGGGGTTTCTCGAATCTCAAATTCCAAGAGGGTGAAAACGCCCCTCAAATATTACAATATTTGTTATTTAAAAAACGGTTAGTCTTTCGGGAAAACGCTTGGACAAGCATAATTTATTTGATTTTTTTACATATTTTGAATTTTTTTAAAAAATCATACAGGGTGTTCCAAAAATTTGGGTAATCTCTTAACCACGATTCTGCTTAAACTGCTTGACGTAAAAAGCTTATTTTTGGCAAACGGATTTTTCGAAAGTCAAATTCCAACGAGATGAAACTACCCCTCAAATATTACCAAGTTATATAATAATATCGCCATATTGTTTTTTCTCATACTGACATAAATGTGAGAAAATTTTATCCAGTTTGTTTGGTAATGGAAATTCTTGCTTTGCTTTATCATCACCATTACAAATGATCAATTCGACGCAAACGAAGTCGCTGGTACACGCTAGTAAACTTATAAAAACATTCATTAGGCGAACTTATACAGAATGTTCTTCTGTACAATTTGCGTCTAATTATTTTGTTGTAGTAATATTGCTCAAAAACCGCAAAAAACCGGGGAAAATTTCCGATTTTGTTAATTTTACACTCAGAAGACAGTCGCTGACAAACTCTGAAAAAATCAGCTTGCCCGTAATTTTTTTATTTTCAAACGACAATTTTATTGGACTACTTGAATTCTTCATTGCCCATTGATACGAAAACTAGTTTCACATTCAGTTCCAGTCGAACCGTGAAATTGCTCAAAAATCGAATTTATTCACACGCTCACATCAATATATAAATAACTCTACATCGTGGAATAAAATTCGTTTTCCAAATTTTATTATAGCAAAAATTGGATATTATGTTCTATTTGATACGGCGCGCACATAAGCCGTAACCGGTTTAAATTATAGACGATATTTACGAACGAAAATGGACAGAATTTAATTTCATAAGTAAACAAATTATGCATTTTGTATATTATTCGGGCCAAAACCAAATTATTTATAATGTTTGCGCGCAGCGATACACAATAAATAAATTAACGGTTTTGTATAATATAAATCGAAAATAACGTTTATGTCAAAAATCCTTTTATGTTAAACAACTAGGAACAGATTGTTAAACACAGGAACAGTCAAGGTCGCGTTTCGTCGCCTAACTTTGTCGCGTTTAGGCTTATCTCCGGTATTCTTGACCTATTTCGGTGTATCTCGACCTACTTTCCCCAAGTAGCAAAATTACGTTGTTCAACGTAATCACAACGTCGCCAGGAGCAACCCAACGTTGCCGGACAACGTCGAAGCGACGTCTAAGCGACCCATATTTGCACGAAAATGGTGGATGTTTTTAGGGTCGCTACAACGTCGCCGTCGACGTTGCTTGAGGCGACGTAGTACGTCGTGTGCTAAAAGTTGTTTTGCATGCCGATTCGCGATATTTTGAGGTTAGAGTTAAAAATATTCTTCGTCAAATGTTACTATATTCAACCATGGGGAAACCAAAACAATGCAATTTGTAATGGCTGATGATGTATGAATTAAAAATGGAATATATTATGTTCCATTAAGAAATAACTAGATGAATTTAACTTCGACAAAACTGCAAAGTTTTGAGATGTCGGCAATCAAAATTCATCAACGAAGATTAGTTTACTGTTGAAAGTGACCATGATACTTCGAAATATGGCCAAACCCCTTTTTTATTTCCTAGTTTTAATTTTAAAATGATAGTTTACTTGGTTAACTAACTTTTTTTTTTTAATTTTGAGACAAATATACGAAATCTATCAGGAAAATTAGCTTACAACCCTAACAGATACAGTTTTTTAACGAAATTCACAGTATTTTGTGGTTTTTGTAATTTATTCGATTCGCCCACAACGCACGAAAAGGTAAATCGTAGTAAAATGGCGGAGTTGCCTAAGGCAACCTTTAAAATATCAATATAGTGCATAAGGTGCGGTAACCGACCTTTGGGTCACCTATGTCAACCTTTGGTTCAAAAATTGACACCTGCGTTGACGAAATAGGACCTCTGAACCCTACCGACATCTCGGAGGTAAATAAGAAAATTCCTTCTTACTCTCTTTTACCTAGGAACAATAAAATAAAAAAAGAAAGCAGGGTCGTCCTTTGGTGGTGGGGGTCACATACTCGTTAATAATATCGCTGATATTAGATCAGTATTTCTATTTATTTATTTTTAAAAAAAACCGTACAGGAAGTATTCTTGATTTTACCACTCATTTGAAAATTAAAATCTAATATTCTCTTCAATTTATGCTGAAACTGAACTTCAGTTGACTGCTCTTCTGGAGGATCATTATTCTTATAGTATCCCTTTGTTGTATGGGCTTCAGGTGTACTGTTATTTATTTCTATAGTATCCATTGATGATAAGCTACCACTAGTAGCACTATAAGCACTGAAGTGGACGTTCCTTGGATACATGATTGCGAGGATGTGGATGACGGACCCAAACTCGTTATTTCCACTTAATTTTTCGGACACTGACTTGCTCGCTGACTTTCTTCTAAATACTTTTTCCTTTTTCTATAAAAAGTTGTAGAGTATTTATACACTTTTTTCCTATACATCTTCTTTTCGCTTTACACAGTAAATACAACAGAAAAAATACATAACCAATTGCTCTGTGACAGTAGAGTACAGAATTTTTTGAGGTTAGGTGTTGATAGTTCCGCTTCCACAACAAAAATCGATATCGTCGCGCTCGTCGCCGTAATCCAACGTAGTAATTGGTTATAATTTTGGAGTTGCTTTGAGTCGTTTAATGAAACGTTGTATTACGTTGTAGTTAGCATGTACTTACACTCGTAATTTAAAAGTACGTTGCACAACGTTGTACTACGTTTGTTATTCAGTAGTACAATAAACATGCCTTCTGGCGACGTAATGACAACGGTATAAAACCCAACTTCTAACAACGTTGTGTCCTACAACGTTTACCAACGTTGTTAAGGGTCAAAATATACAACTGTTTAAGTGCAACGTCGTAGCGACGTTTTAGCTACGTAATTTGAGGTTTGGGTATGCATAGGGTAGGGATAAGTACCAATTTCAACGTTGCGCGTAGTCAAAACTAGTCGGAAATCGGAATTTTGTTACTTGGGTCGTTTCTTAAAAGCGCAAAATCAAAACTACTCGTTAAGTAACTACTCGTAACTTAACTGTATTTTTTGGCGTTTCCTATTGTCTCGTTCAATTTCGTTTTGTTTCGAACTCTTTCCAAAACATGGCGGTATCTATACCCGAGGCAAAGGACCTTCTTTTCATAAATCTCAGTGAAGTAAGTAAATCTAGACGTTTCGAAAATATCTGTTGTAACGATGATATTTCATTAATTACATCTCGTTTTATGTTGATATATATTTCGCAAGATTAATATTTGAACACGCGTTTAATAATATGTATAGTAGATTTTAAGAACGAAACTTTTCACTTAATCTACAGGAATATATTTAAAATATTTTTATTATTTCATTTTATTATAATGAACTAGTATATAAAATTTTATGTTATGTTTGTTTACGCGGCCTTAATTGATTAATATAACAGTAGTATTGCTTGATGATGAGAACATTATCAATCATCAATGTATTGAGCTGATTGAGAAAATTATTGATTCGATGTCTTTTATTGTTTTAAGAGTAAACAGTTAGATATACTTTTGTATATAGTAATAGTGATGGGAATACCGGTTCCACATGAGTCGCGTTACAATAGCGACCGTTCCAGAAAAATACCGCGATTTTGTAACCGAGGTTTCGACTTCCAAAGTGTTTCGGTCCTCGCTAAAATATATATCTAACTTATCTATATTTGTAGATTAATGTAACTTTTATCCGCCACTCATTTTCCAAATATCGAGTTTATAATTGTGTATAGCCAATCTGTTCTCATTTTTAGAAAAACGATGACATTCCTTGTTATTCTTTTTCTTTATCAATTTACGTTTAAATAAAATGAACGGCTATTTATGTGTATTGCAATATAATATATTTAATGTTAAAATCAAGAACAAAGTCCAAACCACTGTCAAAAAAATTGTTTATTGGTCTAACCTAACCTTAAAAGTAGATATAAACAATAAAACTTATTTATATAAATGTATAAAAGCAAATAAAATATTTTTGTTTTATTTTATTTGCTTTTGCGTTTCATCCCTTTCAAACAAAACTATTTTATACCATGCCTAGTACATACCAAAAATGGCTATTTCGAAAATAACGTAGCGACGGGAGCACCAACGCCAATAGTAACCGATCAAATCGCGACCGAAACCTTAGAAGCACTCCAGCGACTGCTGGGACGATAGTAGTAGCCGCCGAGGTCGAGCGTCGATAATCAGTTACAGCAGTTACTTCTGTTCGCGACAGGGAACTACAACTCTAGGAGCGCTACGGCTGGAGCGAACACATCCCGATCGAGATCGCGCGGCGCTACGGACATACCAATTCCAGATACTACTGTTGGCGATCGACTAAATCACGACGGCTGGAGCTAAACACGTCGCTATGCGGTTACTACGCTTCGCGCTAACTTCAAGTGCGATTATAAATAATTTATTTGCAAATTATAAATAATTTATAATTTTGTCGTCATTATGATCGTCGTTCTTCAGTAACTGGTTCCTGATTCGTTGTGGAGCGCGACACGACGTTACAAAAAAATACCACTCCAAAATCGCGTTGCTCAAATACCGACACATCACTATATAGTAATAATATGGTTTGATATAAATCCGTTTAAAAATAAGAAATAATTAGAGGATTTTTAGAAAGTTTAACACCGTGGATAATAACGTATAAAAGGCGCCAGAACAGTTTTAGTCATTGCTGCCCTGCAGTTTTACGAATTTAAGTTTTGAAAATATACTTTTTTACTATATTGTAACTGATAATATTAGACAATGATTAAAACTAAATATTCTTATGTAACTTTATTCCTCCAATTTAATCTGCCATCGTAACTGTTTCCTATCTGCGCAGTTTTTGATTTTTCATATCGGTATAATATAGTGGTATTACAATAAACTCCATTAAAAACTAATGAGATTTATTCATACTCTATATTTACTTATTTTTCAGAACTCACTACAACGTTTGATCTCGATTGCTTCGCGAAATAGTACGATATAAGCGCGTGTTGTTGAAATTTTGAAATAGACCGAGACACGCCATGATTGGTTGTTTGTTTGGTAACCTTTGCTTGTGAAAGTATTTCGGGAAATGCCTCGCGAAATTTTTCACGAAATATTTCCAGGAATATTTCGGCCATAGTGTAGAGGGGTGTGGTTAGATATTTAAGATGACTCACTGAGAACAGGCATCTAAAGAAGACGATACAATCTTACTATGGTCTAGAATTGACCGTGGGAAAGAGTGTCTTTTGCACTAAATAAATTGTTAAACATAGTTTTTTTTTCTTTTGAGTATTGTACAGGCTTTCTCAATTTTGGTTTCCATGCCACATATCTTTGTTATTGCCGATGACTTAACAATTACTGATGATAGTGACCTAATAAGTTTAGTTAAAAAAAACAAAAAGACCAATAGCATTGCAAGAGTTAAATAAAACCTTAAAGAAAAAGAAAAATCCAATTTTGATAATTAAATCCTTGTGAGGTAATATGAAATATTAACTGGAGGGTGAAAAAACCCTTATTGATTGACTAGAAGCACGAACAAAAACAACTTGCATATTTTAGGCCTGTTAGTAATAAAACAAATTAATACATCATTAGGCACCCGTTGTTCGTTACATGTTTGGACGGCCATCGAAATAATTGATGTGGTTTTAATGATTTTATAAACAGTGTATCAGTTTAATTAAATTATTTCTAATGCACAAATACTCAAAATGGGATTCTTTTTGTTGATATTTCTATTTGCTTTTCATTGTTTATACAAATATAATTTCCTTTTTTATGATATCTCAATTTATAGTTACATAAAAAGGTCTAGCTTTTTGGTAATTATATATTTTTATGTTAAAATGTTGTTAAGTTATAATGCTCTAAACGAAAAAAATATTGAAGATGAATTAAATGTTTTCATCTTGGGTATTCTTTAGTACTCTGATCTTCAAATATACTTAAAGAGAAAGGTGTTTAACCAGTGTGTTTTGTCTGTCCTTACGTATAGAGTTGTTGAAACACTTACTTTGACAAAAATGAACAGACATAAAATACAGGTCATGCAACGAAAAATAGAAATGTGCAAGTTGGGTGTTACACTTTTAATATATCCAATCATACCATTAGAAATCGAACAGGAGTGAGGGATGCAGTGATATCTATCTTACTTAAATGGAATTAAAGAAAAAACAACGCTTTATTGTACAAAAAGCCAAAACAGCTTCATCGACAAAGCAAAACAAAAAAGCACAAAAACAAATAATAAAAAAAATGTCATACAATACAAATCAATTAAAAAAAAATTTACGTCATAAAATTATAAATAAAACATATATGGACATTGCGGAACACAGGCGTATATAGAAAATTTTACAAAAGGAAAACTGTAAATGGATAAAATCATGTTACAGTTGAGGGTTGGAACCTTTGGTGTTACACAGCAAAATAAAAACACTAAATCACCACAATACACCAAAACACTTTTACTTTTACACTGGACGCGCGTTTCGATAACCATGTTAGCATCATCAGCAGATGATTATAAACTAAAGTACCATCTACAAGTTGAGCGTTTATATACTCGCTCAGTGGGCACCGAGTGGGCGTGGCAAATTCTAGCCAACCGAGTCAGAACCAACTGAGCGTAACAGTTAGATTTCCGCCACTAGAGTAGTAGGAACAAAGAACTTGAAGGAATTGGACCGTTGACTCTGTTCATACTATCTTTACATTTATTAATTCTGATGCTTTCATATGCATCTAGTTGCCTGTAATTTGAGACTTGCTTAATTAATTTTAAATTATTAAGATCTATACAATGTTCATTATCAACAATATGTTCAGCAAGGCAAGATTTATCCGGTCTACCATATCTTATCTGAGCTAAATGTTCTTTAAATCTAGTTAATATTGATCTTCTAGTTTACCTAACATATTTCTGATTACAATCTTTACAAGAAATTTCATAAATACCCGACCTTTCCAGTGGAGGTGTTTTATCTTTTGGATTACCTAATAATTGTTGTAATTTATTATTAGCACTATACACAAGTTTATAATTGACATTCTTAAAAATTCCTTTTAGACCATGGGATAACTCTCTATCAAACGGTATCGAAAAATATTTAGACGTATCTTTCTTCACTTGAAAAGTCGAATTTTCAGAAATCATTAACCTATACCTACGTTTTCTAATTAATTTATCAACTAGTGAAGGAGAATATCCATTACACTCAGCTACATTCCTAATGTAATCTCTTTCTATTTCATATCTTTCGTTGGAAAGTGGGAAACTAAGTAATCTATGAACTAAGAAATAGAAACTAGCCATTTTATGTTCAACACTATGATGTGATTCATTAGGAATATATCTACGTGTGGTGGTATTTTTCCTATAGATATCAAATTCCAGGCAATTATTAGTATTTCTAATAACTAATACATCTAGAAATGGTAATCTGTCGTTGTTCTCAATTTCATGCGTAAATTTAATGGAAGGAAAACGATTATTTAACTTAGAAATAAAATTATCTATGGTGTCTGAATGTGTGTCAAAAACAGCAAAAATATCATCCACATACCTGAACCATACTCTTGGAAAATACTCAAACTGATTCCTAGCCAACCTACCATCAACTATAATAACATAAAATCAAGAGTTATAAAATATTAAATACTACACCTTTAACCAGTGTGTGAGATGATCAAAATATTAAAATTAAAATTCTAAATTTTTCATGATTAAACATCAACAAAAAAGTCGTTTACCGCATATAGGGCTCTCTCCAGTAAGTATCATTTCAGAGCTTTGCGAAATGCGGGAAAGAATGAAAGTGACTTGATATTCGAAGGTAAATGATTGTACATTTTCTTGGCATTGTACAGTATTGAGCACTTAACTAGTTCTGAGCTCGGGGTTGGCAGATAAATATCGTGCTCCGCATTCCTAAGTGGATAGTTGTGAGAAGGCCTTTCCGGAATAGAGAATATGTGCTTGCGGATTAAGCAAACTGATTCAAAAATGAATAAGGAAGGAAGAGTCAGTATTTTAAATTTTTTAAAGAAATTCTGGCAGTGAGTTCTACTGTTTAGTCCCAATAAGTATCGTAGTAAATTGGGCAGGTCATGTGGCTAGGATAACAGGTGGATGGTGGACAAAGTGGTGTAGAATGGAGATCGTTCAACCTTGTGGCAAGTGAAAAAATGCGTAAACATCTAGAATTAATAAGGAAAAACAGCAAATTGGTCGAAGATCGACTCGACCGATTTTCAAAAACGAAGCGGGAAAATATAGATAATAGAAAGCTCTTTTCATTGCGGCGCCACTTGACCCCCCTTCCCATTTGAAAAAAGTTGGGGGATGACACCCCCGCTTAGGGGGTTGAAGATTTTGCAATCATTTTTGGGGCAAAAGTTGTCTCCCTCACAAACAAAATTGACGTGTTTTTGGATTTAAAAAAAAACATCCTGGCCGTTATTTCTTGCGGAACGTTTTCGATGGGCCCCCTGTATGATCTAGGAAATAAACAAAGGGTTTCTTTACAATTTTCTTGTGTGTGATGGATAAAAAACAAATCAATGTATCCGATTAGTAAATTTTTATTCAAGCCTATGATTCAAATAAGTAATATAATAACCGAAATTAGTAACGCCATTTACCGCGTAAAAACATCGAGTTTCAAGAATTAATTACGCTCCCATTTAACCCCGTAATAACGCCGCAACCACCCTTTGTTTTCCTCCAGAAAATATACAGCCTTGCGAAGCCCTTTAAAAATAAAAGTTTCAATTAAATGTGAACGTGTCAAAGACCTCGATAACAATTACGGGGAGCATTTTTCTAGCGGGCCCTATAACGTATCCGCGCGGTAGTAAAAACCCTGTAACTAACCTCTAACCAATTTAGATTAGAGGTTTGAAATTACAAGTGGAAATATATTGCTCTTATGCATGCAACGTGCGCGAATATGCTAATTTTTATCCAGCCCGTACTACTATCAGCAAAAATGGTAATAAGGTATATAAGGGAATTTTGCGTTTTAGTTTTTATGAGGAGACGAGCCACCGAAAATGGAAATTTAAGTTTGTGCGGGTATTTTTTGGGGGACGCGGACGGTTATGTAGAATGTAGAATGTTTAGAAGGGGAGTTAATCACCGCGACCTTATAGATCTATTGTGTGTTCCCCTTTCTTGAGTTATAACGAGTTATAACTCATCATACAGTCTCAGGGCTTTAAGAAAAGCCAGTATCTGAGACGGCTCCACAGAGGACAGGTCTCCATCCTCGACATCAGACGTACCAAGCTTCACGGCACGAATGGTCGTCGTCTCGGCGCACTCAGTGATAAGGTGTTCTGGTGTTTCACCATTTTCCCCACAAAATCTGCATTCGCCGTTGTTTCTCAGTTTCAGCCTACTGAGGTGTTCGTTGAAGAGACAGTGTCCTGTTAGAAACCCCGTCACAATCCGAAGATTTTTTTTACTTAGATCAAGGAAAACCTTTGATTTTTCTCGGTCATAAGTTCTGAGGAACTTTTTCGAGTGTCTTAGACCGTTGGAGGACACCCATTCCAAGTTACGGATGGAGTCTTCCAGATTCTTCAGTTCCGCTTTCAGTTGGTTCCCGTTTGGAAAACAGAACGGTTCTGGTCCAGTTAGTGGAGTGTTCGCTCCTTTCCTAGCTAGATCATTTGCTTTTTCATTGCCTTCTATCCCTTGGTGAGCAGGCACCCAGAGTACGCGGACGGTTAGCGATTAGACTTGTTTAATTTTTACTTGTATCGAGCATATGCTTAATGTATTTAATGTATTGTAGTATAACAACCAAAGACATTATAAAGATAGACAGAACATCTCATTCATAAATACTCGTTGGTAGTGTATCAAACATTCCAATGTGTCAAACAAGGACAGAAAAGACAGAGAAGTCTAAAATTTCCGACCCCGGCAACTAGGAGCATTTCGATTGTTCTAATGGCCAGTGGCGTATCGTTTTTTGGAAAGAATTTAATTAGTAAAGTAAAAGTAAAGTAATTAGTAAAATGTTTACTCCATATTAATATACTACATTAACACTTTTTCGTCAGATGAGTTTTGTTATAAGGTCTAATATAATAATACAATTAATATCCCACATATACCTATGTTGAAACGTTAGTAAGTAGTTTTCGAAAATCGCTCCAACGTCGATTTTCAATTTAAACTTTCAGTTAATTCTATATAAACTTTCAGTTACTTTTGAATCTTTACAGGGTGACTCAGGCTTCCGAAACAGTTCAATATTAGGTTTGCGGTTGGTGACTTTTCTTTCAATTTTTTTTTCAGAATATGGAGGCAATGGTAAAGCACATTTTAGACATTTTTGTAAACATAGGGGGCCGGAACATATTTTCAAACTAAAGTTGTAGATTTGCCATTAAATTTCCATTCCAGAAATACCTAGGGTTGCCACTCACTCCTTTTTGAAAAGGACAGTCCTTTTTTGGAATAACTTGTCCTTTTGACTTTTTGACTTAAAAGTCATTTTTATTTTCGTATTTTCCCTGAGAAAATTACCTACAGCAAACAGAAATATTCTTTTCGTCCAAATTTAATTAGAGATGTTATAAAACTTATAAATAAATTTTTCTTGTTTAGAATAGGCAAAATATCATGGTCGTGTTTCTTTAATAATAAAAGCAGTTTAGGCAACGTCAGTTTTAGAAATATGCCTGCGTGTAGTACAACCAGTACAACGTATTTCGAGGATGAATGGAAAATCCCTAGATTTTGCGAGTAATAGGTAAGCGTAGTAATAGGTAAAAGTTTTTGGAGGCCTGGGTCACTCTGTATATAGGTATGTATAAAACTAGTAGCCTAAGAATTATTTACAGTTCGTCCCATTCTAAAAAAAAGTAACACCGTACAAATAACTCTAGGAAGAGGTATTTGTACAGTGGTAAAAAATTGTCTAAATAAGGCCGAAGTGGTGTATAATAAAGCAATAAAATGTAAAAAAGGTCGGGTAACACCTTTGTTTATTTGTTGAGCAAAATTCCTTTAGAATATCGTATATAATGACCAGAAATGACGCAATTTTAAGAAAAAAATGTCACTTTCTGGCTTATAATAAAATTTCAAATGCAACGTTTATATTCAAATTTGTTATGATCTACAACAGTTAGGTAGTCATTGAGACGAATTATAATTCAATTACTGGCTACTACGTTCTTGTTTTAATAGATTAATTACAAATATAATTAGAAATTATTTTGATTGTGAGAGGCTCCTTTGTGGGACGCCTATGTACAATGACGAAAAAAATACCCACCTGTGAAAAGACAAATTCGGGTAATTTGAGCTTATTTTTCCACACACTTGGCACTGTCGTACCATACTGAATTCGCAATTCAAAAGTACGTTAAACAAAAACACAAAACCACCGAAAACACTGAAAGTTCACTTTCGTCTTGATTCCGACTTCAAACACACCGCAAGCTAAACGTAGTACGCTATGGTCGGGACCAATGGCCGTCGCGAGGGGCGGTGGGACGGACGGCTCATTTCATTCTGGAAGACTAGCAGCGACGTTGCCAATAGTTCTAGACGTTTCAGCACATTAAACAGTAAACATGTCCTTTAATAGTAACGCATATATCCTCTGGTTAATAACATATTATTACGCATGCTTCTTTAAAAATAAACTATTAATTTAATTAAGAAATTGAGATTTATTGATATCCGGTAAAGGTTTTAAAGTCACCTTTTTTCTGCAAATCAAACTGAGTAGATAGGCGCAAATTGAGATGCGGCAATGTGCCCCTTCTCTATCTCAGTTGGTTTTTACCTGACTTAAAATAAAAATATAGACTGAGCATCTCATTCATAAATAGCTGGAACATGCGATTAGACACTGTCTTGTTATTGTTGTGTTATTGTTTTAGGTTATAACGAATTTGTACAGGCGACAGATAGGTTGTCTCTGTCGTAACGGTCGTTCCCTGACGACTCTGCCGAGAAACTAACACTGTCTTTCGTTTCTCAAGTACGCGACTCTCCGTATCATAGCCGGGTAATTTTTTTATTTTAATGAAGCTATAATTAAATTAAAAATATATCGTATTTAAACTTTTTTATATTTTATTAAGATTTGGGACAGGTTTTTAAATAAAGAAAGAAAAGTTTAGAAAAAACAATTTAGTAGCAAAAAGGATAAAAATAATAAAATACACGTTATACGAAGAATTTTATAATCGAAATTAGGTAATTTTTGAAATTAATAATAATTATTAATTTTAGTCAAACATTTACTATCTAATAATAATCAAAACAGGATCTATTCCACAGATATAATAGAGATCGGCGACAGGGAGAGAAAAAAATATGATTGTTGTAAAATTTTCTGGTTAAGTGATGTCTTATTATGTAAATTAGAGAAAACATAAATCTGTTCCATTAAAGCAAGGAAGGTGATAGGAAGTGGATAAAATAAAAACTACATTTATTTAACTCATTACTGTCTTTGTCTATGCAGGTGCGTCTCAAGAAATTATGGCTCATCCCATAATTTTTTATTTTCAAATAAAAACAAGATTTAATATGTTGTATATGAAATAAATTAGGATTGATTGACGCATTCAATTGTTTTTGGTCACTTCTGTTTCACCGGAAATGACTATAACTTTTAATTTTAAACGGCACCCTCGGTATATTTCTACTTTATTCGATGAAAATGACCTCTGAATAGAATGACATATCATATGTCAACTTTGACATTTCGCATATGGTTTAAAATTGTAGTATGAATTGTAACAATTTGACTCGAAATACCAAGTGTGTGGTATCAGTATATTCATAAAAAATGCTTTCCCAAATATGTTAATGAGTCACCCTTGTTCCATTTGAAAAAGAATTGACATATGTATGATTAAAATACGATTTGTACATCTTTTAACCGGCCTAGACAAGACACAGAAACCTATTAGACGATCAAAACTATTTTCCATCATGATTAAAACTTAGTGGATTGAAAAAACTGGATTGAAATTTAAAATAGGATATGTTTTTAAGCGACAATGTGTCAAAGAGATTATTCAGAGTGTCATTTTATCGAATAAAAGTAGCAATATACCGAGGGGTGCCTTTAAAAATCCAAAAGATGTAATCATTTCGGTGAAACAGGAAGAAGACAAAACTAATGCGTCAATAAATCATTTATGTCATATACCTACTAACATACAAATCTGTTTTATCTGTAAAAGTTATAGGGATGAGCCACTTTTGGCTGACAGTATATTAAAAAACTATTGTTTCATAATGTAATATCATTTTAAATTCTTGTACGTTATTTTTAGAACAGAAGATAATTTAAAGATAAACCGGAATATATTTTTAATAAAAACATTATTAATTATTAACAGGGTTATAATTATGATTTTGTTACAATGTAAGTAAGTAAATAATGTAATGTAAAGAAAAATTCAGATTTTACATTTACTAAATATTATCTAAATAAGTGCCTTTCTACAACAACGCCACTGACTGCCAATGGGTAAATTGAGTTGCCTACCGGTCAAAGTCGTTTCAAAAGACTTAAATGGATTATTTAAGTCAGAATTTCTTTAAAATTTGGCACTGTGAACCATATTTTATAGTTTTGAACAGAAAAAAGTCAATAAATAAACGCCCAGGACTACAAGCTAAGAAAATGCGTTAATACAGCCAGGGGAGATAACGGCAACAAAGCTTTACCGCACGTGCGACACGTACTACAAGGTAATAAATGAATGACTAGGCTCCCCTCGCCTCATCCGGTGTTGTCAATTGTAAGAACTTAACCTTGATAAACAGTATCCGACTTATAATTTAGTAGTATAAGGACTATTTAATACATCTATGGAATATTAAAACCTACTTTATTAAACTGTAGTATTAATATCTCAATATATGTGTATAACAAGAAAAAAAATATTGATAATATTAAAGACGTGACAACATAGGCTGGATGAGGAAGGCTCGGTCGATGCCAGAAATAAACATGTGCTTACAAAAAGGTTGTTTGTCCGCGTTGAGATGTAAATAGTGCTAGTCTATATTTTTATTTTAAGTCTATGGTTTTTACAGTACGTAGACAACCTCCGATTGTTTGATCGGGTTAAAATGTCTAATGTGATATCTGTTCTTACTAAATCTATGATAACAACCCATGTGCTTTCAACAAAGTTGAAGAGGTAATATTTTGGCCGACTGTATAACAAACTATTTAAATGAAATAAAGGAACCTACATTGTGTTAAAAATATTTTCTTATTATGATTACCTCGGAAATTTGAGAAGCATAGGTTATGTTAATCAAATACTAAATTTGTAAATAGCCCTTAAAAGAAATGCAAGGAGTATCGTACTCTGCCTGGAATTCACAAGTAAAAAAGCATGGCAGAGAAAAATATTCCAGAGAATCCAACTATGCTGTTCTCATACCAAGGTTTGATAATATAATACAGGGTGGTCCGAATTGTATTCCGGAAACTTCGGCAGCATATACTGTGGAAAAAATAAGTAAAAAAGTTCGTATAAATATATGTCCTAAAATGCTTACTTTCGGAGATACAGGGTGTAAAAGTTTCATTTTTATTTCGATTTTTTCCAAATAATTTCTGAAGTAAAGTCAATATTTGGATGAAAATTGGTGTCTGGGAGTTTTTTGACATGAAAAATTAGATTTTGATGGCGCCACCTATATATTGTTGCTAGTTTGAGGAAGGTTTTCATCCGTACCTGTATAAAAACCTGAGTAAAAAAATATACATTTACGACGTCTTTTACGTGAAAAATGGTCTCTTGGTAAAAATCGCTGCGAGTAATGGTTTTCGAGATATTTGGAATCGAAATTATCAATACCTGTCATTATTGACATTAATTAACCATGTTGACTAAATAGTTATTAAACTGAAATCATAAATTTGAAATATTTTTGTATCAAAAGTTCAACAGAAACTGTTTTATCATCAGTTTTTGCAGAAAAATTAATGATTAATTTAAAAAAATAAATATTTCACAAATTTATTATTTCAGCGAAATAACTATCTAACTCAACGTGTTTATTTTTCGTCAATAATGCCATGTACTGTCTATTTCCATTCTAAATATCTTAAGAACGGTTGCTCGTAGCGATTTTAAAGAAGGCTATTTTACGTAAAAAGTGGTCTATATTTTTTCAGGTCGTGGTTTATACAGGTACCGAACAAAAAGCCACGCTTCAAAACAGTTAAAAAGCTATGTAAGGTGATTGCCCTCTAACAAGGGGTCATGCAGCCAAAATCATATTTCTCATGTCAAAAAACTCCCCAGATGCTCATCAAATGACTTTACTCAGTAATACTAGAAAAAATCGAAATAGAAATGAAACTTCCACACCCTGTATCTCTGAAGGAAGCATTTTAGGACATACATTTATACGAGCTTTTCCATACTTATTTACCCGCTATTGAAAGTTAAAAATAAAATCTTACAACACTCACCAAAATCAAAAACTCTATATTATTCTGTAATAATATTTATGGGTTAAAAATACCATCTTTATATACGTAATATAAATATTATTTCACAGTTTAAATCTTACATTAAGCAAGAACTTACAAGATATTCCACCAAAAATAGAAAACGTAATATTCCCACGTCGCATTAGATTAAATTTATATCTAACTATCGAAAAACGACTAAAACCCCTTTCTATTCCACAAGTATCTCGTTAGTCCGACTTTAAAAAGAGCCCTAAGGATTCGGAAAAACTATTTAAACCGAATTCGTCCTATTAAATTCTTTGGTAAACGTCGGAAGAGTATTTCTGACGATTAAATTGGTTATTAAAACCTGGAAAGTTTTTCGATGGAGCAATTAGTTTAGCTTTAAGGCTGTACTTTGAAAGATATGTTACGATTCATATTATGTATTCGTCGTGTAAAGGCAGATTTACATTGGTATTAATAGTAGTGGATCTCACTAGCATAATTTTTTTCTAAAATACTATACTTTGTCTACAGGGTGTTTTAAAAAACATGTTCAATCTCTCGTGGGGAGATTCCTCACGTAAAAATAAGATTAATTTTTTATATCAACATAGGTCCGATTCTCCTTTATTTCGTAGCTACAGGGTGTTAAAAGATGTGGGTTATTCGGGAAATGGGACTGACGGAAAATTGGTTACGATTAGTTGATTGATAAACTGTGACTTAGATTATATAAACGTTTGTTTATTATTGTTTAATTACCATGAATCAATAAAAACTAATATAATAATTTATGAAGATTTGTTGGAATTCGCTCGCGTCCGATACGGAGGTGCTCGTTTCACGTTCGTTTCAGGAAATATATTAGATATGTCTTCTTTCGGAACCCGGTATATCTTCTCTTGGTAGATCTTCGCTATTTCCAATATTATTATGATTTAGTAGTTTTCCTGTTTTTAGAGTTTGCAGTTTTTCTACCTCAGTCTGCGATTGTGGATAATTGTATGGATTCATTTATTGGAGAAATGACAACGTTCTGGATCCGGATGCTTCTTGATGATACTTTTCTTTAAAATCGCCTCTAGTATAACTAATACCATCAATTACTAACTTATTTCCTTTTAGCTTAGCGTTTCTGTTTTGAGCTTTTACTTCTTTCAATTTTTCGACTAAAACCTTTTTGTTCAATCTGTCTTCAGCTACTAAATCTTCGTCTATAAATATATTTGTTCCTCTGAGTTTTCCCTTATTTTTAAGGAGTTCCGTCCTTTTTAAACAAGACACTAAGCTTATAAGGATGTTCACTATTTTTCTCTGGCATTCCATATATTATCAAATTGTTTTTCTTTAAAAGTTTTTGTGTAAGATATATTTGATGTTTTAATTCCTTATTTTCTGTTTCTAATACTTCAATTTTACTTTGAAGGAAAAAAAACTGCTTATCAACTTTAGAGCTGAGATTATCTAGGTCTGTCTTGATGTTATCAATCTTATTGCAAACATTTTCGTTAATATTATTCAAGAGTGTGTATAAATCCCTAATTTAATTTCTTGGATCATTTTATCGATAAACAGCAGTAAATTTTGAGACACTTGATAACACCGTTGGGATGGCTTGTAAGGTTGCTTGCTAAATATTGCAAATTCTTTAAATTCTTCTATGTGATAGTATTTTAGAGATATTCAAAAACTACTTTTCGTGAAGTCTGAATCAACTGATTTTCACTCACCCGTTCTATCTTAATATACTTCATAACTTGTAATTTGAATTTTCTAATTTATTTCATATATAACTCCACTTTTTGAATATATTTAACGGATAAAATTCTAAATCACATTAACACTTGACTTGCGACGTTGCCATGATATAAATATAATAAACAAGAAAAATAATACACATAAATCAAGAAAAATACAGATAGATTTTAATAGGTCGGTAGTTATTGGCTTCTTCCACTTCGAACCTTACAGATCTATTGTAGGCCTATTTTTGTTACTAGATTATATTTCCCAGTTGTATTCCGTTCAAAAAGTCTAATAACTTATAGTGAGTTTTGCATATAGCTCTTTGCCAATGGCTTTGAACATTGTCTAATACAAATAACAAACATTTGTCATGGAATCACACTGACACAGATTACAGATATTCTTCAGTTTCTTCTTCTGTTTGAGAGAATCCTGGCACATGGTTTTGTCAGCTAGTGTCCTCACTAAATGCTTTCAATGCTTCTTATTATTGTTTCTGCTGTAAATTTTGGCTAGGGTAATTTGAGTATCTATCCTTATGATTGTTCTACCATTCTAGAGATTTGTTTTCCACACATTTTTTTTTCCGGGACTGTTTGGTTTGGTTCGGTTTGGTTTGGTTTCGATCGGGACTGAAATATAAAACTTAAAAAAAAAGCATTACACTAGTGGATAGAGTCTATGCTCTTTTACTACTACTCGGTTTTTGAGCGAGTTTTTTCAGATGTTCTCTATGGGTATCTCGGTCAAATGGGAAAGAAATTGCAATATATGGTACCTTTCAGATTTTTGAAAATGTTTATGGCTTACTAGATATTTGGGAAAAACAAATATCAAGCAACCATCAATTCGAAGTTAATCAAAGAATGCTTAGAGAAGCTGAACAAATTAGACAAATAAAATAAAGTCCTCTCTACTATGTTTTTTCGACATATATACAAATATATATTCTGTTATAACTCATGAAAGAGGAACAACCAATGATTACTTCCCCTTCCCATACAATTTACGATCTAAAATCATACAATAATATTTTTCAATGCTGGAAAAAATAACGACTTAATATAACAAACATTCCGGAAGCAGCGACACGTCCTGTCCTCCCACAACACGAATGCACCGACATCGACACTACGAAACACAATTAAAAGTCTTTTGCAGCTTGGCAAAGTTTCCGTCCCGTCTGAAATAAGACTATTCCAACTTGAATCCGATTACGTTTACGATAGCCATCGTTTCCCTGCGCCATGCGCCAGCCAGGGCGCCATGCAAAAGCTAAATTTAATTAAAAATTGTCCTGAGTAGATTATTGAATTAGTCAGACCGGTTTGTTTCCTTCCGTTTTCACAGAAAAAAAAAGAAAAGAGAACGCGAAGTTCTGGATAATTAGGAAAAAAGGGAAAAAGGAGAAGTGTGACTGGAAAATAGTGTCGCAATTATTTGGCGAGTTTGAAATTTTACTAATCCTAAGAATTTTCTATATTAAACAAATGTCGTTTTTCCATAGCAACTCTTAAAATTGCCTTATATCTATCAAAAATTGTACTTTAACCGCCAGGGTAGATTAAATTAATGATAAATTTAACAGCGAGGATAGGTTAAAAGCTTTATTTCTTCTAGCACGTTTCTTAATTGGTTCCATTTTTGAAAATGTTTGTATTCCCGTGGTTAAGAAATTACCCAACTTTTTGGAACACCCTGTATGATTTCAAAAAAAATCAAAATTATGTAAAAAACCAAATAAATTATGCTTGTCCAAGCGTTTTCCCGAAGGACTAACCGTTTTTTAAATAACAAATATTGTAATATTTGAGGGACGTTTTCACCCTCTTGGAATTTGAGATTCGAGAAACCCGTCCTTATCGAACCTCTACACCCCACAGTCAATCCGTTTGCCAAAAATCAGCTTTAAACGTCAAGCAGTTTAAGCAGAATCGTGATTACTCAATGGTCATATTTTATGAAACACCCTGTATAAATTTATAAAAAATCTTAAAATATGTAAAACAACAAAATAAAATATACGTGTTTAGGAGTTTTTCCGAAAAACTCACCGGTTTTTAAATAAAAAATATTTTAATATTTGAGGGATAGTTTCACCCCTTAGAATTCGAGTTTCGAAAAATCCCTTCTTATGGAACCTCTACACCCTAAAGTCAATCTGTTTTCCAAAATCAGCTTTTACGTCAAGCGCTTTAAGCAGGATCGTGATTAATCAATGACCAGATTTTTCGAAACACCCTGTATACATTTTTAAAAAATCTTAAAATATGTAAAAAAAACAAAATAAAATATACGTGTTTAAGCGTTTTTTCGGAAACTTGACCGTTTAAATTTCTAAAAATTAAACTAAAATAAAAATTAATTTTCTACAATATATAAATTGAAATATAAAGTAAAATTCTACATATACAAATTAATAAAAATAAACATAATTCTTAACTTACTCCTAACTAACATAACTAAAAAAATTATCCTACAAAGTTAAATATCTGCATATAATAATAATAACAGCTCCCGTATATAGCGTTTAACGCGTTGGGAGTAGCAAGGTACAGCTTGCTATACTAGAGCCGTTCGGTATACAAGGATGGTAATGTGGCTAGCACTACGCTTCAACCACCTATTATTACCTCAGGATTGTGAATCCCAAGTACTCATTTAAGGCTCAGTCGACCTAGGTACCCAAACTATTTTTATTTTAATAAAAATAGTCGGCTGATGAAATGCCGGGTGTGGGAATCGAACCCACACCTTCAGATTGGTAGACGAGAGCCTGTACCTCTACGCCATCGGGCACCTATCTACATATACAAATTGAAATAATCATAATTCTTAACTTACATGACTAATACAAAAAATAAAAAAATTATCCCTCAAAATACATTTGACTAATGTTTAAGTAAATTTCTTTGAATTGTGCATTGAGGTATGATTTGATTATTGTCTTGTTTGTTTTTTCTGTCAACTTATCTAATTATAGTGGATTATACGGCTCCCCTCACCTTATGATTTTAGTCTAGTTGTTTTAATTTTCAAATTAAGCTTACCATATTGTTATCTGTGATTGAACAATTATTGTGATAGATATAACCTTTTAACCTTTTAAAAAAAAATTAACTTTTTAATTTGTTTTGTGATCGTATTTTATAATTTTGACCTCTGTTTGACTATTGCAATTTTCTGTTATTCTGATTGTAATGGTTTTAGCTTTCTGAAATTGTTTAAGTCACGAAACATGTCGCCCCCCGGCTTTTTTGAAGCATTTAAATTTAAATAAGCATCTTAAAGAATGTGAGTTATTTGTCCCCTTCTTCAGAGGTTTTCAGAGGTTTCACTTTGATAATTATGTTAATTATTAACACCCGCCTTCAGAGGTTTCACTTTGATAATATGCACTTGTTCCGAAAGTATGTTATTAATGTTTAAATTACCACTCAGTGCTAGGTTTGTACAGGGTGAGTCAACGATAGAGTAAAGTCCATTATCTCATTTGTTTCGAGGTTTACAAAAAAATGTTAAATACAAAAGTTATAGGGAAGATTAAGATACACATTATAAAATTATTATAGAGTATACAGGGTGCTTCAAAAAAGTGTGGCGGATATAACATATGTTTTTTTAAAGGCAACACCCTATTTTTTATTTCATTTTTAGATTCTGCGTAAAATTTTATAATTTTTTTATATATAACGTTATATACCTAAAATTAATAGTTTTTGTAATATTTAAATTTGTTTATACAAATGTTAAATTGCAGTGTGGTAAAAAATTGTCAGTGGTACCATTGTTTCTGAAGTTGGAATACCAAAATTTGTTATGAGAGTTCTATAGAGATTAAGAAGAAGATATATGTTAAGATATTTTAGTTAAATGCTACAGGGTGTTCAAAATATATTTATAAATTTCAACTTCTTAAAATTAAAAAATCTAAAATTTTTTAAATGGTACACCCTATATATTTTGATTTTTTCTGATAGATTTTGCAAAGCTTTCAACTTTTATTAAGTATGTCATATACTTATTTTTAATAATTTGCGATTTATTCCAATTTTTTCTATTTTTAGCCACATCTTTAATACAATTACGCTATAACATCACAGTTACCATGACAAAAAATAATAATTAATATTAAAATTTCATATGTCTGTTAAGCAAGTTAAGAACAAAAGGTGAATTTTAGTTTCATTTGTTGTAATAGGTATAAATGGTAGAGGTAGAGGTAATAGTTTCAGATTTTCCTGAAAATGGATTAGTTAATGTGACTGATATACACGAACAAGCCAAAATAAACAGATTTTTTGGTTCAGTACTATATATTATATAGTACTTTGCTAAGTACTATAAGAATAGATGTAGATTATCTAGAAAACATTTTCATATTATATTATATTATATATTATAAACCAGAATTACTACGAGAAAAAAAAATTACTGTATGTCGGAGAAAATTTCAATATCAGCAGTCGTCAACAATTAGGTAATCTAGTTAGTATTACCCTAATCTGTGGCTATTCGGCCCAACGGAAAATCCAAATGTCATCTTTCATAATATAGAAATACATCAAGAAATTCACGACTACGATTTTAGTTTATTTGAGTAAAGTTAGTTAATTTTGACTAATAATAACAATTGTAATTAATTATTAAACTACTTGTTAAAAATAAGCAATAAATATGTTTGTTTTGTTACGGCAACTATGATGTTATAGCGTAATTGTATTAAAAATTAGGGTAAAAATAGAAAAAAATTGGAATACATCGCAAACTATTAAAAATAGGTCTATGACATACTTAATAAAAGTTGAAGAAACACCCTGTATAAATTTATTAAAAATCTTAAAATATGTAAAACAAGAAAATAAATACCATTTAAAAAATTTGAAATTTTTTAATTTTAAATATTTGAAATTCATAAATATATTTTGAACACCCTGTAGCATTCAACTAAAATATCTTAACATATATCTTCTTTTTAATCTCTATAGAACTCTCATACCAAATACCAACTTCAGAAACAATGGCACAACTGACAATTTTTACCACATTGCAATTTAACATTTGTATAAACAAATTTAAATATTTCAAAAACTATTAATTTTAGGTATATAACATTATATATAAAAAAGTTATAGAATTTTACGCAGCATCTAAAAATTAATTAAAAAATAGGATGTTGCATTTAAAAAAACATATGTTATATCCGCCACACATTTTTGAAAGACCCTGTATACTCTATAATAATTTTAAAATGTGTACCTTAACCTTTCCTATAACTTTTGTATTCAACATTTTTTTGTAAACCTCGAAACAAATGAGATAATGGACTTTACTCTATCGTTTGGTTCACCCTGTACTGTATTGTTTCTTTGATTTGATAAGTTCATTTTCAAACCGACCTTTTCCGAAGCATCATTTAGCATATCAAGCATACTCTGTGCTTCCTGTATATTGTCTGTTATTAAAACAATATCGTCTGCAAAACAAAGATGATTTATCAATTTGCCATCGATGTTAATTCCTGCTGAATCTCAGTTTATCATTTTTAACACACTTTCTAGCACAGCAACGAATTGATTAGAGGAGAGTGTGTCAGATTTATATAGGTACTTTGCATAAAACCTAAAAACTATAAAATAAGCAATAAATAATATAAAATCAGCATAGAAACTGGTCCAAACAGGCAAAAATTTGCAAAAGAAAATTATTAAAAAATCAGCCAAAACTGTTAAAAAAAGAGCAAATAAAACTATTCTCCAAAAATAGCCTGTATTATAAATATTACACTATGGCCTCTACGGCAGCAACACTAAGTAATTATTTTTTTTAATTCCATCAATTATCACAAACGAAACACGCGGCAATGTTGCGAATTTTAGAACCGTAAAACAAATCGTTCTGTAAATAATACAGGAGCAACATCATTTGTAAAATGCCGAAAAAAATCATTTCAAAAGCCAACAAAGGTCGATTAAAAATGGCCCACGGCAAAAAATTAATTAAGGTTTGTTTACTTTGTACGGGCGTTAAAAATTTTGAACTTTTTCGATGATTAATGCAACAATTAAAAAAAATGTATGCGTGAGCGGGTCATGATGATTGGGTCAGTATAATCACATAGTAGTAGAATTAAAAGAAACTTATTATTGTTATATACTGTACCTAACTCAAAGGTTTACTCAACTCAGGTTTTATTTTTTTTTCGTCAATTTTGATAAAATTCCGATTTTTAAATCTTAGAATAGTTATTAATGATATAAGTTCGACACGAACATCATTTTCATTAAAAAGTTATATCGTATCGAACGTGTATCATTCAAAATTTAATCTACGACGCGACACAAGGAACGATCCAAAGAGATATGATTTAATTTAAAATATCAGAGATATCCTCATAAAAATTAAAATTCAAAATTATCAGGTGCCCATATTAGTCGACGCCGTGGTAACCGTGGTTGTTGATTGTTTCCATTTCGACTTTGACAACTCAATTATTGAGGTCCAATTTTGTGTTAAACGTTCAGTTTTAGCAAAAGCAAAAAATAATATTAATATGGGTGATTCTGATTCTGAAAGTGTCCCGTCGGATATTGAAGGCATTGCGCAAAACGTTGTCGATTCCCTACTTCCCGAATAATCAAGACAAACGTAAGAGCAAGCCTATGTAAAACTTGAAGATTAGTGTAAAGGGAAAGGAATCAAGAATAGTAGTAACGAAAAGGTTCTCCTGGCATATTTTGAACATCTTTCAAAACATACGAAGGCTTCATCACTTTGGGTACATTATTCCATGCTACGTTCAGTTATATCAGTGAAGAAAAATACAGATATTAGTAAGTACGTCTATTTAATTCCATTTCTAAAAAGAAAATCGGAAGGATTTCGGTCAAAAAAATGGAGAATTTTAAGAAAAGAAGACATAACTCGTTTTTTGTTGGAAGCCGATGATAAAACTTATTTCCTGACAAAAGTTTCATTGATAGTGGGACATGCGGGAGCCTACCGGCGTATCGAGTTGACAAATCTGCAGCTGCAATATGTTAAAGATGAAGGACAATGCATTCATGTCATTATTCCATTTACGAAAACAAAGATATCATGAGCTTTTTTTATAACGAAAGGGAATGTTGAAGGAATAAATATGGTGGAAATGTTTCGAAGATATATAGCTATGCGGCCAGGCAACACAGAGCATACTCGATTTTTTGTGGGGTACAGAAATGGAAAATGTATTAAGCAACCCGTTGGCATTAATACTTTAGGGAAAATGCCGTATAAAATAGCATTGTTCCTAAGTCTTCCAAATCCATAACAATACACTGGACATTGTTTCCGTAGATCGTCTGCGTGGTTGCTTGCAGATTCAGGAGTGGATTTATTAACTGTTAAAAGACATGGTGGTTGGCGCTCTAACACAGTGGCAGAGAGCTATATAGAAAATTCCAAAGAAAATAAGAAAAAAGTGTCATGTAATATTTTGGGTAACATTTCTGGCAATGATGAGTCTTCAACAAGTTCAAACACTCAGGAAATAAATTTACTTTCTAAAAATTCAACGCACCTGTCATCGTCTGGAATTAATTTAACCAATTGTACTGATATTATAATTAATGTTTACAATAAATAAACGTATTTAGGTCCTTTTTTTGCTTGTTTCTTATTTTAAAATTTGCGTGTTATTATGAATTCATAATAGCACTAGTGCTATTATGAAAGCCATAATGACATCCAAATGACAATGTTAAACGTGTCATAATGACGATAATGATATTGTCGTAGATTAAATAATATAAACAATTCTAATCATTCGTTTTAATGATAGCTAAGTGTCCAGGAAATAAACATTTATTATCTGATCCACGTGCCAATTGCAGCCGGTTTGTTATTGATTAACTCGATTAAAAAGTCATACGACAGTGGCAGGCTATTATTTATTAACAGATTAAACAAGCGGTAGTTATATTGGTTCCAATACAACTCGCTTGCCTATTAAAAATAAATGAGCTCTAGTTGCGCCATACACACAGCTCTATGCTCTAGAGAAATTAAAAATCGCGACAACGCCGAGCTAAGTTTAATTTATTTTCAAAAGGATAGGCAAATATTGTCTCTGCTAGAGTCTCGATTTCTTGTTGGGCTGGAGACGATAGAAATTTTTTAAATAGAGTTTTATTTGTACAATATTTTACATTTTTCTTACAGTGCCATATTCTATATAGCGCGTCGGCTACCTCTCGCATGTACTTGTGATGTGTGTCATCAGTGTTTCACAAGAACACGGGACCTACAGTTTATTGCCGAATCCGAACGGCACTATTTGAGAGGCTGTACGGCGCTATAAGGCCGATATACTCAAAGTGGTTTGCCATTGCCTTCATTGAGGTGGCGGCTTGTTGGTCGCTCTATTTAGATAAATAAATATATTTATTTAAATAAATAAAGCGACCGTACTGGCTGGGGATCGAACCCAGTACCTTCCGCTCCGCAGATCGACACACTAACGCTGGAGCTACGGCCGGCCACTATATTAGGATAGTGTTATTATGGTGGGGATAATTATAACGTATTTGTAATAATTCAATGTCCATTGCAAACTAGTGACATTCTAGACATTATAGAATAGAAATTTAAGAAAAAATATCACATTTAAATCTAGATATTTAACGATTAATAACAATAATTGAAACTTGTTTAGAACAAAACTATTTTCAGTATGACAATGAAATATTTATACAGAAAGATGGGTTACCGATGGGTTCCCAAATTTCACCGTTATTCGCAGAAATATTTATGGCAGACTTTGAAAAGAAGCTATTTAAAAACAAGAGTAGTTTGATATCAAAAATAAATTATTGGGCAAGATATGTAGATGACATTTTTTGTATTTGGTCAGGCACCGAGATAAATTTAAACAGTTTTCTAACATTATTAAATTCAATTAACCCGAGAATACAATTTACTATTGAAAAAGGTATTAATACATATAATAAATAATATAAAACAGACTAATAGATTACAATTTGATATTTACAGAAAACCCACTACCACAGACACTGTAATACATAGTCAATCACACCAATACTGGCAAATCAAAATGTAACCCTTTCATAGTTTAATTCATAGATTAGTAATGTTTCCACTGAGCCCAGAGAATTTTAAAAAAGAGTTAAATATTATTAAACAAATAGCCATCAACAATGGATATAAGTGTTCCCTTATTGATAATATGCTAAAGAAAAAACAAAAGAAAATATTAATGAAACCTTTTTATTCCGCTAATTCTAAAGACAATAGCAATTATCGACTTTTAAACTACATTCCTAATTTAACTAACAAAATATCAAATAATCTCAATAAAATAGGATGTAAAACTATTAACGTAAATAAAAGAAATTTAGGTCAAATTTTATTAAATAATAAAGACAAAACTAATGTCAAAAATAAGTCGGGTGTATTGCAATGATTGTGATGCCGTGTACATAGGCCAAACAGGTAGAAATTTAGATACAAGGATTAAAGAACATGTAAAGTCTAATCTCCAGCATAGTTCTGGTCTTGCAACTCACTGTATAGTAAATAATCACAAAATTAATGAAAACTCAATTAAGTTATTACACAGAGAAACAAAAGGTAGACGCTTAAATTACATTGAACAGTTAGAAATACTAAAATCTGTTAAAAATGAAAATAATGTTAACGACCAACAAGGATTTCTAAACACATTTTTTATTACCCCTATTGTAAACTACTCTCTGAACCCACCCCCATAGCAAATATATATATATATATATATAGTTAGACGATATATATCTTAAAAACTATATATATATATAACATATATATATATATATGTAGATATATATATATATATTATATATATATATTGATATATAGTTAAAGCGTGTTTTAGACCTAACAAGGTAACTAAGGCCTAACAAGCCGAAACATATATTATGTAGAGTTAAAGTTACTCTTATTAAACGTTTTTTGATACATCTAAAAGCGTGTTTTATTAAAATACTAATACTAGATAAATATAAATATAAATATAGATAAATATCAATATAAATATATTGAAATATATAGAAAATGCTCGAATCGGAGTATCAACAAATATAAAGAATAAATGACATCAACTGTCAAATCAATTGACCTGAATTATTCTAGATCATTCAAAATTAATATAAATTAATTAGAAGACAGTAGAATTTTTTTACATGCACGTACTTTAGCAGCATTTTTAAAAGAATTTTTTGTACTAAAATGCAAAATACATATTCCAGTGTAACAAAATATATTTTTCAGTTTCGTCATAAACCAAAAGCAAAACTTTACTCTTTTAAAAAAATAGCCACAAAGTAATAAAAAATGATATCCCTATTTACGTGCCATAGGCATTGGCAATCCTCATAAATACGATGTTTGACTCCACTGCAAAGCTCTAAATTTCCGAATGGCTGGAAAAACGGCGGATCGACTCGTTTGTATCTGGCAAGGTTCCTTTTCCGCATCCATAAAGTGTGTCAATGCGAACGATCATCGATAAAAGCGGAGAAAGAGACCGGGTTGCGACAATTTTCGTATACAAAATTGTCTTCTTTGTAGCTTTGTAGCATTTTTTTGTACTGTATTATTTGTCATTAAATTTAATATTACATAGTCAGTCATGGATTCTGATTTTCTTCTCATTTTCTTTAATTGTTTTATATTTAATACTTGTTTAATTGAACTAAATGTCGAATTGCTAAAAGTTGATTAAAATACAGCCAGCAATAAAGAAGGTCTCAAAATGAATTTAAAATCTAAAATAACGTACAACGAACTAGTAGACAGAAAAAACATTCTAATAAATGACACAATACTGTAAATAGTAGAAGAATATATACAGGGTAGCGCACCTCATTCGCCTCGATTGAGACTGGTTTAATTAATTTTAAATTATTAAGATCTATACAATGTTCTTTATCAACAATATGTTCGGCAACGCAAGATTTATCCGGTCTACCATATCTTGTCTGAGCTAAATGTTCTTTAAATCTAGTTAATATTGATCTTCTAGTTTGCCCAACATATTTCTGATTATAATCTTTACAAGAAATCTCATAAATACCTGACCTTTCCAGTGGAGGTGTTTTATCCTTTGGATTACCTAATAATTGTTGTAATTTATTATTAGCACTATACACAAGTTAATAATTGACATTCTTAAAAATTCCTTTTAGACCACGGGATAACTCTCTATCAAACGGTATCGAAAAATATTTAGACGTATCTTTCTCCACTTGAAAAGTCGAATTTTCAGAAATCATTAACCTATACCTACGTTTTCTAATTAACTTATCAACTAGGGAAGGAGAATATCCATTACACTCAGCTACATTCCTAATGTAATCTCTTTCTATTTCATATCTTTCGTTGGAAAGTGGGAAACTAAGTAATCTATGAACTAAGAAATAGAAACTAGCCATTTTATGTTCAACACTATGATGTGATTCATTAGGAATATATCTACGTGTGGTGGTATTTTTCCTATAGATATCAAATTCCAGGCAATTATTAGTATTTCTAATAACTAATACATCTAGAAATGGTAATCTGTCGTTGTTCTCAATTTCATGCGTAAATTTAATGGAAGAAAAACGATTATTTAACTTAGAAATAAAATTATCTATGGTGTCTGAATGTGTGTCAAAAACAGCAAAAATATCATCCACATACCTAAACCATACTCTTGGAAAATACTCAAACTGATTCTTAGCCTCCACTTCAAACCTGCTCATGAATAAATTAGCCAAAAATGGAGACAATGGATTACCCATTGCTGTACCTTCCCGCTGTTCAAAAAAGTTGTTATTAAATTGAAAACAATTTCATTATCCAATCCCTCATTACCAAAATTGTATGCTTTGCCAAAAATTCATAAACCGGACAAGTCTATGCGCCCAATTGTTTCGGCTGTAGGTTTTCCGACTTATAATTTGGCAAAAGGCTTATCAAGGGAGTTCGAAAATTTACCTGATCATGAACCTTCTTTCTGGGTTAAAAATAATATTGAATTCATTAATAAAATTAAACATATAACATTGCATGAAGGTGAAATTTTGGTCTCCTTTGATGTATCTTCGTTGTTCCCAAGTGCTCCAATTCCACATACTTTAGGCTACTTGAAGGAATTACTGAACGCAAATGGTCTCGACAACAAAACTGTGATTGAATATATTGGGCTTACTTCGTTATGTATGAAACAAAATTGTTTTCAATTTAATAACAACTTTCAATAAAATTCATTTTTTTTAAATTAATATCCAAATTTTCTTTTTAAAACGAATATTATTTTTATGAAAAATGGTCTGGCTTTTCGGGTCCCATAAAACTTTTATAGAGCGAAAAACAGCGCCGTGTATTTTATGTTTTCTAATAAAGTTGGGGAATGCCGGTGGTCAATAACGTAAAAGTAGATATTGATCTATCTAAAAGTCGGGCATATTCCAGAGATGGAGAATAAAGTATCGTGTTTAGGGTACGTCATGAAATAAACTTTTTTTAATATTTTTCGATAATAGTATTGAGAGTGTTTTAAATTGTATTATTTATCTGTGATTTTAAGAACAGGTTAAGATTGTATCGAACAGGCATTTATTTCCCTGTTGCTTGGAGTAAAAAAGAAATAGAATATCGAGTTTTATTATTATATTAGTTTAGTTTATTAATTTAGTTTAGTTTAGTTTAGTTTAGTTTATTAATTCCTTTTAATATAAATACATGGTACTTAGATTATAGGATCGTCGATAAATATATATACAGAAAACAACAATTTTTGACAGAAAATCATACAAATACAAATATAAAACAACTATACATGTTTTTATACACAAACAAAAACAATTGTAAAGAAGAATCACTATTATATTTGTGCTGACAAGCCTGGAATTTCCGGCTCCCGGAAGAATTCGTCTAGAGTGTAATAGCTCCTTGATATAAAAAATTTCTTTAAATTAAACTTATTTTTTTTGTTTAGGTTTAGAGAGTTAAACTCTACGGACACTCTTCTCATTTTGTTTAAACACTTTCTCCCAAATATTGATGGGTTGTGTTGCCCCATAGTAAGGCGCGTATATGGGATATCAAATTCATCTTTGTAGCGGGTGTTGTGACTGTGAACTTCCCGCCGTCGGGATAATTCTTCCTCATTCTTAATTGTAAATACAATAATTGAATATAAGTACAAAGAATATAAAGTCATAATATTTAGCGATTGAAAACATGGCCTGCATGAGTCTTTCTGACCCTCCCAGCCATGATTCTTACTATTTTCTTTTGAGCCACAAAAACCGAACCCACCTCACCGGAGTGTCCCCAGTACACCAGACCATACGCCAACACAGATTGTACCAATCCATAATAAATCAGTTTTATTTTTTCGCTAGAAACTGTATGCTTCAAGTTTTTAATCAAAAAAGAAGCAGAACTTAACTTTGCAGTTACTGACTTGGTATGATCTGTCCATGTTAGCTTCTGGTCTAGATGTACGCCCAGGAATTTACTGCAGTGGACACTCTCAAGAGACCGATTTTCGGCCTTCACTAACAAGCTGTAGTCGAGGGATCTATTCTTTGTAGCAAACTCTACTATATTAGACTTGAAAGTATTTAGTTTAAGTCCATTATGGTAACACCAGCTCAGCATTTGCTGGACTGTCCAGTTATATTTGTCAGTTAGCTCCCTGTGGGTATCTGCCTGTATTATGACGTTACAGTCATCCGCGTATTGGATTGGTATACCATACGTGGATATTTTTTTATGGTAAATCATTAATAAATACATTGAATAACGTTCGCGATAGACAAGAGCCTTGAGGTGTTCCTAGGCTAATTACTTCCATCTCAGATCTAGTACCGTCTATCTCAACTAACTGAGTTCTGCTAGACAGGTACGATTTTAGCCAGTTCAGAGGAGGACCCCGAATACCCATGCAGTTTAATTTATGAATTAAAAGTTCATGATTCACCGAGTCAAAAGCACGGGTCATATCAAAAAACAAACCACAAACAAATTTTCAATTCAATGTAAATATAGAAAAATGTATGAATGTAGAATGTTTAGGAGGAGGATTCATCACCACGACCTTACAGATTTATTAGTAAGTAGTTTCTTGAATTATAACCCATCATAGAGTCTCAGGGTTTTTGACAAAAGCCAGTATCTGAGACGGCTTTATAGAGACTAGTTCTCCATCAAAGTACCAAAGTTTATGGCACGAATGGTTGTCGTCTCGCCGCACTCAGTCATGAGGGGTTCTGGTGTAAAGAAACAGAACATCTCCCTTTTTGACGGTCGCGCGTACACAATGCTTTTTGTTTGTTGTGAATAGCAACTTCGCTTTTTAGTTAACTCGGATATTTTAACATTTCTGAAACAATATTTTCTAATTGGTAAAACGTAAAAAATCGTTAGATTTGACAACTCTGTTGAAACTGGTCGTTCATCTGGCCGCAGCTAAAAACGCAATACATCCGGCCAGCCGACGGCCAGGTCGTTGCGACCTGGTCGTCAGTGAGTTCGAGCCCTAAGACACCCACAGTTGGGTATAGTGATGGGAAGTACGTGTGCGTGTCGTACAAAATGTACGATACATTTCAATGTACGGTGTACGTGTCGTACAATTTTATTGTACGAAACGTACAATCCACAATTATCATTGTACTTTGCATCTTTGCAAGCACTGGACCCGGGACCGGGGACCGGCAACACAACATACTACGGGAACTGTTGCTTGGTTAAATTAGCTTTAAACCAAAATACGTACACTACATACGCACGTACATAGTGAATTGATGTACTGTGTATATTATAGGGTGTGCTATCTTATTAGTACTGTAGTTTAACTTGAAAATTAGTAGCGATTTATTTTTGTAGTTTATAGGTACTTTCTACGTATGCCTAATATGCCTAGTTTCTAATATCCTAATTCAAATAGGTAATTTTTTTAGGATTTTCAATTTAAATTCAAAACATACGTAGGTATTCTAGAACTTGATTTATGGAAAATATATTATTTAAAAATATAATTATAGTTAAACAATTCTGAAGGTATTGCTATTTTGTAGATTTTATTACTAGGTACATTAGTAAAGTATAAAGTATAGTAGCATAGTAAATATGTACGTATCGTACAACATAACAAGTATAGCCAGAGACGTGAGAAATATAAAATAACACGCGACCGGTGCTATCCCCAAGTCTCTTCTTATATTTGTACAACTGTACTCGTACGCTTCTGTTACGGGTGACTCATACTCATTCTACTCCGTTGCCGTCCGCTCATGATCTCGTGAATCTCGTCGTACAATTGTACGACACGCACTGTACGATACAATTAAGTGTACTGTACGAAGTGTGCTAGTACAACCAATTGTACTGGTTTTGCCCATCACTAGTTGGGTAGTGCCGGATTCTTACCAGCTAAAAAAACCCTCCTCCAACTACCACTTTACGCCGGAATCCGCTCTCGCAAAGGGTGTCGATAGATTTATGATGCTCGTTCTGTCTTCCCTATCTTTACAACTTATTATATTTCGGACTATCCGATATACTAGCTTCCATTGTTCATCCCCCTTTAACTAGGTACATTTTAAATGCGGGTAAGTCAAAGTCTCTGCTGGTTTCTGTACGGAATTGTTCCCTAAGGACCTGCCATCGTTCACACGCAAATAGTGTATGTCGAACATCATTCATCTTGACCAGATGCATGATGCACTATCAACCCTACGATGATCGTATAAAGATTTTCTAAAACATCTATCGCCAGACAATGCTTGACTCATGAAGTAATCGCCTACTCCATATTGTCTGTTTAACCATAGTTTTATGTCGGGTATTAACCTGTTAGTCCATCTGCCATATATTCCGTTATTCCATTTCTCTTGCCACTGTTGGAGAAGTTTTGTCCTTGCTAAATTTTTATCCATCTCATGGTATCTATCATATCGTTCCTGTATGAGCAAATCAATAAGCGCTATTTCAGCTATAACTCCTATAGCCTCTCCAGATACAATTTAATATGTGCTGCATACCCTAATAGACATAATGCGTTGTATCCTGCGTAGTCTTTGCATTAGCTTACGATTGTTAGTGACTTTATGCCATGCCGGTGCAGCATACAACAGCTGTGAGTGTACAACACTAGCAAGTACTCTTCTTTTGGATGCTCTAGCACCTCCTACATTTGGCATGAGTAAGGATAAAGCAGTGAGAGTTTTCTCGGCCTTGGTGATGGTTTTATTATTCGCATCCATAAGTTAGACATTTGACCAAAAGCTTATATAAATAAAAATAAGATTTAACAATAAAATAGTCAAAAATTATAATCATTTTTAATTTCTAGTAAATTTGTTAAATCGGTTCATTCCGATATGAATCTATAGACCGTTCTAATCCCGATTCTTGCAATCGGGACTGTTGCAAACAACGAATTTAATTGTCGTAGTCGCGACAAATAGAAATGCCCGCCGCTCCAGCTAATACCCACTTGATTTACCACCCTCTGTTCGCCATTAGCGAGCGAAATACTCAGAATTTCGGTCGTGTTCGCCGTTCCCGTTAATGTTAAACTTTTGTGGAAATGGCGAATTAAATGCTCCAAATAGTTCGTACGTACATACGTTTAAGCGGTATATTATTATTCGCTACTAATTCTTCCGTTTTTAATGGATTGTTTTTGAGTACACTGAATTCAGGGCTTCCTGTAAATGTTTCCGAAACATGTTTTTCGAGATATTTCGAAATCTTTTAGTGGAATATTCTTCTTAGAGTGCCATACTCTATATATAGAGCGTCGGCTACCTCTCGCATGTACTTGTGATGTATGTCATCAGTGTTTCACAAGTACACGGGACCTACAGTTTATTGCGGAATCCGAACGGCACTATTTGAGAGGCTGTACGGCGCTGTAAGGCCAATATACTCAAGGTGGTTTGCCATTGCCTTCCTTGAGGTGGCGGCTCGTTGGTAGCTCTATTTAGATAAATAAATATTTTTATTTAAATAAATAAAGCGACCGTACTGGCTGGGGATGGAACCCAGTACCTTCGACAAAACAAACAAAAAAAAATGAACCGATTATTCGTTGGGCTGTTTTCTAAATTTCTTGAATTGAATTCTAAATTACGATAAACATTTTAAGAATTTCTTTTTGTGACCTGATTGTGAATAATATGAATCATTTTATTAAATTTATTCCAAAATAAAGTTATTTTGCAGCATAACAAAGATTTTCGTAAACGTCATAAACGTAATGTTTTAGATAATTTTCGGTGGTTTTTGTTAAGTTTTCATTGAAAGGGTAAGTACTAAAAATAATTAATGTGTTTTTTTCCTATAATTATTAATAATGAGAACTGATAAAAGATTAAATTTAACATTCCTAATTTTTTGAGTAGAAATTTGTCTATGAATTTATAAATGTAGAACTATGTTCCGCCGAACTATGTAGAATGTTCTCCGATCCCTGTTCCCGTATTGGTTTTGGAAGCATCAGTATACCAAGTTATGGTATGGTCTTTTAACTGCTGGGCAAGCGTTTCGCTCTTCCAATCCTTCTTAATGTAGTATTGAGCAATAAGAAGGATTGGAAGAGCTTTTCAACATTTTTTTTTCGCAAAAAAACCTCATAGGCGTGTTTCTGGGGTTGAACTATACTACCAGTTAAAATATTTGCACTTATTTCTGGGACACCCTGTTATATCAACATAAAACGAGATGTAATTAGTGAAATATCATCGTAACAACAACTATTATAGAAACGTCTAGGTTTACTTATTTCACTGAGATTTATAAAAAAGTATTTTGCCTCGGGTACAGATACCGCCACATTTTGGATAGTTCAAAACTAAACAAAATTGAAAGAGGCAACAGAAAACGCCAAAAAAATCCTCCCACATCCTCCTCAAGAGTATTTTTCAGGCTCTTTTAAGAATCGAAAGCATGCCCAGGCATACCGAAGTGGGTCTAGACAACTGGAAAAAATAGAAATGCGACAATAGACTTAGCGGTTATATAATACTCTTCCTTGAACAGAAAAAAAAATAATTTGCGGTCTCTCAAAGATAAATAGATAATTTTCTACCGAACATTTCCATTTATATGATTTTAGTCTCTGACCGACAGATCGGACTTGGCTCGCCTCAATATTCATGAGAATGAGTGATCCATTAAATCTCATAATTTATTTCCGTCGAGGTCCTTTGGCCGGGATACGTGGCATAGCGTTCGGTAATTCAGATTCATTAGGAGCGCCGATGTGCCATGTATGGAATGGTATAAAATGCCACTAATTGACATCGGAAATGTTGATAATTTGCGGTATTAGAAGATATTAAAACCCAGATGAAAGAGAAAAAGTAAAAAAACAAATATTATTTTAAGATTAAACGTTTTCGAATTTATACGAAATATATTGATATAATATTTAATCTACTAAGACTTCTCTAATTTCTTAGTCCTTGTGTTATTCTTCTTCAACAAAAGAAAGTGACAATACTCCTTTAAAACATAAATCTTAGTAATGAATAATAATTATTCTTAATAAAATTATATAAGAGTTTCTTGCCTTGAACTGCTAATATAGAAATTAATTCCACGCTGTATTCGACATAATGTGGATCAACCTGCTCTCACTACCGGTTTCGGGGCCCTACCCCATCATCAGGTGAGCTTGGGTCGTTTCCACAATATGTCGAGCACAGCGCAGAGTATATATACACGACTTGTCGTAAAGTAGCGGTAAGATATTAAGTCCCGCATCGCGAGATAGCGGCCTGCGTGCAATGGTAGGACTTTCGTACCACCGAGGCACAACTATCGATAGTAAATATTTTCCATTATATAATTATTCTTTATACAAGACGATAAAATGGTATTTTAAATGGTATTTTATCGTCAACCGAAAAGATTAATTCACGAGCGATGAAATCGCGAGTAAATTAATTTCGGGAGACGATAATGCAATTTTATCATCGTGTATAAAACAATATTTCTTTCCATAGCGAGTTACGTTTTAAAAAATATTCAGAAATTATTATTTCAAGGAATTTATTACGAGTAGAAAAAATATTGTGCTAGCTTTGGTTTCTATGTAATTTGTCAAATAAATAAAGCTGTCTCTTTAGTTGTCAGTTTTGAGTCAATATTTTTTAATTCTCTTTCGTGTCGATTGCTGATTGAATTGGAGCCAGAAATGGCTCAAAACGAAATAAATAAATTACCAACAGATATTCTCCGAATAACTTATGAAAAGGAGTACAAAAATTTTCAAAAATGGAAGCAATTAAAAAACGTGCGAGAAGAAAGATTGAATTTGCATGAATACAAATAATAATGATGATTCTTTGTAATTTGAATATTTTTAATACAGGATTGCAGAATAAAGTTTTTAACCTATCCTCGCTGTTGAAGTATCATTTAATCTACCCTGGCGGTTAAAGTACTATTTTATCTACTATTTTTGATAGATATAAGGCAATTTTAACAGTTGCTATGGAAAAAAATATTTTACTACACACATTAAAGCTTTGAGGTTTAATCAGGCTGTATTCCATTGTAAAACCAGATTAACCAGGTTGCTTAAGGCTTTTTGTTTATATACTTTTGTATTGTACTCTGGTATCAAAAATAGCAGATCATACTTCAATATGATTCGAATGATGGACGACGCAATTTTTTTGTTATAGGTACTTTAAAATGAAAATAGATTTGCGTGACTGGAAACGTTATATCCTTTTTTATTCTTTCTATAATTGGTGTTAATTTTAACAAGTTTTTATGCTAATTTTTATTAAATGATCTCTAGAGATCGACCTTACTAAAATTATCGTCGAGTCATTTTCCAGCATTCTTTGACACCCTTTTTTCCGTTTATACACATCTATCAGTTTTAAGGATTTTTCCGTTGGAGAGACTATATATGTTCGTGCCTTTATTTACATCTTGAGTAAGTTAAATCCTTATAGACTATAAGTAACTTCATTGTACACACACCGGCACAAAAAACGGGCACCTTAAAATTTTCATGTTTGATATTTTGGTGAGAGTTTGAAACACCCTGTGGAATACAATAACAAAGCAAGGAATTTAAAAATACTTTTGTCATCTAGGTGTATTTTTTCGCGATAGTTTGTTTTTTGATTCATCTTAATAGCTTTATTTTTTTTGGAGATATTCGCTTTTGAAAAAGACACTAATATTTTTTCAATTTTTTTACATTAAAGCCATACCTTTGCTTTTGGTCCTAGTCAACAGACCCATAAATAGTAATTTAAGCTTTATGTAATGATGTCACTGTCTTTGAAAAATCATATTATCATTGTCTGTTGGGCAGTTACCCTAGCAGTTAGGGTTTTAAGTCCTAAAGTTGATATCTACTAATCACTTAAAGCGGCAATAGCCGATACTTAATTATTAAATACTAGCGATGGGAACTATCGAATGAATTAGACTATCGAATGGTTACTGAATGAATGATTTCAACTATCGAATGGTTTTATTCGAATAAAATCATTCATTCATTTGTATACTAAAGCATATGTGACAACCTCGCCGTGCAACTAAATGGTTATCGTTGAGCCACGACTATCGAATGCTTTTGATAAATGAAATTTAATATTCGTTTGATTTTTGTGTGCGTCAGTGCATTATTAGTTCTTCCAAATTTTTATAACTTCACCTTATAAATACTGTGCTATTTTTGCGTTTATTAAAATATTTAAAATACTAAAATAGTAGTTTTTTTTTAATTGACGATTGTGTGCGTGTGCAGGTGTAAAAATTTTTCCGAAAATTTGTTTGATTTTCCGTAGCCCGATCTTTCAATTATTTTATTTTATATGGTATATATGGTCTATTTTTTAATGGGAAATTTTGAGAAGTAGCAATTTTTAAGAGAGATGAGATGAACTTATTATTATTAATTTTAAAAATACATATTTGTATTTTAGATGTTTTAATATGAATTAGTTGAACTTAATAATCATATTTAAGTAATGTGGTTAAGTAAATGGTTATCGAACTCAAACTATGGGGTGAGAAAATTAAATTGAAAGTTTTACACGTGCCAATTTAAAAAAAATGTTAACGATGTTTGTATTTTGTTTATGCTAATTCTCTTACATGTAGTTTTTTGCGAAGAAATATTTCATTTATTTTTTAAAGTAAATGCCAGTAAAAGTAAATATTATTTTTAAATAGTAATATATGCCAGTAAAAGTAAATATTATTTTTAAATAGTAATATAAAGTACTTAATATAAATAATTTTGATTTCTAATTTTTTATTTATATTTCATGATTTTAAAGTTTGTTGTTAATATAACAAATTAGTTCTGTAATTATTATTATTTAATAAACACGGGATGCCAAAAAATTTAAAGACTATATTATTTTTAAATAGGATCTAATATAAATAATATTGACATCTAATTTGTTGTTTATATTTTGCCACTACGTAAAAATGTGTAAATATTGTTGTTAATAGGTATAACAAATTATCTCTGAATTGTACATTTTTCGCTAATTCTCGCAATATTACTCTCGCCTCAGTTAGGCAATGTTATTTCTCTCTCTCACCTATTTATTGTAGGTATTTTATATATCAAGTTTACCTTTAAGTTAATGGGAAGCTGCAGTGAATTTGTTTAATTTCAGTTTGATTTACCGTTTTTAAAGTTTTACCATTTGCCAATGTACGTGTTGTTGTTGACCCTAGTAGTTTTTTTGCGACGTGTACTGGATCCACTTTGAAATTAATTACACATTCGAGAGTAATTTGAATATTACTCTCAATTTTGGATTTGGTGCTCTCAAGCAGTAGTACCGATACAATATGACTCCGCAAAAAATCAAAGATGCCGGCTTCTTTCATAGCATTGCCACCGACCGCTGTCGGGTTTCTCGGAAAGAAACCTACGTCGCCGGGCGACAACTAAAATCCAGTTAATATTTTATTATAATCGATCTTGACAAATAAATGAATTTCATAAATGAATGAATTTTATAAATGAATGGTTTTTGCTGCCGAATTACTAGAATACAATATTTCAAGGCAGATGACGCATTTATTCGATAATTTTTATTCGAATAGTTTTCAACGAATGTTTTTTTTACTAGCTATCGAATTATTCGAATGAATTGCAACTATCGAATGTTTCGATAGTATTCATTCGATAGTTCCCACTACTATTAAATACAAAATTTAAAACCATCTCTACTAGAGTAAACGTCAATAAACAATAAAAGACAAAACAATAACATCACAAAAACAATAAACACTATGTTGATAAGGACCCAAAATCATTGCTAAAATTGCTGTAAATCGTTACTGTCGGGTACGTTTATGTTGGAGCTGTGATAAACGATAAAAGCAGTGAATTAGCGTTGCTCTTATCGTTGCTCAACTGCCAATCGTGTCTCGACGCGTTGCTCCAATAAAAACACCTACATATAAATTAATATAATAATATTCTTTGCTTTGCTACTATTGCTACTCTTATCGTTTATCGCCGCTGCAACATAAACTCACCTTTATTCAAAAGCGAATATCCCAAAAAAACAATCTATTGAGACGAATCAAATAACGAACCATCCGGAAAAAAACGTACCTAGATTACCTGCTTCGTTAACATATTCCACAGGGTGTTTCAAACTTTCACTAAAATATCAACATTTTGTTTTCCTCCGTATAATTGACAGATGGAAGCTTTCATTTTTAATTTAGAAAGAAACACTTAAAAGTCAATTAATTTAGCTACAAACTGTTTAAAAAATCATCAAAATCGGCCCACTAGAACAAAATATATTAAACTTAACAACAATATTTTAAGGTGCCCGTTTTTTCGTGCCGATGAGTTTATTTCTAAATAAAATACAGATACAACTAGATCAACCGAGTTTATTGAAAAGTATAAATTAAACAAAGCAAAAAATAGAAGAGAAAGAGCAGTAAATCGAGCGGTTAGTAAAAAGGAAATAAAACAAAACCGGAGCGGTTCGTAGGCGATATCATATTCTATGGGCACGTGATCTGGCCGTGTTTGCTTTATCTGCTCTTGCTCTCTCTCCGCATTTATCACGATCGTAGTATGCGGGCAGTAGCCGGAGAAGGAATCGTGATCAAAGAATTATGATTAGATGGCCTAGCCGAGCCATGGACCAGTTCTTGTCCGGTTCGGTTTAATCGAGAACGGGCTCAAGACGCCATCGAAACATAGGCGTAGATTTGGTATTTTGTGTGTATTAAACATAGACTTAAAATAAAATATAGACTACACTATTTACATCTAAACGCGGACAAACAATCATTTTTGTACACATGTTTACTTCTGAGTACAGTCGACAGAGCCGTCCTCATCCAGCCTATGTTGTGACGTCTTTAATATTATCAATATTTTTTTTCTTGTTATACACATATATTGAGATATTAATATTACGTTCTAATAAAGTAGGTTTTTATATTCCATAGATGTATTAAATAGTCCTTATACTACTAAATTATAAGTCGGATACTATTTAAAAAGGATAAGTTCTTTACAATATAGCAACACCGATTAGATTTATTACCTCGTAGTACGCGTCGCACGTGTGCGGTAAAGCTTTGTTGCCGCTATGTCCCCGGCTGTATTAACGCATTTTCTTAGCTTGTAGTCCTTAAGTGTTTATTTTATTTACTTTTTCTGTTCAAGAACTATAAAATATGGTTCGCCAGTGCCAAATTTGCAAGAAATTTGACTTAAATAATCCATTTAAGTCTTGAAACGACTTTCGACCGGTAGGCAACTCTCAATTTACCCATTGGGAGTCAGTGGCGTTGTTGTAGAAAGGCGCTTATTTAGATAATATTTTAGTAAAATGTAAAATCTGAATTTTTTCTCTTACATAATCATTTATATAAAGGTTTTTGTAACAAAATCATAATTATTATAACCCTGTTAATAATTAATAATGTTTTTATTAAAAATATATTCCGGTTTATTCTAAAATTATCTTCAGAATCTAAAATAACATACAAGAATTTTAAAATGATATTACATTATGAAACAATATTTTTTAATATACCGGGTTCGTCTCAAAAGTGGCTCACCCCTATAACTTTTTTATTTTTTTAGATAAAAAAAACAGATTTGTATGTTAGTAGGTATATGACATAAATTAGGATTGATTGGCGTATTCAATTGTTTTTGGTCTCTTCCTGTTTCACCAGAAATGATTACATCTTTTGATTTTTAAAAGCACCCTCGGTATATTGCTACTTTATTCGATAAAAAATGACACTCTGAATAGAATGACATACCATATGTCAACGTTTGACATTATCGCTTAAAAACAAATCGTATTTTAAATTCCAATCCAGGGTGCCATGGTGTTGTTAAAAACACTAAGTTTTAATCAAGGAGCCTTGGAAAAATAGTTTTGATCGTCTAATGGGTTTCGTGTCTTGTCTAGGCCGGTTAAAAGATGTACAAATCGTTTCAATTTTTAATCATATATATCAATTTTTTCAAATTGAACAAGGGTGACTCATTAGCATATTTGGAAAAAGCATTTTTTTATGAATATATTGATACCACACACTTGGTATTGCGAGTCAAATTGTCGTTATGAATCGCGTGTTACAATTACAATTAAACCATATGCGAAAATGTCAAAAGTTGATATATGATATGTCATTCTATTCAGAGTGTCATTTTCTATCGAATAAAGTAGAAATATACTGAGGATGCCATTCAAAAATTAAAATTTATAGTCATTTCCGGTGAAACAAGAAGTGACCAAAAACAATTGAATGCGTCAATCAATCCTAATTTATGTCATATACTAACATATTAGATCTTGTTTTTTTATTTGAAAAAATAAAAAAATTATGGAGATGAGCCACTTTTGGGACGCACCCAGTATAATAAAGACAGTACCAAGTTAAATAAATGTAATTCTATCTTGGTTGAGGAACATCAGAAATTGGACTCATCTAACTTTTGAAGAACTCATAAGGAAAACCGAGAATCGTAAAGATTTTGCCAATGTGATCGCCCACTTCCATGAAAGAGACGGCACGTAAAGACGTAAAGAAGAAGAATATTGTCTTTACACATTTCATCTTTTATAACCAATCTCTTAAAAGAGGAATCTAGAATTATGTTTGATTTACTTAATAAAAAGTACACGCTACAAGATTACACAAATTAAGAATATTTAAGATCGGTTAGATCGTTTGACACTATAAAATTTGCTCTAATAGCATTTAAAGTTTTAGAGACAATAAAAGTAAGTCCAAAATCTGAAACCACTGAAGATTTCATTTTTAAAATTCAAAATGACCAGAGCTGTTTTTTAGAGATAAAATAACTTGGATAAATAATATGGAGCTAGAGGCAACCCTGTTGCATTGAATTATAGTGAAGGTTGTTACTTCCAAAAATCAATGTTCTATAGTTTAAAAAGTTTTGAGAATCGTATTAACATAAAAGATCTAATATCAACTAACAGTTTTGCCTTTAGGCTTAAAGATACGATAAGAGAATATTTTTGACAAATGAACAAGTCTACTCTTTCAAAAATAAAGAAATGTCGGGTCAAAAATTTCAGAAAATACATTCTCTTTGGATTACTGGTATTAATATAGTTAAAGAGATTTCTAAAATACAACTTACCCACACTCAGTATAACTAAAAGTCTCATGATTGCTTATTTCTCGTTCTTCCTCGATTTTAAAATTTTACCTGAAACAATAAAATGACATAAGAAACATGAACATGAAGTTAAAATACAATAGGTAAGTATAATAAAGAAATGTCTATAAGCCACACATAACAGGTATATTTCGACTTCATAAGTGGTATATTTTATATTTCGACCCCATACAACACGGCTATAAGGTTTTTTTGATTTTTTTTAGTTAAAAATCATCAATACTTCATAATATGGCAACATAGGTGTAGTAGATTAAATTTACAAGAAAGAAAACCTAGAAAAATTCCAGTGGTTCTCAAAGTTTAAGCAAAAAATCATATTTTTTTAATTTTCGAAGTAAGATAACTTGGTTATTTTGGACTTATTTGAAAAACGGTATATATAATATATTTCTTTCATTGAGATCTACCAGCCCTGAAAATATTTGGACTTCACAAAACAATAAAAATTAATTTAAAAGTTTCAAAATTCAAAATCTTTATTTTATGTAGTCACTAGGTTTGGAATCCCTAAAGATAACTTTTTTTTTAGATCTTTCATGTTGTATTCTTCCCTCTTTGAAGTTAATTTTATTGTTTATAGAAATTTCTGTTCAAGTAATGAGCTACTGAAATTCTCTTTAAATCAACTTAAATAAAAATGTCTGTACCGGTAGCCATAATCCCTAGAAATTTCCAGTAACTAACTTACCACAAAGTTCGAAATAATACTTAAATATAAAATTAAGTTTAATATGTTTACTAAGAAATAAAATATTCTGTCCACGCCACTGCCTAGAAAACCGTTGGAGCGCACCATTCTACCAGTTTTTATCCACTAATAGAGACGGTGATCAATCAAAATCGTCAAAAATTCGAATAATCAACATCGACGTACTACACGATCCAGTTTCGTAATCTGCCATGCTCAAAAAAAGAGATAAACACATACTGTCAGAAAAAAAAATGTAATTTCCTATCAAGCCCTGTTTAAGAATTTCTTTTAATAACGAAAAGCTCTTCACACACCTTAAAATGATAATTTAGAACGGGTTTGGTGAGAACCTCCTCAATTAATTGTGTGATTCTAGCTCATAAATTAAAGCTGGTTAATTTTTTTGGATGTCCTCTAATGATTTATGATTGTTTGAAAAATTACAACGGTTAAAATAATTTCAAATTAAATCAGAGATTCATACTTCAATCATTTTCTTTTTTGGCATTCCGGGACAGTAAATTTTGTCAGATTTTTTGTCAAAATAATTGCAATAAACTTTTGAAAACTAGAAAATCAAATATCGATATCTAAAAATGCCCTGGGAGGAACAAAAGTTGAAAATTATTTTCCTTCCTCAAAAGTCCTCGAAACTTTGTCCTATTGCAAGAAATGGAGGCGTTTCAAGTAATCTTTCTGCTATAGTGATTATTCTTTTCAACTTAGTTCCTTTCTTCATTAAAGTTTGATTAATTTTTATTGGTTTTAAAACACTTTTCATGTATCTTAGAAAAATATCCTATATTTTATGCTGTTAAATTTTCTTTCAATAAAATAATTTAAACAGCAATAATTAAATTAAATATGTGTCCGGAAAGTTGAGCCTTATATGCAGTTAAAATAATCATTACACATTATACAAAATATATAATATAGAATATTTTTCTTTTGAACTGTTACCACTGAATTTCTGAATTTATTTTTCTTTCTTTTATAACGGATTTTATTATAACGGGATGGGGTTTGCAAATATCTAAAAGCTTGCATTATTAAGCATTTTCCAGGTGTTCGACATTGTGTTAGTTGCCACGATATATTTCATATTTCAAAAATCCCCAAAATTAGAAATCTAGATCGGACAAATCCGAGAATCAGGAAGGCCATCACATGTGTCCTTTGGTTTCAATTCATTGATTTGAGAAATAACAATTTAACTAAATTCTAATAAACAAACAAAATACAAGAAGAGGAAAAAGGGGCCAAAAAACCCTACATATATATATATATATATATATATATATATATATATATATATATATATATATATATATATATATATATATATATATATATATATATATATATATATATATATATATATATATATATATATATATATATATATATATGTATATACAATATGCTTATTCTCTGCATTAAGTTCATCAGACTGAAGGGAGCAGCCATGCGACGACCGGTTTCGGAGATTTATCTCCATCGTCAAGCCGACTTTGCTGTAACCCTCAATCTGACAAAACGAAAAGCAGAGAAGAGCATTTGAGTACAAAACGTACTACTATGGATAGTGCTAGACGCTCTCTCTATCTAGCGGTAGCTGTGACAATCACAGATCATACCGCCAAAATTAAAACCAGCGGCCTACTGGACAAACATGCTTGCTTCATGCACGTTACCGTAGATGGAGCTGAAAGTTTTGGTAGGGTATATATAAACAAACAAAATACAAGAAGCGGAAAAAGGGACCAAAAAAACCTACACATATGCTTATTCTCTGCACTAAGTTCATCAGACTGAAGGGAACAGCCATTCGACGACCGGTTTCGGAGATTTATCTCCATCGTCAGGCCGACTTTGCTGTAACCCTCAACGTGGATGAAGCAAGCATGTTTGCCTAGTAGGCCGCTGGTTTTAATTTTGGCGGTACGATCTGTGATTGTCACAACTACCGCTATATGGAGAGAGCGTCTAGCACTATCCAGAGTATTGTACTCAAATGCTATTCTCTGCTTTTCGTTTTGTCAGATTGAGGATTACAGCAAAGTCGGCCTGACGATGGAGATAAATCTCCGAAACCGGTCGTCGAATGGCTGTTCCCTTCAGTCTGATGAACTTAGTGCAGAGAATAAGAATAGTAATAAAATATATAATAAGAAATAAAACAACAAAATAAAATATACGTATTTAAGAGTTTTTTCGAAAAACTCACCAGTTTTTAAATAAAAAATATTCTTATATTTGAGGGTGATTTCACCCCCTTAGAATTTGAGTTTCGAAAAATCCCTTCTTATCGAACCTCTACACCCTAAAGTTAATCCGTTTTCCAAAAATCAGCTTTTTACGTCAAGGGCTTTAAGCAGGATCGTGATTAATCAATGACCAGATTTTTCAAAACACCCTGTATACATTTTTAAAAAATCTTAAAATATTATTCTAAAAATTTTTCAGAATAAATAAATACCTAAATATTGAAACTTAATAACAAAGTACTGAAACATACAGCGCCATAATATCTCGACCTCCGCCCATTATGCTCGTAACAGGTTGAAAAACAATATGTATCTAAAACAACTGATGCGTTATTCTCCAACCCGTTGCGAGCCTCCATCGACAATCGACCGATGCAGCAGCGTTCCTTAACCACTCTTGTTATCTCGACCGCCAGGCGTTATGCCCGCAACTGTTTCAAAAAAGCTGCTTCTTTTATATCCTATTATTTTTAAGTTGTTGTAAGCCCAACACGCCGCGCCGTGCCGTAGCGCATACCCCGCTACGTCCGTTGTATCTCGCCGCCTGTATCGATGGTTGTCGAAATAACATGTTTTCCATCCATACAAGTTGTTTTTTGGAATTGCTTCGAGCAGCATCGAATTTCGTGACGGTGCATAGCGCCGACTTCGTTTCACGAACAGTCGATCTCTGCGTGTCGTTATTTTATATCTGTTATTTTTTAAAAGTAGTAACCTGTTGCGTTATGTTATTTCTAAATAATTGTTATAAAATAACAGATAGTTAAATAACAACCCATCACTAAAATGACATCTTAATGTCAGTGCTATTTATTATTTACAAAAAAACAAAACGCACATCTATATTGCATAGTAACTTAAACGCACCCTGATAATTTATTTATTCACAACAATGAAAGTAGAACTGGTAGATCCTTTTATATCAATTATTCTTTAGAGATTGGACATGAAACAGTTCTGCTGTTGGATAAAATTTTGTATGGCACTCGCGTGTTATATCATATAAGTCACTTGAGAAAATTAGCCTCACATAGCTAAACATTTCCCAGCGTGACTTATATGTAAGATAACACGCTAGTACCGTAAATAACTCTTTTGACAATTTTAATAACTAATAACATTTATTGGCAACTTAAAACTAACATGTTTTAAATAACATTAGAACGGTACTGAAGAACCTAAATTTAAGACAGCAATATTAAACAAACCTTAAAGTTTGTTAGTATATTCTTTGCTTAATTTTTTTCTCATAGTTTTTAAAGTCGTAAAGTCCCACTCCATAAAATTAACGGTTAAATTAAGTAATTATAACACGTTAATGATGTTAATGCTATCATAAACACAACAATCACTCCTCGCATACAAATTACCCAATTAAACAAGCTCACCCTTGAACTTGACAACACCATTTATCATTTTAGAACAACACCAGTACACACACGTACGTTTTGTCGTGCAACTAGATTCTTGGAACGGCGCCATCTTTTGAGAAATTGCCCGAAAACAGTCATAATTCACGTTCCGCAGGTCTCATATATTCATATCGAGTTGTAGCAAAGCTGCTGGTCTTTAGCCTGCGACGAGGCCATCGTAAGCGAACAATAAATTCTCGAGTTCTTGGAGTAAGACGACGGAACTTCGCAGTTTGTTCGGATCCGCTCGTTTTGAGTTCTAAGCACTAGGCAAACTGCCTGAGCTAATAGTGAATTATGACCCAAAGTATATCATGTTTTTTTACTGTATTTGAATCTGGTTTTATTTTGTTTTTAATTGTTGTGATGAGGTTCTTTAGTTAATAGTTTTTTATACATTAAAATCTGTTACTTTAGGCCAATTCTTCTTCAATTTTTTCTTATCGATGTTTAACGTCTCTTTTTTGCTTGCTTGCTACTACTCATGGTAAATGGCCTACTGACTTGGTGAGCGTTTAAATCGACTCTTACGTTATGTCCGATAGATTTTACAATCTTACTATAGAGCAACAGGTCGACAGAGTTTCCAGAAGTTAACAAGTCCATCCACTCACATCCTCTAACGTCGGCGTAGCTGGGCCATTGCCCTTGAATAGTTGTCGGGAGGTTATTATCTAAATAGTTTTGCTATAATTAATAATAATTTACTATAATTGGCTGTAAGGTTTAGCGATACCAAATATCTTCACACACAGGGCTGGTAGATCTCGGCAAATGAAACATATTTTCTCTTTACAGTTTTTCCGAGTGCTAGACGCTCTACGCCATCTAACGGTAGCCGTGACAATCATGGCGGTACGATCTGTAATTGTCACGGCTACCGCTAGATGTCGTAGAGCGTCTAGCACTCTTGCCATAGTAGTACTTATTGTACTCAAATGCTATTCTCTGCTTTTCGTTGGTCAGATCGAGGGTTACAGCAAAGTCGGCCTGACGATGGAGAAAAATCTCCGAAACCGGTCGTCGAATGGCTGTTCCCTTCGGTCTCATGAACTTAATGCAGAGAATAAGCATATATGTGTAGGGTTTTTTGGCCCTTTTTTCCGCTACTCGTATTTTTGTTCATTTAATAAATAAATAAATGTGGCAACTTGACATTTTCTACAGCAGAGCTACCAACTGAATTCCCAGCGGGAAATTTAAATTCCAGTCAGTCAGCCCGGCGCCGAATACGTCCATGGTTGGCAACAATGAATTTAAAAATCGCGCCCTCGATTACGTAACTAAAACTTTAATTGTATAGCTGAGAATACTTAGTAAGTATCTACCTGATATCAGTGGGTGTCTACATATTTACGAAACGACGTAGTTTTGTAAATCTAAAAAATTAATTCAATGCAAGCTGGACAAATCAGCTTTATTTCAAATTAACTGTTTTACTGAAAAAACATGCCTTTCTCAAACATAAAAACATTACAATACCTAGGAAAACCAACGAAAATTGCTACACGGACACTTAAAAATTAATTCTTTTACCAGCCTGGTTTCTAGCGATCTACAATCTGCAAAATAATAGGAACGGCGAGATAAAGCGAGGAAATAAAAACCCACAGCTCGCTATTTATTGTTCGTAACCGTAATGCCTCTCTCGTACCATTGCGAAACGCAAACCGCTTTGTTCTGCACGTTTTCGTTGGGGCCTAGTACGCCCACGAAACGGCGCGGCGTAATCTGACGTCAAGGCGGTTTAAAGGTAGAACGGCGACAATTTGTACTTGCATAAAGAGACAGACCGGTACCGGTTGCACTGTTTTGCCAGTGGCGGGTTGAGAATATTTCTTAGTGGGAGCAAGCTAAACATAATTATTTTTTTTGATTTAGAACCACAAAGGAACTGTTTATACTTGCTTCGACATTTTTCATCTTTACAGACAGAGCTGCAAGCTCGCAGAAAACTTAAGTTACCTAAACAGTAGTAGTCTCACTAGTAGTAGGCTCACAGAAAACTAAAAAGTCGCCTTGACAAGGATTCGAACCTGCCTTACTACAGCTCCAACGTCATAGCAGCGTAAAGTCCTAACGCTTTAATCACGCGGCCACCGAGGACTTGATAGATTCTATGTAAAATTCTTACTTAAGAGATAATGTTTAGTGAAAGTACTTTTTTATTTATAAATATTTATTTAATTCTGTTTTTAGTATTTGTTCTTATAGCGGCAACATAGATACATTATCTGTAAAAATTTCAACTGTCTAGCTATAACGGTTCATAAGATAGACCTTTCCCAAGTAGCATCTATCTGACTTCGAACTAAATCTGACCTGAAGCGACGTCAGACTTTGTCCAAATTTAGGTCGGGTGCTGGTGATACGACCGGTGACGTCGCTTTCCTATTAAAAGCGACGTCGTTGGATCCGAGGCGGTAAATCTAACGATCTGTCAACGTACAAAATAACAACGTATCATTTTTATTCATTTCCCAACGTCGTTCCCACGTTGGCTTGCACGACGTACATATACTTGAACTAGCCCGACGTCTACCCGTTGTCCGAATAGGATACGTCTCACTGATAATCCCTAAAGTAACGTCCAATTATATTTTGTTGCATTTTATGTTCATATTTATAACCTAATTTACGTATCTCTATTTACGTCCGTAAATACAACCCATTAAGTAGCATTTGCGGTCTAATGAACATCATGAACATAACCTAATAAAAAGTTTTTGTAAACCAACCTATTTTTTTTATTATGCCTAAAAAACACTAAAAAGGCATTTAGACATTCATCTACATTTTACAGAAAGAGATCGAGGCTTTTGCAAAATAATAATAGTAGTAGTGATGTCTTGCCTCCACCCACGAATGCTTTTTATCCTGAAGAGATGCCGCATTAAACTGGTGTATCTTAATTTCATTTTTTAGCTTAGGAAACCAGCAGACCCCATCCTCCTCCTACATGTAAGGTACTGGTTCCAATTCTTTTAAATTTAGTATATATACTATCTTAAAAAAGTGGCTGTGAAAGTGGTTGTAATTATATTTCTAAAACTGTTGTATATTTTATAATAAATAAATATATTTTTATAATGGTTGTTTTGATCAAAATGATAGAACATGGTATAAGCGATCCTAGCAAACAACCCCCGAGCTAGGTCGCGACAATATCGTTGTGAAATATGTTTAGTTATGATAAAAAAACAGTGCAAAGCTAATAATATTGCCACTAATTAGATAGAAACATTATGGATTTCCTAACTAAACACCACTTTCAATAATTAGTAAACTAAAACACTCCCAATCAATGTACAATACGCATATAATATAATTTCGAATAGCACCAAAACTATTTTTTGATAAAATTAATTTAATGTTAGGTTTAATAACCCCAATTAATTAGTAGACCCGTCCTAATGCGATTCGTTGTAGTGCAATTACCGTTTTCCCGTGTCCGATATTCATTAGTTACAATAATTGCAATAATTAGTAACTGATAGTGTATTATATGTTGATCAGGTTCAGACTAGGGCGTCTATACGTAGGTCGTTATACGGTAATGATGGTAATTTTTCGTTCTATTGCTCTGGTTTATTTAAATTGATTTTATTAAAACACCCATCTGTAAGGTTTACTAAATAAAATCTTCTTGTAAACTAACCTTTTTTCGTAACTAACTTATACACTCAGAAGCCAAAAAAAACGCAACGGAAATATTTTTCGTCAAATTTAAAGTGTTATATTTTTGTTATTTTTAGCAATATTTTTATGAATTTTTTAGCAAACTGTATATAATTATATGAACTTTAATTCAACTCAATACAGGGTTAATCGAGGGGTTGTTTTTTTATCCTAAATTTAGAACACCATCATGAAAGGGAACGTCTTGCGTAACCATCTTTTGATGTGTGTCAAATACTCGTCAGCGAATAATGGCAGTAAGTATTTTTTTCCTACTATTGGAACAATAAGGTGGTCTACGCACTGCAGCATATCCCTGCACCTAGTTATTATACAGTAATGTAGTTAATATTAAGGTGCGTATTCATTATCCGAACGAACGAACGAATGAACGTGCGGTATATTTAGACGGGGACCGAACGCATGCGGCCGTTCGTTCGTTCGTTCGCTCGACCATCCGTTTCGAGTCGGTACATCAAAAGCGTTCGCGTCTGATCTTCTCGTGCGGTTCTATCGTGCGGTCCCCGTCCATACCACTAGCGAACATTCGTTCGTTCGTTCGTTCGGATAATGAATACGCACCTTTACATAAACTTGAGCTCTGTTTTCTCTCTTCTAGAAAACTTTACAAATTTTGTTTTGTATGCATAAAAATTCTAAATAATTATAAGAAAACTAGCGTGTACCCGCGACTTCGTTCGCGTCGAATTAATTATTTGTAATGGTAATGATAAAGCAAAGCAAGAATTTCCATTAACATACAAACTGGATACAATTTTTTCACATTTATGTCAGCATGAGAAAAACAATCGAGAAACCCCTGCTTATCGAAACTTTACACTCCACAGTCAATCCGTTTGCCAAAAATCAGCTTTAAACGTCAAGCCTGCAGAATCGTGATTACTCAATGGTCATATTTTATGAAACACCCTGTATAAATTTTTAAAAAATCTTAAAATATGTAAAACAGCAAAATAAAACATACGTGTTTAAGAGTTTTTTCGGAAAACTCACCCGTTTTTAAATAAAAATATATTCTAATATTTGAGGGGTGGTTTCACCCTCTTAAAATTCGAGTTTCGAAAAATCCCTTCTTATCGAACCTCTACACCCTAAAGTCAATCCGTTTTTCAAAAACAGCTTTTTACGTCAAGCGCTTTAAGCAGGATCGTGATAAATCAATGACCAGATTTTTGGAAACACCCTGTATACATTTTTAAAAAATCTTAAAATATGTAAAAAACAAAATACAATATACGTGTTTTTTAATATATTTTTTATATAAGCGTTTTTTTCGGAAACTTGACCGTTTTTTAAATAAAACATATTGTAATATTTGAGGGGTTGTTTCACCCCCTTGGAACTGGAATTTCAAAATATCCCTTCTTTTCGAACCTCTACACCCTAGAATCAACTTGTATGCCAAAATTGAGCTTCTTACGTTGAGTGGTTTGAGCAGGATCGTGATTAATCAGTGAGTCAGTCACTTAAGGATTTTATATACAGGGGCCCATCGAAAACGTTCCGTAAGGCATAACGAGGGTAATTTTTTTTCAGAAAATTCAAAAACACGTCAATTTTGATTGTGAGGGGGACAACTTTTGCCCCAAAAATGATTGCAAAATCTTCAACCCTTTAAGCGGGGGCGTCACCCCCCAATTTTTTTCAAATGGGAAAGGGGGTCAAGTGAGGGGGTAAAATCGGTCGAGTTATTGAGAAAATATGAAGGATTGAAATTTGAAAAGTTTATTTAAACATTTATCAGAGTAAATGAGAAGGATAAATTTCTTCGACCAATTTGCTGTTTATTCTTTTATTTCTAGATATTTACGCATTTTTTCACTTGTCACAAGGTTGAACGATCAGGTGCGGTAGTTGCTAGATAGCTGTTCTGTGACTTATGCGTTGAAGTTCTTCTCAATATCGTTAAATTTTTTAACAATTATTATGGTGTACTCACTTGCAGAAAAAGTAGAAATAATCGAACTTTATTTTAAAAATAATGAATGTGGCAATCGGGTTGCGCAGATATTCAATGAACGCCATCCTGACAACCACCTTTATGGCAAAATTGTTCGCGAGTTAGTAGCAAAGTGTCCAAAGGATATTAAAAAAAACGGAAGTTCCACCCGTACAAAATTCAGTTGGTACAAGAACTCGACGAAGACGATTTTGATCGTCGCTTGCAATTTTGTGAAACTATGAGTGAACGAGTGGCGAATGATAATAATTTTCTATTTAATGTGTGTTTTTTGGATGACTGTACTTTCTTTTTGAACGGTGTAGTTAATCGGCACAACTGGTCGGTACTGGGCTGAAGACAACCCTAGGGTTTTTCACGAGGTGCACACACAAAACCCTTATAAATTGAACGGTTGGGCTGGTATTTTTGGAAATTCTATTCTGAGTCCGTTTAACGATATTGAGAAGAACTTCAACGCACAAGTCACAGAACAGCTATCTAGCAACTACCGCACCTGATCGTTCAACCTTGTGGCAAGTGAAAAATGCGTAAACGTCTACAAATAATAAGAAAAAACCTCAAATTGGTCGAAAGAATTTATCCTTATCCCTTACTCTGATAAATGTTTCAATAAACTTTTCAAATTTCAATCCTTCATATTTTCTGAATGACTCGACGGATTTTCAAAAACGAGGCGGGGAAATACAAAGAATAGAAAGGTCTTTTCATTGCGGTGCCACTTGACCCCCCTTTCCATTTGAAAAAAGTTGGGGGATGACAGCCCCGCTTAGAGGGCTGAAGATTTCGCAATCGTTTTTGGGTAAAAAGTTGTCCCCCTCACAAACAAAATTGACGTGTTTTTGGATTATTTGAAAAAAAGAATTCCCTAGCCGTTATGCCTTGCGGAACGTTTTCGATGGGCCACCCTGTATATTAGTATAGATTGGTATAGATGAAAAAAATTTTTCTTTCATTTTAAGCTATAATTACTGTGCCAATATAATAGAAGGAAATATAGGAACTGTGGCATTGCATACTTAAAATATCGCAATATCATTTTAGTATTAGTGGTTTTAACTGTCAAAAAGTAATTAAAAGTACAGCTACAGTCGTGAATATTCAACCATGAATATTGTGTTTGTTCGGAATTACTGTTCTGTAACAAACCTAATGAGATATTATGTGAAAGTAAAATAAACTAACGTTCGAGTCAAGTAAAAGGTTAAAAATATATTTGTTTACCGTTGAAGGAAACGGTCTGTATTCAAATGAGATCGGTTTATAGAAAAACGTTTTAAGTATGTCTTTAAATTTTTATGATTATGAAGTGAGGCAACTGTTGCTTGTAGAAAAAAAATATATTCAACTTTAGTTTGTAAAGAACTCACTAATACTAGATTATATTTTCGAGGTGGCTCTTGCCCTGTTCCACTGCGTGCCCGCGTTTTCAGATCTATTGTGGTCCTCTTCTGGTTCTTAGATTACATTCTCCAGTCCTATTCATTATAAAAACCTACTAACCCTAAGACCGAGTCCTCCATATAGCTCTTTTGCAATTGCATATTATCGGCTAAAACAAAGTAGCGCACATTCACCAGGCTGTTGCTCCGACATAAGATATGTTCTGTCGTTTCTTCTTCAGATTGACAAAATCTGCATATCGCGACGTTTGTCAATCCCATCAGCTTTAGATACCTATTAAGCTTACAACGCACAGTGCTTCGAACATATATGGCTCTAGAGGACAAAAATGCAAAACTTCTCTTTTATTGTAGGCAATTTATTCAAACTAGGTTTATTTGACACAAATGATGAGTACTCTCATTGTACTAAATGATGATGTTCTTAGTCCCACGTTTATGAAAAAAATCTTATAAATAATAAAAAAGTTGGAGCTGTGTTCCATATAAGGAAATAATAATTTATAGTATGAAAACGGTGTAAGTATTAAATAAATCCCTGTGATAAAAAAGAATTGAAATAACATTAGAACATGATTTTTACAATATGAGCCTAATATTAAAAATTATTATTATTAATGAAAAAGATACATTAATGCTATATTTAAAAAAAAATAAGATACTATAAATTTACTTTAGGACAACAAAATGCATAGATCGTAACTACTCTGATTTAGAAGAATCACTGCTGACAGAATCTTCCAAATTTATAGTATCCAAATCACAGGTAGATGAAATATCCTCACATATAGGATATTTCTGTACATCATTTTCTAATATGTTACTTTTTCGCATTGTTACTGTTCTTTTTGTTGGTATGAGGGGTTCGGATGTTAATAGTTACCTCTTTAATAGACCATATCCATATATTATTTTTTCCTTTTCTTAGGTATGAGGTTTTATAATAAATTGAAAGATGGAAACTTTTTTATGCGACGTTTCGCTCCAACATAGTGGACTTTTTCAGGCACAAGTGGTGTCTCGTTTGACTGGTAGATTCATCAATATCTAATAAAGAACACATTTTTTGAAATACAAATAATTTTGAGTTCTTGTCCTTATGATCAAGCCAAGTATTAACCAGATCGGCAGTGTTTATCAATTTTAGACGCAGGTCAACTATACAAAAATTAAAAGTGTATGAATATGACAACAAAAATATTCAATAAATACGATATGTTTTGATATGTTTTGATATGCGTTTTTGAAGTTTGAAAACGTAAAATTTTTATACCCATTTCAGAATCATCTTAAAAAATAAATAAAAACTAAACAATCACGAACTTGTTTAGAAATAAATTTAAAGTGCATACCTTGTTTAACAATATCCATAGTGGATTTCAATTAAGTACGTACCGTTTAACACCATATACAGAACTACTATGAATGTTATTCTTTTCACTGATATAAGATAATGATCGCAAAATTTGTTTTTAGTGAAAATATTTGCTAACAAAAAACGCTGTTTATGAAAAATAATATACAGAATGGTTGAACATTGCTATAAGTATAAAACTTCATATTCAGATATTAGTAAATTATAACTTTTTTTTCGATTTTTGTCCATGGGACGAAGCACTGTGCAACGCTCTGTTAGTGGACTAGCTACAGCTTTGACTGTCTTTCTGTCATTGCTTCTCAGGGTAAATTTTGCCGAATGTTCTACAATGAACTTCTTCGCCTGTCTATACCCTGGTGAAGTCTACCATTCTAGAAATATGTTGGCTCTCTACCATTTTAGTAAAACCAAACCAAACCAAGGCGAACGAGGTGCGCCACCCTGTATGTTTCTTCTGGCCAGATCTACCACTCCTTAAAATACTATTTCTGGAACACCCTGTATAGATGAAACAGGCTAGAGATTTTTTTAAGAGGATTTTATTCTTTCTAGCGCCTTCGTTAAAATCACTTTTGCGATAATTTACGGCGATAAATTCCAGCGACGGGATTTCAAATATCCAGCTTCCTCTATTTTGACGGAGGTGGATAATGGGCACGTGCATTTTTCCGTGCCAATCTGCATCGTCAATCGCCGCGTCCCGAACAACAAAGCCGCGGATTTAACCGATCCAGGTTGCCCCTGCTACCGTATCAAAATCCGCTCTTTGTTAACCGCACTATTAAGCAACACCGCTTTTTCTATTCTGTGTCGATAGAGGCATCGATTTAATCAATGGAAAGGCCGTGGAAAAAGTTAACTGGACTAGCGACACTGAAACTATTGTTTGAGTAGCGAGATTTATTGATGGTGGATAGAGGCCAGAGATTTTTTAAGCTTTATGTCGTTTTATAAGGGTTAACGTTGCGAGAAAATGATTTTTCGCGTAGTCAGTATTATCATTTTCAGCTTATTCAACCATTTACAATTATGGTGTAGCCTCCCTAATATATTTAGATACTCTCTTTGTAATTGGGTCCATTTTTTGCCTATTGTTGGCTATGCGGACCCAAGTTATCCCTGCTAATTTCCTAATATCATGGTCCCATCTCAGGTTTGGTCTTCATCTAGGTCTCTTAATTCGTCGTGGTACCCTTACGTTAATTTTGTTGTCCGTCGTGCCCTACCTATTGCCACTTGAGGGATTTGATTCTGTTGATGAGATCTATTACCTGGTTGTCTGTTGAGGTATCCACTCTATTCTTTTACGGTATTTCTTGATTATTCCCAGCATATTTCGTTCCATTGAGCGCTCCAGTGATCTCTGTATTTATTTAAAAAAATGTATCAAGAAGTAGTTTTAAAAACATAGACACGAGGGAAAAACACAAAATGCTTGTGCCCTTATAGTAATTTGTATATATACTATATAAGTGGTTTGTTCCATTCAATTTATCAATGACTCTCTAGTCTAAAACAAATTTGTCAGTTCAACAAGAAATTTTAAACCTGCCAAGAGTTATTTGTTCGTCTAACAGATATTTCTTTTTTCGAGAATTCTATAACTTCTCCCAATAATCAATACTAATATCTACATATATAAAATGCTAATGTTTATCTGTGTCGTCTCTACTGAAATAACGACTTGCTCTAGAAAGTTGCTTTTTTACTAAAAAATACCTAATTGGCTCTTCTAAAAACTGTCGTCGCCGGATTTTTTGATTTTCATTTAATTAAAAAAAATAAAAATTATTATTTTTTCTGATGTCGCATGTTGTGTCGGATGCGCCAGGCTTCTATACTCTTTTCTCAGGTAAGATTTCGACAGACGATGACAGAAAAAAAGCAGATGACGTCCCATACCAATCTATTTATTTTACTAAAAAAAGTTTCTAATAATTTTTAAGTTAACTATGGATGGGTTTAAATATAAATTCGTCATGCGTCGTCACTTGTTGTTTTTAACCAGTTTTATTGGTTTATTTCGAAAATGACAGTTAGTATTTCAATTTTATTGGTTTGACGGAACGATGAACGACAAACGGACGCCGATGCGTATGAACTCGCCTTTAGATTTTTGACGTTTGTCAAAGTCTTGCCAAATTGTAGGTTATAATTTTGTGACAACTCTTGTCAAATACCCTGCGTTTTGGAAGATGATGCATTTTGATTCGTGTTATTACGTGTGTTTTGTGTCTTTTGAAGTCAAGTGGAGGAAAAATCAGTGAAAATTAACTGTAGAACCCAGAGCACAGTTGATGGTAAATACTCGCTGCCCAGGCAGAAAGTCTTATACAGATACACCAATAAAGTTAATATCAATAAAGTTCGTATACCATCTCGTCGTAGATAAGTGCATCTCGAATATGGTAGAAAGACCATACTAAACACATACTAAAAACTGGAGTAGCTGTAAAATATCTACATCACACGATAGGTAAATAATGGATTTTAGTACTGCAGAAAAATACTGTCAAAAGGTACTGGTTTAAAAAAAATTAAGATTAAAGTTAATTAATCAACCTGTGAGGTAGAAAATTTGGTAAGTGTTATTATTAATAAAATAGTTTGTTTTATTTATGTTGTTTTATTTATTCCTGCGGAATATTACAAATTTGTATTTGTACATAAGTTATATTGATAAATATAATCATAAATGCGGGAAGTTTCATAAAAGCTTGAAAGTAAGAAATAGTTCTTTTTATATTTTTTTGTATGTGGTGTCTTGTTTTGTTTGTTTTGTATTAACACATACCGTTTTTTATTAAATAAAATAACTCGATTACATTTTCTCAGTTTTATACAGTTTTTTTCACAATATTTTGAAGTTACTTGTCAGTCAAATTTTAAATACATATATTAATTTCCTGCTATACGTTCCAGCTGTACCAACTTATTTCTTTGTAAAATAAAATAAACTACTTTGAAATTAAAATGACAGACACATCTATCACTGTCAAGGATCTTCTCGTTGGATAGACTATACTAGTAGGTACTATATAAAATCCTTAAGTGACTGACTCACTGATTAATCACGATCCTGCTCAAAGCACTCAACGTAAGAAGTTCAATTTTGGCATACAGGTGGATTCTAGGGTGTAGAGGTTCGATAAGAAGGGATTTTTCGAAATTCTAACCTAACCTAACCTCAAATATTATAATATTTTTTATTTAAAAAAACGGTCAAGTTTCCGAAAAAACGCACGTATATTTTATTTTGTTTTTTTACATATTTTAAGATTCTTTAAAAATGTATACAGGATGTTTCGAAAAGTCTGGTCATTGATTAATCACGATCCTGCTTAAAACAGATTTTTTTTATTGTCCTAAAAAGCTGATTTTTGGAAAACGGATTGACTTTCGGGTGTAGAGGTTCGATAAGAAGGGATTTTTCAAAACTCGAATTCTAAGGGTGTGAAACCACCCCTCAAATATTAGAATAATTTCTATTTAACAACCGATGAGTTTTTCGGAAAAACTCTTAAACACGTATATGTTATTTTGTTGTTTTACATATTTTAAGATTTTTTTTTTTAAATTATACAGGGTGTTTCATAAAATATGACCATTGATTAATCACGATTCTGCTTAAACTGCTTGACGTTTAAAGCTGATTTTTGGCAAACGGATTGACTGTGGTGTGTAGAGGTTCGATAAGGAGGGGTTTCTCGAATCTCAAATTCCAAGAGGGTGAAAACGCCAGTAAAATGGGGTGAAAATGAGTTTTATCTTTCATATTTAGTAACTGCCAAAATATAATAATATCGCCATATTGTTTTTTCTCATGCTGACATAAACGTGAGAAAATTTTATCCAGTTTATATGTTAATGGAAATTCTTGCTTTGCTGTATCATTACCATTACGTCGCGGGTACACGCTATTTAAATATAAAGATTGAAAATACAATTCAAAATCATGTTTTTCTTTAGAATCAGACATCCTTTATAACATGATTCATTTTTTGTCTAATATTCAAAAAAATTGTGAAGATTTTAGCACAACGAATGATAATAGAAGCGTATAAATATTTATGCTAAAAGCTACGTTCATATAATATTTTACGACCCATAACTTTAGGGATATTATATAACGTACGGGATAGATATAGCCAGTATAGAATATAACTTTATCTTAGTTTCGCGCATCATCAAAAATCTCGTAAAATTTTTCATATTTTTAAAAAGGAATATTTTAAAAATTGCAAAAATGTCATATATAAGAGATTTAGTTTTTATCACGTATACGTAATATTTTTAGTAGTTATATAATTCAAATAATACTAAATAAAACAATTAAAAAATAAGTATTATGTCATCGATTATGTCTATACATTTGTGGCTGCTTCATTTTTGGAAAAAATGTATCAACGTCAATATCATAAAATACAAATAAGTCTTTAAGCGATTTAGGATAAGATTTTGACTGGAAATATTTAATTAACATGAAAATATAACTTAATCTCGATCAAAATTAACAAAATACTAACTTAAGTCTCAATCTGCAAATAGTAACTAAAGTCCCACCGTGCAAAATTGGATACGACGTTTTGTTTACATCTTCATCAAGGTTTTCGTTTACACCTTCATCTAGCTGAACATTAGGGGTCCGTTATTTACCAAGTTGACCATTTCTCTCACGACGTTATCTAAATTTTTAGTTTATTGTCTAAAAAACAATAACAGACTATTGTAAACCCATTTAATATTCACATTAAACTTAATCTATTATTTGAAAAAAAACAGCAATTTTCATGATACCATGATAAACAATTTTGAATGCATGACAGGTTGTTAATTCTAATACTTATTATTTTTGAGCTTGCATTCTTTTGCAGTATACCTACTTACTTAACTAATTTTAAGTTCGGTAAATTTCTGTTATTTTTCTAACAGAGCTCTAGCTTTCTTTCTATTGAGTTGACGATTTGAATTTATTTTTACAAACGTTCTTGCCAACATACAAAAAAAATACCAAAATTCAACTAATCCAACTTTTAAAAACCTAACAAAGAATGTTTATTAAAATAAATCAGCTATATAGTCTGTGAAACGAATAACTTTGAATTTGACAGTTCCCGCGGGCTTTTCTAGTGTTAATTTTATTAGGTTAGCAACTTGCGGCCATGCTGATGCAATGCCATCTCTAATAGAACAGCCTCGGAGGGAGATTTATAACGTCACGCTAACATAATTATTCCTTATATTTGACTATGGCTGAAATCGTACTCCATAGTCAACGTAGATAGTTTTAGTGGTAAGAATAATAATTTTAAAAAATATGTGGTCATCTTTTGACAAGTGTATATTAGTTTTTTAATTGCAGTAAACATTATGTGGTGTGTGGTGTGAATATTTTATATGCAATTTTTTGGATTATATTCGACACTATTTTTTTTATATGACACAACACTGATGAAGGCTATAATGTTAGCCGAAACGTTTTTTTAAACCAAAAAAGATAATGAAAAACTAAATGAAAACTTAATCAGCGTTTTTCCCGAACCTAAATCCCAAGAAAATCAAAAATTTTAGAATAATTTTACATTATAAAATGACAGCGATCTTAATTTCATAGCCATCGCTGACGCATTTTTTTCTATGATATTGTATGATATGTATGTTATTTGCAAATATAATTTTTCGAACGTTGATACTTGCAAAATATATGTACATATAAATTTTGTGAATGCAAATAATAATACATCACTATTAGTACATATTGAATGTTTTTTGTTAAATTAGATCGATTTTCAAACCCCAAAATTTAAAATATATTTTACATTTTACCCATTATCTTATGTATCTATTCATTATATGTATATTGTAAAACATTTGCTGCATTTGTATGGTTCATAGTTTATTTGCCAAAGTATTTATTACTATAAATAGGTATATATTATATTTATTAACTGTATATTATGTATATTTCATGTAAACTATATCATTTTTAAAATACAAACCAAAAATACGAGGAATAATTATGTTTTCCATGTATTCTACAACATATTTATTAATCCGTATCTAATTAGCGTGACGTCATAAATCTCGCTCCGAGGCTGTTCTATTACAGACGGAATTGGTCTGATATTTAGAAATGTCAAAAGCTGATGACATTTTACTTTTGACAATTATGCCATTTCGTGTTGATTTTTGCAAGAAGAGGAAGAACTGTCACTTGTTTTATTATTTTCCTTTTCTATTTCACGAAAGTAAAAAGAGTTACCTATCTGATTCGTTCAGGCACTCAATTTAAAGAATATCAGTCACTTTTTTGACAGAGGGATTTTACATTTGCCATGTTGGTAAAAAATAACGGTCAAAATTCAAAGTTATTCATTTTATAGACTATACCAGCTGTTGCTATGTTATGGTTTAAACTTGATTAGTCTTGAAAATTTCTTAATTCCCAACCTTAACACCATCAGAGTTGTATATTTTTACAGTAATAGATTAATTTTTTCAAAAATAATCATAATTTTGTCAAAAAAGCTGAAAACTTTAGGAATTTACCGAGTGGTTACGTTTAACTGTGTATAACTTTTGAACGAGTAGGCTTATCGAAAAACTGTAAGAGACCTTTTTTGTAGAGCATTCAATTCTGTATCACCACATGTGATTGTCATGGCTGCGAGAGAACAAGATCGAGAAAAAAAAATATTTGCAAATTCCCATCTAATTTAAATATGGCAAATGAATCGTCTTTGGAGCAAGGTTTAATGTGAATATTAAGGGTTTACAATGGTCTGTTATTTTTTTTAGACAATAAACTAAAAATTTAGAGGGCGTCTACTGAACATGCATCTAAAATATATTTGTCTAAAAAATAAAATCTTTTAGTGCTTCGCAGTAGATTTCTAAAATCTACTAAGAAATAGGAAGGATCGATTCAACAAATAGAGATGTTAGTTTCAATTCGCTTTAATCGAGACGATAAAACAGAGTCCGCTCTGCAACTTATTTACAGAAACCTTAATTAACAATCTCGATGCAATTAAAGTCAGATAGGGAGATGGCTAGAAGGAGAATGTAAATCCGGGACAAAAAGATAAATCCGCTCGCTCTCACGAAAACTGTTCCAGTAAAATAACCCCTTATTTCGATGCAAATGGCTATAATTTAGCAGTATCCTCCCAGCGAATAACAGGGAGGAGACTGGTCGCCTATATTTCCTAATTGCATTTTCTTACTTGACTAGTTTCAGTTCTGCCGTTAGTTGCAAGAGAGGCGCGACTATACAGGGTGCTACAAATTCGAGGTACGAGCATTGGTATCTCAGAAACCCTAATAGATACGAAGATGGTTAAATTGGAGCAAAGTTGCGCCTTGGTATGTTCACCAAGATGCCAGCAAAAAAGTTTTAAAAATTTCAAGGATTGCTGAGTTTTTTGGAAAAAACGGATTTTTTTGAAAATCAGTTTTATTTTTTGCTGGCGTTACTATTTAGAAAATCAAAAAACTAATTGCACATTTTTATAGCAACTTTATCAGGCCTATCTGATAGTATTTTTAGGTTTTCAAATTAGTTGTTAATTTGTGAGATACAGAGGCCAACTTAATTTTTTTTAAATACGGACTTGCATTTTTTATTTCAGATTTTGAAAGAACTCGGCCTCCTGAGTACAATGGTATGCCACAGTTAATATTTTTTTTTTGTTTCGGAAATTTGAACACAATTTATGTGTGTTTCATAAAATATGACCATTGAGTAATCACGATTCTGCTTAAACTGCTTGACGTTTAAAGCTGATTTTTGGCAAACGGATTGACTGTGATGTGTAGAGGTTCGATAAGGAGGGTTTCTCGAATCTCAGATTCCAGGATGGTGAAAACGCCCCTCACATATTACAATATTTGTTATTTAAAAAACGGTTAGTCTTTAAGGAAAACGCTTGGACAAGCATAATTTATTTGTTTTTTTTTACATATTTTGAATTTTTTTAAAAAATTATACAGGGTGTTCCAAAAAGTTGGGTAATTTCTTAACCACGATTCTGCTTAAACTGCTTCATGTGAAAAGCTTATTTTTGGCAAACGGATTTTTCGAAAGTCAAATTCCAACGAGATGAAACTACTTAAATATTACCAAGTTATATAATAATATCGCCATAATTTTTTTTTCTCGTGCTGACATAAATGTGAGAAAATTTTATCCAGTTTGTATGTTAATGGAAATTCTTGCTGTGCTTTCTCATCACCATTACAAATGATTAATTCGACGCGAACGAAGTCGCTGGTACACGCTAGTTCATTATATAATACAGGTTTGTTCACCACATACGACACGGAATATTGTAGCTAAACGATTAGATTTTTACAAATTGTAAGTTTTGGCTTCGTTGAAGGACTATTAGAGCTACAATTTAAAAATATTTTTACAAGATACAGAGTGTCCCAAATAAATAAAAAATATCAAAGTTGTATTTTTTTAAATGGAACACCCTGTATATTATTACATTTTTAGTTTCTACGATTAAAATAAAGGTAAATTTGATTAAGGTTTATTTCACTTAAACCTTACCGTTTTTGAAATATTTTCAATTTTGTGAAATTACAGTATAAATTTTAAGGCTTCATTTCTCCAAGAGTATCAAAGTTTTTAATACTAAATATTTACTGAAGTTTATTTATTGATCAGTTATTGTGTTGCAATAATAAAAATTTTACTACCTTATACAGAGTGTCTAAATATTTATTTTAAATAATTATTAGCTTTAAACGGCAATAACTTTTTAAATTTAAATGGAACACCACGTATATTTTATGAGAATCAGATGCACAATTTAATTGTCTATCAAATTGTATTATACCATTTTTTACCTATCTCTTCAAGTTTCCGTAGAAAATGAATTTTATTGTAATTTAGAACTCATTTATCAATATACTCATGGAATACTGACATTTTAGATTATTTTTAAAGATGTACCAAATTTTTAAAGAGTACATAATATACTAATATTGTTGATATAGTTTGTTTATTTCATTAAAAAATAAAAAACAACTGTTTAAATATTTGTTAAAGAGGATCAATTAATATGATACCAGTATTCAAACTACATTAATTGACTGTTTGCGTTGATTAATAATAATTGCTCCAAATACTAAAAACTGAATTATGTATGTGTATTAGACAGTGTGGTAAAAAAACTAACACCTTAAAAATGATATTTCATTTTTTGACAAATGCTTATTTATAACAACAGAGACGTTAATTTTCATAACTTATTATTATATTGATTTCTGATTCAAATCTACATTTATTTGGGATAATTTATTAACGAACACAATTAGGTATGTAATTAATTAGTATTTGGGCGGAAATACTGGTAGTATATTTAATTAATGGTATACTCTTTTATAAAGATTTAAATAGTTTTCTTTTTGCATACAAATGGGCTACATTTGTACATTTAGCATGTACATTTTGTACATTTGTTGTTTAATAAACAATCTAAAATGTCAATATTCCATGGGTATATTGATAAATGATGTCTAAATTATAAGAAAATGCATTTTCTACGAAAACTTGAAGGGATAGGTAAAAAGTGGTATAATACAATTTGATAGACAATTAAATTGTGCATCTGATTCTCATAAAATATACAGGGTGTTAAATTAAACAAGTTATTGCCGTTTAAAGCTAGTAATTATTTAAAATAAATTTCTAGACACTCTCTATAAGGTAGTATAATTTTTATTATTGCAACACAATAACTGATCAATAAATAAACTTCAGTAAATATTTAGTATTAAAACCTTTGATACCCTCGGAGAAATGAAGCCTTAAAATTTATACTGCAATTTCACAAAATTGAAAATATTTCAAAAACGGTAAGGTTTAAGTGTAATAAACCTTAATCAAATTTACCTTTACTTTAATCGTAGACACTAAAAATATACAGGGTGTTCCATTTAAAAAAATACAACTTTGATATTTTTTATTTATTTGGGACACTCTGTATCTTGTAAAAATATTTTTAAATTGTAGCTCTAATAGTCCTTCAACGAACCCAAAACCTACAATTTGTAAAAATCTAATCGTTTAGCTACAATATTCCGTGTCGTATGTGGTGAACAATCCTGTATAATGAAATATATTATATTACTTTCGAGTTTCATTGAAGTAAATCTATTATTTTGAATTGTTTCGTTCAGTTCTCTGACCGTTCCATTCAAGTTTTCGACTATAGCTATCCGAAAATCTGGCACAAGCTGACTAGGGCCGATGACAAACTTCCCCAGCAATGCATTTGCAGGCTTTCTGTACTTGATTTACAGCCCAAATATAGAACTACATTCAAGTTTAATGTCTTGGAAAATCTCAAAAACAGTTCCCATTTAAAGGCTTGCTTTTTAGCTGTAGGATTTGGCATATTTATAGGCGACAGTCATGCTAAACAACATGAAATGTATATAAATTAATATGCAATTTTCTATATTTATAAAAACGTTCATCCTAGTAGAATAGTATGGTTATCGGCGCGAAAAACGGGCACCTTAAAATTTTGATGTATTTTAAAGTCTAATATATTTTGTTTTAGTGAGCCGATTTTCATGATTTTTTAAGCAATATGTAGCTAAATTATTTGACTTTTCATTATCTGTTTCTAAATTAAAACTGAAAGTCTCCATCTGTCAATTATACGAAGGAAAACAAAATATTGATATTTTGGGTGAAAGTTTGAAACACCCTGTGGAATATGTTAACAAAGCACGGTATTTAAAAATAATTGTATCATCTAGATAGATCTTTTCTCGATAGTTTGTTTTTTGACTTATTCACATAGCTTTATTTTTATTGGAAATATTCGCTGTTGAATAAAGCTTGATTTTCATGCATCCGTTATCCGACGATACGATGATACGATATTAATTTTATTGGTTGAATTTAAAGACTTCAATTGGTTAGAAACGGTTAACCAATCGAAACCTTTAAATTCAACCAATAAAATTAATATCGTATCAACGTATTGTCGGACAACGGATGCATGAAAATCAAGCTTAAGACAGTAACTATTTAGAGCAATTTTAGCCTTGATTTTGAGTCGTCATCAACACACTTATAAAATAGTGTTTATTGTTTTTGTAATATTTCTGTCATTGAAAAGCACGGATGGAAAAAATCATGATTTAAAAAAAAAATAAAATCAGATTTTTTTTTATTTAAATCAAATTTTTTTTTATTTTAATTCAAAACAATATTTAAATCGGATTTCCAAATGACCAGGACTTATTTCTAATTAAAGTCCTCTCCTAAATGGCTAAATCTATACCTCGATACCGATAACATTAACAATTCTACGGGGCGTTGTGATTGTTCCACATCGGTCACCAATATATTCCGCAAAAAAAAATCGTTCGCTTCAGATCAAAAGGATTTTTTTTCAAACCTCTGAAAAGTATTAATTTTTATCATTTTAACGCCCAGGCATAAAAGTACAAAAATATATTATTAAATTGATATTAAGTGTAAAATTCAACGAGTGTACAAATTGTTGCTCGATTACTGTTTATATTATTTGTAATGTTTGAAATCGATTAAAAAATTATTTGTAATGTTTATAAAACATAGTATGTTTTCTATTCGGAGTAAAAATGTACTTTTTGTGCCTCCCTGTAACGTCGGAATAGCTTTACGATGGTCCTTCAAAGGTACAGCATCGTCAAAATAAGTGTAATTTTTACTCCTAATAAAACAATACACTATTGTTCCGAAATATTCTTAAGTAGAGAATGAAATTAGTATGTATTATCTCTAATGTCAAAGTGTAAGGTACTTACTGCAGATCAAAATGTCGGTAGGAATTTGGAATACAACTGTTTCAAAAAAATATAAAACAACGTATCGTCCTATTGCTGCCAAAAGTCAGTAACTAACATTTTTCCGAACAACCAAATTCAATCACTAACTATGTTTTGAAGCGGAGAATCGATTGCAAAAGTCATTAACTACGATTTCTGGCTATTTATGTTTTATTTTAATACCGAATAGTTACTAACTATAACATCTTTATGCAATGCAATTCATCTTTAGACGCATTTTTCTCGGAAGTGATAAAAAGTAAGTTAGTGACTTTTGGCAGCAGTGGGACGATATTTTCTGACGATTATAGATTCTCGGGTATGAAGATATTACAATCTCTATATTAGAAGAACCTAGTCCTGCACTAGACTTTGCGAATGATATGTATTCGGACAGCGAATTTTTGTCACTTATACATAAATTTTAAAATAAATCCCTGCGTTTAGCGGTCTAATGGATCCACACGAAATTACTTCAAAAATCCTTGAAGTTGTAAATATAAATATATAATCAGTTATTATTAAATAAAAATATAGTTTACGTGAATATATAATTCCTATAATAAAACACTTATATCAGGCACAAATTCTATTCAGCTATATAATTTAGTGCTACGACCTCTTATACGAAGCATATAATTTGCATTTTTAACAATGGGAATATTAAGTGAAGGAAGAAAATAATATACTTAATAAAATAGGTTAGAAACGGATATAAGGGTGCCTATATTGTTTAGTCTTTTACATAACCTAGTCATCGCATGTCTTCAAGATCTGTCTTTAAGTATATCTACTTTAGTATGTGTTAAAAAATTTATTATATCGTCAACTATTCTCGTTAGGGATAGAAATATCTGATGCTAGTATATATTTTTCAGGCCGTATAAGACATGTAAAATGGCATTTTTTCCATAGCAACTGTTAAAATTGCCTTATATCTATCAAAAATAGTAGGTAAATAGTACTTTAACCGTAAGGGTAGATTAAATGATACTTTAACAGCGAGAACAGGTTAAAAACTTTATTTCTTCTAGCACGGTTTTTAATTGCTTTAATTTTTGAAAATTGTTGTATTCTTTTTCATAAGTTATTCGAGATTTAAATGGAAGTAGTTTGGATATGGCGTTTGTCGCCTCAGCCTGAATATCTGTTGGTAATTTACTTATTTCGTTTAGAGCCATTTCGCAATCGACACGAAACAGAATTAAAAAATATTGACTCAAAACTGACAACTAAAGAGACAGCTTTATTTATTTGTCAAATTACATAAAAACCAACGCCAACTCAGCACAATATTTTTTCTACTCGTAATAAATTCGTTGGAATAATAATTTCTGAATATTTTTTAAAACGTAACTCGCTATGGAAAAAAAATATTGTTTTATACACGACGATAAAATTGCATTATCGTCTCCCGAAATTAATTTACTAGCGATTTCATCGCTCGTGAATTATCGTCTTGTATAAAAAATAATTAAATTTGCTACAAATCTGTACGGTTTTGGCTACTTTACCTTAATCAGGGTTGTCCGAACTGTATTCCGGAAACTTCAGTAGCTTGTTCTGCAGATAAATAAAAGTAAAAAAGTTCGTATAAATGTATATCCTAAAATGCTTAGTTTCCGAGGTACAGGGTGTTTCATTTCTATTTCGATTTTTTCCAAATAATTTAGGTAACGTCTATATTTGGATGAAAATTGTCTCTACAATTTCCTGTCTCACAATGTACCGTTTGTGCCCAGGAAGGGTTCATAGTTTCATAGTTGTGGATTTTCGAAAGAAATCAGTACATGTATATTATTCCTATATTTTTCATTCTATTGATTATATGGAAAGCACTGTTCATTAAAATGTTGTATCCTATGTTATAGGGCTTGTTTCTCTCTACAATTTCCTGTCTCACAATGTACCGTTTGTGTCCAGGAAGGGTTCATAGTTTCATAGTTGTCGATTTTCGAAAGAAATCAGTACATTTATATTATTTCGTATATTTTTCATTTTATTGATTTTATGGAAAGCACTGTTCATTAAAATGTTGAATCTTATGTTATAGGGCTTGTTTCTCTCTACAATTTCCTGTTTCACAATGTACCGTTTGTGACCAGGAAGGGTTCATAGTTTCATAGTTGTCGATTTTCGAAAGAAATCAGTACATGTATATTACTTCCTATATTTTTCATTTTATTGATTATATGGAACGCACTGTTCATTAAAACGTTGTATCCTATGTTATAGGGCTTTTTTCTCTCTACAATTTCCTGTCTCACAATGTACCGTTTGTGTCCAGGAAGGGTTCATAGTTTCATAGTTGTCGATTTTTGAAAAAAATCAGTACATGTATATTATTTCCTATATTTTTCATTTTATTGATTATATGGAAAGGACTGTTGGCAATAATAACATGTATTGACTATTTGCAGTTTATATATCTTGAAAACGGTTGCTCGTAGCGATTTTTACCAAGAGACATTTTCTACGTAAAAAGTAACGAAAATGCTTATTTTTTCACTCAGTAGTTTTATACAGATACGGACGGAAAGTTATTACTCTTCAAAACACTTAAAACACAGGTAGGTGGCGCCCCCAACAAATTGGAGTCACGCTGACATCGAAATCAAATTTCTCAGGCCAAAAGAAAAACGAAAACCAATATTCATCAAAAAATTGACGTTACTTCAGAAATGATTTGGTAAAAATCGAAACTAAACATTTTAGAACATACATTTATAAGAACTATTTTATTTATTTTCATCTGCAGAATATGCTGCCGAACTTTCCGGATAACAGTTCGGACCACCCTGTATATTTTTCTCCATAGGTAAGAAGAATTTTTGGTTACATCTAAAAGAAATTTCGTAAGTTTCTATTTCGTTTATTCTTAATACAACTGTTTTAAACAAGGCAAAGTTTTCCGCGTGTTTCCCATATATTTCCGGACTTCGGCAAAACTCAATTTTGCCAAAGATTTCGAACTGGAAGCTCTCGAACTCGGCTAAGGCAAAACTCGCACTGCCACTGACACTAACGCCAAGAAACAACAACCTATCTCCTCCGGATACGTAATTGCATTCGAAAACTTAGGAATTCGCGTCCTATAATGCTGTTGGGGTTGGAGGAGACCCACCCCCTTGTGCCATAACATAATAATAGTAGTTCGTCATGGTCGGTGCCGTTCGGTCGTATATAAACTTCAGGTAATTCGAAGTTATCGAGAAGTCGAAGAGGAAAACTAGTTCGGTGGTAGAGATGGCTTTAAGACGCATTATATTCGATAAGTTTGTATTATAAATTGATGTAATTCTGTGGGTTTATTTTTTCCCGTCTAACAACAACAGTTTAAAGAGCATAATATGTTCTTTTAAGAGGCTATTACGCTGTACTGTTCGGGTCGCTCTCAGGGGTCGAGTAAAGAGGGTGTGTGGCCCAAGGAAATATATATTATATTTCAGAAATCTGCCAAAGGCTTAGTCCGATCCTGTCGTGTTAAGCCACACACGTGCTTTGATTTACCCACGGCCACACAGAAAGCGTTTGTAACATTTTGCGTTTTTTGCGTCTCAAGCGCTTTTTGCGATTTTACCGTTTTGAAAGTTTTTTTGGATTTGTGTCCATTAAAAACAGGCAAAAGACGCGGCAAGCTCGTGGATTCCCGGCCCGTTCAACAATCAATCCTGTGAGAAAGAGATAGGCGAGATCGGCGCGGTTAGCGTTGAAGAGACGAAGATAAAAGATGCTGGGATTGAATTGTGGACAGGCCGGGGCATATATTCGGCGACAAACACAATCTACTGCTAGTTCCAGTGGTGTGTGTAAAAACAATAATTTGCCATTTATTTTACGAATTTTAGTTTATATGTGTTTAGTTATTTTATGTTGTATTGTTGTGGTTACTTGTTATAGTTTTTTATTTTGTAGTGTTGTGGTTACTTGTTCTAATTATAATATAATATAATATAATATAATATAATAAAGAATTATAATTATATAATAGAATAGTAAATATATATTACTAGTTGCTAAAGCAATTTTAGGAGATGATTTATAAAACTTTTTGGAGTGAAACTTCTTTACGCGCGCTGGGAGTAAACATTCAAGGCCGTGACATACAAGCTAGCGAGACGGCCCTGACACACGAGCTAGTTGTAACGAAACGTGTTAACTGCTTAGAAATACGTAGTGACGCGACGTGTATTTGTGAGCAATCCACGTGTTTATCAAAAATATTGATATTTTAATACAAATTTTTTAAAAGTGAATCAAATTATTACGTGTAAAAAACCATTTGTTACACGTAAAAAACTATTTTAATTATTTTACGCGAATAAAACTGTTATATGTAAAAAACTATTCTTTATGCGTATAAAACTATTTTTACTGGTAGAAAACTATTTTTTACGCGTATAAAACTATTTGTTAAACGTAAAAAACTATTTTTTTACGCCTCAAAAACTTATTGTTTCTGGTAAAAAACCTTTTTTACACAAAAAGAAATATTTTTTACGTGTAAAAAACTATTTGTTACACGTAAAAAAACTATTTTTTTACGCGTCAAGAACTTATTATTTCTGGTAAAAAAACTCTTTTACTCAAAAAAAAAATTACGTGTAAAAAACTATTTGTTACACGTAAAAAATATTTTTTTACGAGTCAAAAACATATTGTTTCTAGTAAAAAAACCTTTTTTACGCAAAAAAATATTTTTTACGTGTAAAAAACTATTTGTTACACGTAAAAAACTAATTTTTACGCGTCAAAACCATTTGTTTCTGTTAAAAAAAACACTTTTTACGCATAGAAAACTATTTTTTACGCGTAAGAAAATATTCCCTTAATTTATTACTTTTTCAACATTTCATTAATTGAATCTTCCTAAACAGTAGACATTCTCTATAAAAATATTTTTAGATAATATTCTAAACTGAAAAAAATTCTATTACTATTTAATTTATTTTTATTGTATTATTAAATATTACGTTCGCCTATGACGGGGTCTCATAGAAAACGCTAAAGACGCTACAGAAAACAAATTGATTTGTTTTCATTTGCGTTTTTTGCGAGACATGCCGACCGCTAGACGCTTTTGGTGGGGCCACTCCTATATAATCCTGTCATTTTGTTTTAGACGCAAAAGACGCTTCACGCTAAAAACGCAAAAAACGCTTTCTGTGTGGCCGTGCACTAGACTTGATTAAGGTTTGCAGAGCTTCAGCATTTGCCATAAAATAGCGAGCAATTTGTTACAAAACCATATAAATTATATATCACTGTAATCACAAAACTTCTATCTATTTCCGTATTGTAACGGAATTTTAAATTATGTCTTTATTTTCGAGAAAATTTAGACAAAACATAAGGAATATTTTCTTGATGTTTGACCATCAAAATCTTAAAAATAAAGAAGTTGTCTAAAAATGTGCTACAATACGGATATAGTATAATCCTTTATCTTTAATTTCCTTCTGCATTTGTGTAAAAATACCTAGCCAGTTTTACATAAAACGTTAAATACCGAACGCTTATTTTGCTACTTTTTCGGAATAGTCAAATGGACTCTTAACATAAACTAGTTGACATAAATTAGTTTGATGTGAAATGGGAGTTTTCTATTTATCAATCTTGTAGGACGAATAACTGATTGACCAAGTGATCTGGAATCATTGAGACGAACCACTACATTGGGACTAAAACAACAGTTTTGGCTTCCACACCATTTTGATACCGGACAGAACTTCAATTTTGATTATGTAACCACAGATTAGGTATCCTATAAGTATACAGATAAAAATCTTGTCCCTAATTCGTGGTACGAAAATTGTTTTTATGTTAACTCGCGTAAAATAACTGTTGTAAAAAAATTCTGTTCGCGTCGCGTCCGCTATTTAAACTTAACCTAACTTTGAATTTAAAACTTTGAAATTGTCTTGTTTACTAGATATTTTAAAACTAAAGGGCTAAAGTGCTTATTTCCAGTGCTTTATTGTTCAACGTCTGCCAGTGGGTTTAGGGCAACAAGCAACAAATTCCCTTAGAAATAAGCCTCTTTACAGGTTCTTTAATATTGGAAGAGGTGGAATCCATATTTTGGGCCATATTTATTTAATTAAAACTAATCCCAGCTACTTAAATATCAAAGTACCTAATTAAACTAAAGTAATAATTCAAAACAATTCAAACATAACCTAAAATAAAAGATCTCGCCGGCCGGCCCCGGTTGTCAAATACCCGCACATGCCCATTTAAGCAATTTTTAAACGTTATTTAGAAATAGCGCTTAGCGGTGTAATTAATCCGCAAATTACATCAGGCGGTAACGTTATTAGCGGGTGTTGCGTTAAAAATTGTCTCGCGCATATCGTAACCATGATAAGGTACGCGTAAATACTGCATGACGCTATTCGGTTTTCCGATATCTCTCTAATAACTGTGTCGGTCAGGCGCTGTGCACAATTTTAGAGGCCATAAGTGGGCGTGCTATGTGCGCAAACTAGTAACCTAATTAGTACCCGATTCCGAAAATTGGAACCACGAAAAACAATAAAGAAAAAAACAAAGTTTATAATAGGTCTGTTCTCAGAAGAATCCCTGACTAGTCAGCACATTTTTTATTGGTTAAAATGCGTAGAAACCTGATTGTTAGTCTGGTTTCTACACATTTCAACCAATAAGAAACGCACTGACTAGTCAGGGATTCTTCTGAGAACAGACCTAATCTGTATAATCTGTGATGTAACGGTTCTCAAGAGTGAATCAAACTGATATAAACGAAATATAGAAGAAATGATTGAAATTCATTTGAACATAATTGCCAATATGAGGTTTAATATGTGTAAAATAAACGAAAAGCTCTGCAAAACACACGAAAATGAGACACTTTGTTCAGAAACATCAAATAGAAAAAGTGTATTTTTTTCTAAAGCCATACACCCCAAAATTGCGAACCACGCGGCGCTTATGAAATAGATTTTATTTCTACGCTTTTGGCTTTTTGATATTCTTATCAGTATTAACAAATTTTTCCTTTATCCCATTGCAAATTATCCCCAAATTTGTATTTGGATCACGGATATGGAAGTGGGACAAGCGGGAGACGGCTTCCCACAAAAACTTTCCCAAAAGTCTCCCATCGCGCGGTTCGAAATGGCGTTATTAAACTCGCAGAGTAAGTTGGAAAATGAGTGGATTTGACGACGGGATCGGATCGGATAAATAAAACGCTTAACCGCAGCCGAGTTACGCATTTTGATAAAAGCCAGTGGATGCTGGGGGCTTCGGCAAATGTTTGACGATAAAAGTTTCGGGGTTGGGAAGTTGGATGTCGAAATCATTTCCGACTTTCAATCGCACGTAATAACCTTTACCGTCATTGTTTCTAAAGAAGTACGTAGAGCTGATGTTGATATTAGTTTGTATGTTGTTCAGGAATGCATGAAGGAATCAGTAACTTATAGTCTAAGAGCTAGTAACGTTTTCGAGAAAGTATTTTAAGACGTCTGGCTCTTTGATATATCTTTTACTATGCTCTCTGGAACAGCATGCGGCCCGTTTGGCTGCCGATACCCGTTGCGTTTACTACTGCGCATCGGAAGAAGATCCTATATTTTTTTATTAATTTAGTCCTATAAATTCTAGTATTGAATACAAATCGAACATGTCTCCATAGCGCAGTACGTAGAGTTTTCGACCACGAACCGAAGATTCAGAGTTCAAATCCGGGCCAGGTCAAAGATTTTTTTATTTTATTTTCGTTTATATTTTGATAGTAAAGTATTAACTAATTCTGGTAATTAAAAAAAACCAATATTTAATACTTTACTATCAGAATATAAACGAAAATAAAAATAAAAAAGTCTTTGCCCTGACCCGGATTCGAACTCTGAATCATCGGTTCGAGGTCGGAAACTCTACGCACTGCGCTATGGAGACATGTTCGATTTATATTCAATACTAGAATTTAAAGGACTAATAAAAATATAGGATCTTCTTTCAATCAGAGTACGTAGATCGCCGAGTAGCGACAGAAACCGTCGGCTCTTTTGATGTGGTGGGACCAAATTTTCTTTCTCTCTCTTTTGACGTGTTTGACAGATAGACTACGTATTTAACTGCTCAACTTATGAAGTGGTCCTATAAACATGGTATACACTGCTCACAATTTGAAGTGGTATTAATTATAAAGTTTTATATAGTAAACGCCACGAATGTTTGGGAGTGATTCATCGGTCGCTACCATGTGAACTAATCTGTTCAAGGTCACATAAAACTTAATTCCAGTGCCGTGGTGTTTCAAGTCATATAATAATCAATATATAATCTGTTGTAATTTGTTGTTTTAACTGTCAAAGTCTTGTCAAAACATATATTTGGTTATAAATATAAAATGGAATGCCCCATTGGTCGCACTGCAAGCACACCAATGATGATGAATCACTCCCAAACATTCGTGGCGTTTACTCTACATATCTTTTTTGTTTTGTTTTATCCTTATTTCTAAATTTGAATGTATAAAATATCTTACTGCTAATAAATAATTAAAAAAAACGATTCGTTGCCTGAGGTATACTTGAAATAAAGTATATAGAGATATTTGATAAATGGCAACAGTGGCAACTTCGCTTCTTCGTATGACAGATAAGCTACTTATTTCGCGCAGCCGCAAAGAAAATTGAAAACGGGACTGTCGCTACTCGTCGGTTTAGGTACTCTGTTTCAATGCGCAGTAGGGAACGCAACGTTTACCGGCAGCCAGACGGGCCGCATGCTGTTCTAGAGAGCATAGTAAAAGATGTATCAAATAGCTAGACGTCTTAAAATACTTGTTTTTCCGACGTTGCTAGCTCTCGTACATATGTGACACGGTCTTAAAAGTTTGGCTGTTGTATAAATGTTTTACATTATAACGAATAAAGTTTTTGGGATTAAGTGAGTAACCGGAGTATGATCATATTATTGAGAGAAATAAATCTAAATTTGTCGTTGAAAATCGTTTATTTCAACATTAGTAAAAATAATAGTCAAATATTCAAAAGAGGAGTAGGTATTTGAAAACCCGGTTTTGCATAACACGGCTATTTGTTACAACACATTGTTTTTCATACCATTTACAATAATTGTGTTTCCAAATATTTACTTATTGAGTTAGGCTTGAAAAAAAGTAAGACAAATTGAAGTTCCCACGTTTACCAATTAACACTTTAAAGGAATTATGCAAATTTATTAATATTCACATAGTAAATGGACAATCGCTTAAAATATTTTCATCACAATGCTCAAAATTTTCACAAAATTTTTGACATTAATGTAGGTGGAAGAGTACCATAACTTTTACGGTAACGGGACAAATGAACAGGCATTTAAAAAAAAATAGCTATATTAATAAAAAGTATATACCGGGTGCGTCTCAAAAATGGCACACCCCAATAACTTTTTTATTTTTTCGCGATTTTGTGTGTTAGTATTTGACTAATTAGTATTGATTCACGTATTCAATTGTTTTCGGTCACTACCCGTTTTACCGGAAATGACTACAACTTTTGAATTTTAAATGGCTCCCCCGGTATTTTTCTACTCTATTCGATAAAAAAATGACACTCTGAATAGAATGACATATCATGTCAACTTTTGACTTTTTCGCATATGGTTAATTTGAAATTGTAACATGCGGTTTATAACGACAATTTGACTCGAAATACAAAGTGTGTGGTATCAAATTATTCGTAAAAATACTTTTCCCTAATATGCTAATGAGCCACACATTCATTCCAGGCATCCTGGCCTGTTGTTCGAAATATACCCAGAGTATCGGAGACATAACGTTGACTTCGGCCATCCCCAATTAAAGCCGCAATACGAGCAACATCCGTTACAGATAATGGCATTTTTTAATTTGACAACCGTTTCTCTCATATTGCAAATACTCATAAATCCGTTTTCGCCTATATGTCGCCTTGATTATTTACACACAAAACTTTCTGCCTTTTCCAAGATGAATTCTGATTTTTCAGAGACGTTCGTTTTAAAACAGCATATCTCCAATACAAAAAGACATAATGTGGTGATTAAAAAAACAAAATGTTCACAAAAGTTGAGACTACAATATGACTTAATTTAGCAATAGCTACTACCGCTGCTGCACCCTACAGGGTGTTTCAAAGTTCGGGCAAAAAACTTCGTCTTATTGTTGTGCCCTGTATGTGCTCAAAATAAATTCGGGATAAAAATTTCTGACGTAGCATCCGTTAAAAAGGAATTAATTTACAATTTAAAAGAAAAATCATCAAAATCTAATTATTGGTTCGCGAGAAATCCAACTTTGAAATTGGGTCTAGTTTTTAGTGGCCGGTTTTTTTGCCGGTGAGTTTATATTAAACTATTGAAATTTCTTTCATTTAATGACAAGTTGTCTTTTACAGTTGAGGGTTGGAACCTTTGGTGTTACACAGCAAAATAAAAACACTAAATCACCACAATACACCAAAACACTTTTACTTTTACACTGGACGCGCGTTTCGCTAACCATGTTAGCATCATCAGCAGATGATTAGAAACCTACAAGTTGTCACTGAATATTAAACCACAAAATAGAGCGCGGACTTTGACATAATTATTATTTATATTTAAAGCTCCAGTTTGAACAGCAATTTCATACACACCCAGTATATAAAATAAATATTCATATTTACATTTTAAGGACATATTTTTATATATCTCCTTTCAAGATATCTTAAAAATTTCATTCGCTCGAAATAAAACCTTTGAATATTCCACGCTTTTAGAAAATATACTTTTCGTGCCTAGTTGAATATAAAATTCGTATAGAATAGAAAACACTAAAAATTGCATTTCTTACAAAAAATTTATATCCTCTTATACGTGTTTCCCGTTGAATTCGAATATATTACAGTTTAAAATTGCAACTTTTCAGAAAGTCTATTTTCTCGGAGGAGTTGCCCGAGCTGTTCTAGAATAAATAATATATTCATAATTTTGGAAAATGAAGAAAAATAAGGCAGAATTTACCAGCAAAATAACTACTAAAATCTACTGAAGCTAATTTCTCAAAAATAAAAAAAATAAAAAAAAAACAGTAATAATTATATACAGGGTGTTCCTTAATGACAAGCTAATATTTAAGAAGTAATGAAAAACCAAAACCAAATCAAATATAACATTAGAGATATTTTGAAAAAAAAATCGAAAATTTTACCACCCTGTATCTATAAAGTTCAGATGTTTAGCACATATATTCATATGAAGTTTTTTTCTTAGAATAGGTCCAAGAATCACCTCCTTAAATATTAGCATGTCATTAAGGAACACCCTGTACAGTGCTATATCATGAATTAACCAGCCGATAATTTAAATAAATCTATAATTTTTGTAAAAAGAATTTTATGTAATGCAATAATTATCATTTTATGTTGCTATTGCAAGAAAAAATGATGGAAGCACATTTAAAATCTAAAAACTGAATATTACACGATTTAAGAAAAAAATATTACTTTTTCTTTTAATAATTGATATTTCTCCATGGAAATTTTAAACTAAATGAACTTTCCTATCAATCTGATAACATAATCGAAAAATACTTACATCTAAAGGTAGTATCAGACATAGGTACTTTTGTTGCGCAGCACATTAAAAAACTGCGCAACTTGATCTGCTGCTAGTGTGAATACCTAGGCAACCTGCAACGTTGCGATCGCAGCTTGGTTGTGTAGGCTACTTTTTTGTTGCGCGCAGTTTAAGAAATAGCCATGTGTGAACAGTTGTTGAGGAAGGTTGCAAGTGCAGCAAAAGATTACTAATCAGTTGAAACTTTTACTGCGGACATCGGTGCAGTATTCTGTTGGTATGCCCGAAAAATTGCGATGTCGTCGAAGTCAAAACAAGCGATTTGGAACAGAGAACAAGTAAAATGTTTAATAGAAGCGGTAGAAGCAAGGGAGTGTTTATGGAACATAAAAAAAGTTCATTCTATCACAACCAAACGAAAAGACGAGCCGCTATTTCGGAAATTTCTTCTGAATTACATATGCCCGATGAAGATATAAAAAAGAAAATTCACACGTTGCGTGCACAATATTCGAGAGAACGCTCAAAAATGAAAAGTTCCAAATCCGGTTTGCTCTCCCAAAAGGTACACACACGATACTTGAGCTGTGGATCGTGTACTATTGGTACTTCCAAGGCTGCGGCTATCAAAATATGTTGCAAAAGTAGCGCCTTGGTGTGAACACATGAAAAGCATGTAGTGTCGACCTGCAACTTTTTTAGGCAGCTGCTGCATAAAAACTGCGCGTTTTGGGCTACTTTCTGCTGGTGTATGAAAACTGTATGCTGTAACTTTTGCAGCGGCTGCAAAAAAGTTGCGCAACAAAAGTAGCTGTGTCTGATACTACCTTAAGGTTCTGGAAGGATCTGATTTTCTGCAATCATCAATATAAAGAATAACTCACCATTTTAATCTTGTTACACTGAGGTATAAGCGAACTAACCTGAAACAATAAGAACATGGTGAGATATTTTTACTTCAAAATAGTGTGTATATAAAAAAAAATTTAAAAAATATAGTCTATAAAATGAATAACTTTGAATTTTGACCGTTATTTTTTACCAACATGGCAAATATAAAATCCCCCTATCATAAAAGTTACTGATATTCTATAAATTGAGTGCCTGAACGAATCAGATAGGTAACTCTTTTTACTTTCGTGAAATAGAAAAGGAAAATAATAAAACAAGTGACAGTTCTTCCTCTTCTTTTAAAAATAAACACGAAATGTGTTAATTGACAAAAGTAAAATGTCATCAGCTTTTGACATTTCTAAATATCAGACAAATGCCCTCTCTAATAGAACAGCCACGGAGCGAGATTTATGACGTCACGCTAGTTAGATACTACGGATTAATAAATATGTTGTAGAACACATGGAAAACATAATTATTCCTCGTATTTTTGGTTTGTATTTTAAAATGATGTAGTTTACATGAAATATACATAATATACAGTTAATAAATACAATATAATTTATATCTATTTATAGTAATAAATACTTTGGCAAATAAACTATGAACCATACAAATGCAGCAAATGTTTTACAATATCTTCTTCTTCTTTACGTGCCGTCTCTTTCGTGGAGGTTGGCGATCACATTGGCAAAATCTTCACAATTCTCGGCTTTCCTTATAAGTTCTTCAAAAGTTAGGTGAGTCCAGTTTCTGATGTTTCTCAACCAAGATAGTTTCTTCCTGCCGAGACCTCTCTTTCCTTCAATGTGTGTGTTTTTACAATATACAAATAATGAATAAGTGGTACATAAGATAATGGGTAAAATGTAAAATATATTTTAAATTTTGGGGTTTGAAAATCGATCTAATTTAACAAAAAACATTCGATATCTACTAATAGTGATGTATTATTATTTGCATTCACAAATTTTATATGTATATTTTGCAAGTATCAATGTTCGAAAAATTATATTGGCAAATAATACAATATCATAGAAAAAAATGGCGTTAGCGATGGCTATGAAATAAAGATCGCTGTCATTTTATATGTAAAATTATTCTAAAATTTTTGATTTTCTTGGGATTTAGGTTCGGGAGAAACGCTGATTAAGTTTTTATTTGTTTTTTATTATTCAAACCACACACCACATAATGTTTACTGCAATTAATAAACTAATATACACTTGTCAAAAGATGACCACATATTTTTTTAAGTTATTATTCTTATCACTAAAACTATCTATATTGATTATGGAGTACGATTTCAGCCATATTGTAAAACATTTGCTGCATTTGTATGGTTCATAGTTTATTTGCCAAAGGATTTATTACTATAAATAGGTATATATATTGTATTTTCATTTACTGTATATTATGTATATTTCATGTAAACTATATCATTTTTAAAAATACAAACCAAAAATACGAGGAATAATTATGTTTTCCATGTATTTTACAACATATTTATTAATCCGTAGTATCTAACTAGCGTGACGTCATAAATCTCGCTTCGAGGCTGATCTATTAGAGACGGCATTGCATCAGCATGGCCACAAGTTGCTAACCTAATAAAATTAACACTAGAAAAGCCCGCGGGAAGTGTCAAATTCAAAGTTATTCGTTTTACAGACTATGTCTATACCTCTGTTGCGGGTTCATAACTTCAAAAAAGTCCTATGGATATTTCGCCCCCGTAAGAAAATCTACAAAATAAAATAGTTATTTTTTCTAAACACTGCTGCGTTAATCTAACGGAAACTAATTGTCAGCAGTGGTTTACTAATAAAGAAATTTGCCTAACAGACAGAAAAATGTTTTTTTTTTATTTAAAAATTTATAGACCTATCTGTTTGAAACAAACTAAAGTGTTCTCGAATGGTTGCATTTAGATATTTTAAATAGTTTTTTTCTTTGTTCTTTGTGTTTTTTTTGCTTCCGACGACGGGAAGAGATATACTTCCCGAAACGTTAAGAATTTTTTGTCCGTTAGGCAAATTTGTTTATTATTACTCCACTGCTGACAGTGTCCGTTGGATTAACTCAGTAATGTTTACAAAAAATAACTGTTATATTATTTCGTAGATTCTCTTACAGTGGCGAAATACCCACAGAAGTTTTTTGAAGAAATAAATTCGCAAAGAGGTATAAATATTTTTAATAATCATATTAGGGTGAGCCAAAAAAAACTAACCTATGGAATTTATGGGTTAATATGAACCTAATAATCGAGAAAAAAATATCCCTGGATGGTAGGATTTTTACCTCACTTCTAAAGATATAATTTAAATAACACTTAAAAAAATATTTTTTCATTAAAGCACCATAACTTTGAAAACGGTTTACGATTATTTTTTAAAGCACGGATTCTTGTAGAAATAAACTTTCTTAAAAAAATCTATCTGAGAGTAATCTAGTTTCAACAAAATAAAAAGAAGCAAAAATTAAGGCCTAAAAAACCCTACATATATGCTTATTCTCTGCATAGCAAGTTCATCAGACTGGAACAGGGATGGCAGCGGATTTCGACGACAGGACTTTGCTGTATTCTTATTCCATGACAAACGAAAATCAGAGAATAGCATTTGAGTAGCCGCTCTCGTTTTGTACTCAAATGCTATTCTCTGCTTTTCGTTTGTCAGATTGAGGGTTACAGCAAAGTCGGCCTGACGATGGAGATAAATCTCCGAAACCGGTCGTCGAATGGCTGTTCCCCTAAGTCCCTGATGAATTAATGCAGAGAATAAGCATATATGTAGGTTTTTTTAGGCCTTAATTTTTTGCTTCTTTTATTTTGTTTATTTATATAAACCCTACCAAGCCTACAGCTCCATCTACGGTAACGTAGATGAAGCAAGCATAATCTAGTTTCTTTTTACTAAATATCAAAATTTTTAATTAATAAACACTAAAACTGTATAATATACGAATTATTGAATTGAAAAAAAATACTCTCATATAGATTTTTTAGTAAATCTTATGTTCTACAAGAATCCGCGATGTAATTTTTTTTTATTGTAAACCGTTTCCAAGTTATGGTACTTTTAATGGAAAAAGATTTTTTTACGTGTTATTTAAATGAAAAACTTTGAATGTTCACCGACACCTTTTAGAAGTGAGCTAAAAATCCTGCCTTCCGGGGATATTTTTTTTGTGGTTATTAGGTTGATTTCAACCCATAAATTCCGTCGGTTATTTTTTTTTGGCACACCCTAATATACATGTATATGTTTTTAACCGACCATACCAACAGGTATGGTAGGCTATTAAGATCGGTAAATTTGTATTTTAATTCCACTCAAAATAAGTTATTTGGGTCATAAATGACCTAAATACAAAATATGTTCATGTAGTAGTGGGAAGTATCGAATGAATACTATCGAAACATTCGATAGTTGCAATTCATTCGAATAATTCGATAGTTAGTAAGAAAACATTCGTTGAAAACTATTCGAATAAAAATTATCGAATAGATCCGTCATCTGCCTTGAAATATTGTATTCTAGTAATTCGGCAGCAAAAACCATTCATTTATAAAATTCATTCATTTATGAAATTCATTTATTCGCCAGGATCGATTATAATAAAATATTAACTGAATTTTTAGTTGTCGCCCGGCGACGTAGGTTTCTTTTCCGAGAAGCCTGACAGCGGTCGGTGGCAATGCTATGAAAGAAGCCAGCATCTTTGATTTTTGCGGAGTCAGATATAGATAAGGACACATTATTTTTTTTTATTGAGGTGCTAGTATTTACACAGAAAATACATTATGAAGGGCGCTGTTGCCATATTTTGGTATTAGTTGATATTAGCAAAGAATATTATTGTTTGCCTTTAGTTAGTTAGGGATAGTATGTCTATATATTCTTCATTTTTTTTATTAATATTCTGTTGTTACACTGCAATAATACTTGTTATTTTGGATGTAGGAAAATGATTTTTAATGTTTTTAAGCAAAGACTGGTTTAATAAATAATAATAACAGTAATAATTTGCTATACCTATTAACAACAAAATTTAAAATCATTTAATATAAATATTTTTTTTAAGTAGTAGCAAAATATAAACAACAAATTAGATGTCAAAATTATTTATATTAGATCCTATTTAAAAATAATATAGTTTCCAAATTTTTGGTGTGTCGCAACGTTGGTTTATTAAATAATAATAATTACAGAACTAATTTGTTATATTAGCAACAAATTTTAAAATCATGAAATATAAACATTTATTAATTTTCTAAGCATGCAGTGTAATGGAAGGAAAATATAAATAAAAAATTAGAAATCAAAATTATTTATATTAGGTGCTTTATATTACTATTTAAAAATTATATTTACTTTTACTGGCATTTACTTTAAAAAATAAATGAAATATTTCTTCGCAAAAAACTACATGTAAGAGAATTAGCATAAACAAAATACAAACATCGTTAACATTTTTTTTTAAATTGGCACGTGTAAAACTTTCATTTTAATTTTCTCACCCCATAGTTTGAGTTCGATAACCATTTACTTAACCACATTACTTAAATATGATTATTAAGTTCCAACTAATTCATATTATTAAAACATCTAAAATACAAATATGTATTTTTAAAATTAATTGTAAGTTCATCTCATCTCTCTTAAAAATTGCTACTTCTCAAAAATTTCCCATTAAAAATAGACCATATACCATATAAAATTAAATAATTGAAAGATCGACTACCGAAAACCACACAAATTTTCAGAAAATTTTGACCACCTGCACATGCACACAATCGTCAATAAATAAAATTAAAAAATAACTACTATTTTAGTATTTTAACTATTTTAATAAACGCAAAAATAGCACGGTATTTATACGGCGAAGTTATAAAAATTTGGAAGAACTAATAGTGCACTGACGCATACAAAAATCAACCGAATACTAAATTTCATTTATCAAAAGCATTCGATAGTCGTGGCTCAACGATAACCATTTAGTCGCACGGCGAGGTTGTCACATATGCTTTAGTATACAAATGAATGAATGATTTTATTCGAATAAAACCATTCGATAGTTGAAATCATTCATTCATTAACCATTCGATAGTCTAATTCATTCGATAGTTCCCATCGCTAGTTCATGGTATCTGTCTGTCTGTCCGTCTGTAACGCGATAACTCAAAAACCGCTAAACCGATTTTAACCAAATTTGGCACAAAAATACCGTGGCACCCGAGAATCTGGCCATTAGTTTTTGGTGGGGGTGTGGGGTTGGTAAGGGGGTATGGTAGGGGGTTAAAAATTTTAAAATATCGTAACTCCAAAATTACAGTAGCTAGCGAAACGCGGTTTTCAATTTAGGATTAGGAATAATATTTGCAACAAAATTTGTAATAACATCAAAATCAGTCAAAGTCGCAGTTTTTGAGATATTTCGTGTTTCCGTAGTCCGTTTTGAGAAAATCCGTGTGGAGAACTCCAAACTCCCATCGGACGCGACCCCAGGTGGCGGATAGAGGAAATAACGGCGGACCAAAATTGGAAAAATTCCTTTACTTTGAAACTAAAAGAACTGCCTACCAACTTTTTATTAACATATTTTAGAATGGGCGGCTATACGTGAGCTCCTCCCGGCGCCAATTTTTTCATTAGAGATTTATGTATTATTCAAAAGAAAGAACCAGATCTACGCTAATAGAGGTAATAAATATCTGGAACTCGCAAAGTTAAGACAAAACATCTTTCTAACAAGAACTGTAACGAAAGGCCTTGCATATTTTGTGTGCGCCAAGCGAAAATAAGCTTAATATATTGCTGTCGTTTAGGTTGTTTATCGCTTCGGACGCAATCCGGACAAAACGCTCCGAGACTGTTTATTATTAAATTTAATTCGACTGTTTATTCGGCACATTAGAATATTCCCGAGTCCCTAACCGAGCGGGTAAACCAAACATCTCGACCTAAAGGTCCAAACCGCGCTATTTTCATATTTAATGGGCCTTTGTCCTCGGAGAAAAACAATTAAATTTGGATGTGTTATGCCATTACTAATTGTTAGAGTGTCCCAGTGGAGCTGGGCGAAGGGTGAGAACAACCCTTTTTGCGCGCGACGAAAAAGCTAAGTTATGTTGGTGCAGACAATTAAGGGTTTTCTTGTTTTGAAGGAAAATTATGTAATAAACAAAGGATTTGACATAAAACCGCGTATATATTAGGAAAATCTACTGAGACTAATAAAACCACGTTATATGTAAAGATTAAAAGCGGTAAATATACACCTATATTACTTATCCAGCGTTTGGGAATATAATTTATTATATATACAGGGTTGTTCACCACATACGACACGGAGTATTGCAGCTAAACGGTTATATTTTTACAAATTTCAAGTTTTGGGTTCGATGAAGGACTATTAGAGGTACAATTTAAAAATAATTTGACAAGATACAGAGTGTCCCAAATAAGTAAAAAATATCAAAGTTGTATTTTTTTAAATGGAACACCCTGTATATTATTACATTTTTAGTTTCTACGATTAAAATAAAGGTAAATTTGATTAAGGTTTATTATACTTAAACCTTACCGTTTTGAAATATTTTTCAATTTTAAGGGAAATTGCAGTAAAAATTTTAAGGCTTCATTTCTCCAAGGGTATCAAAGTTTTTTAATACTAAATATTTACTGAAGTTTATTTATTGATTAGTTATTGTGTTGCAATAATAAAAAATAATACTACCTTATACAGAGTGTCTAAAAATTTATTTTAAATAATTTCTAGCTTTTAAACGCCAATAACTTCTTTAATTTAAATAGAACGCCCTGTATATTTTAGAGAATCAGATGCACAATTTAATTGTCTATCAAATTGTATTATACTATTTTTTTTACCTATCCCTTCAAGTTTTCGTAGAAAATGCATTTCATTATAATTTAGACCTCTATTTATCAATATACCCATGGAATATTGACATTTTAGGTGTTTTTAGTAACAGGCTAGTAATATTATAGTTTTAGCAAAACGATAATATTACTACTAGCCCATTTGTATGCAAAAAAGAAAACTATTTAAATCTTTATAAAATAGTATACCATTAATTAAATATAACACCATTATTTCCGCCCATATACTAATTAATTACATACTTAATTGTGTTCGTTAATAAATTATTCTAAATAAATGTCGATTTGAGTCAGAAATCAATATAATAATAAGTTATCAAAATTACAGTCTCTGTTATAAATAAGTATTTATTAAAAAATGAAATATCATTTTTAAGGTGTTTCTTTTTATCACACTGTCTAATACCCATACAAAATTCAGTTTTTTAGTATTTGGAGCAATTATTATTAATCAACGCAAACAGTCAGTTAATGTAGTTTGAATACTGAATCATATTAATTGGTCCCCTTTAACAAATATTTAAACAGTTTTTTATTTTAATAAAATAAACAAATTATATCGACAATATTAGTATCTGTACTCTTTAAAAATTTGGTACATCTTTAAAAATAATCTAAAATGTCAATATTCCATGGGTATATTGATAAATAAGTTCTAAATTACAAGAAAATGGATTTTCTACGGAAACTTAAAGAGATAGGTAAAAAATGGTATAATATAATTTGATAGACAATTAAATTGTGCATCTGATTCTCGTAAAATATACAAGGTGTTCCGTTTAAATTAAACAAGTTATTGCCGTTTGAAGCTAATAATTATTTAAATAAATTTTTACGCACTCTGTATAAGGTAGTATTATTTTTATTATTGCAACAAAATAACTGATCAATAAATAAACTTCAGTAAATATTTAGTATTAAAATCTTTGATACCCTTGGAGAAATGAAGCCTTAAAATTTTTACTGCAATTTCACAAAATTGAAAATATTTCAAAAACGGTAAGGTTTAAGTATAATAAACCTTAATCAAATTTACCTTTATTTTAATCGTAGAAACTAAAAATGAAATAATATACAGGGTATTCCATTTAAAAAAATACAACATTGATATTTTTTACTTATTTGGGACACTCTGTATCTTGTAAAATTATTTTTAAATTGTACCTCTAATAGTCCTTCATCGAACCCAAAACTTACAATTTGTAAAAATCTAATCGTTTAGGTACAATACTCCGTGTCGTATGTGGTGAACAACCCTGTATATAGAATATAATTTATAATATATATTGTCTTTATTTATTTTGCTTACAGAACGTTTCTGTCAGAAGTATCACCGACCGTTATCAAGTGTGAACTAAGCTAAATCCGATAATGATGATAGTCTACCACTTCTAAGAAATACTGACATCATTGCTTAGAAAGCCTATATGTCATCATCTAAAAATATGTATAGGGGTGAAGGAGTGCCTTTAAACTGTAAAATGACTGCTAATAATTATAATATACCACCGAGTATACCACATATAAATATAATAATAATAATAGCTCCCTTATGCATTTAAGCAAAATGTACCATTATTTAGTCCATAATGTGATTTTCCCTGCTCTCATTGGTCGAGACTAAACGCTGGTGCGTTTTGCCAACCATGACTATAATGCGGTACATTTTGCCACGTTAGCGTGAGGCATTCCAAACGCAGGTACATGTTGCTAAACTTTACTAAAACGTCGTGTATTATGCCTGAGATCGAATGGCATTAACCTTTTCAATAGCCCTGAGAAAAATAAAAATGAATTGACGGATTGATATGACAACTTCGCCAAAAACATGCCGCCGTTATACGCTTTTCTCAAGTAGCTTTCATTAGACAGACGTTGTTTTTGTGTGCTTGAATAAACTTTAGCATTTTTAATTGATATCTACCATGACATCTGAAGGTTTGACGTATATTTTACCGGATCATAACATAAAAACTTCGTTATTTCTATGTTTGATGCAATTTAATTTTGATACCCCTGTATACATTTAAGGAAGCAATCAAAATTTTAGTAAGGTTTAGTAAAGTGTTGACAAACTTTTTTATCATAGCATGCATATTTAAATACCTTTAAATATCTCAAAAACCAAAGCATTTAAACATATTAAACCCTTATAATAAATGCATTATTTTATGTTCAAAAATCCAAAAATGAAATAAAATACCTGATGTGTGTTCCATAAGAAAAAATAATAATAACTTTGGTATGGATCTTAGTTCTGACACACCTTGTACATTTCAAAATAATTTTAAATTATGTACCTTGACCACATATACTTATATATAAAATATATAATTTTAACTACAGAGCAGCCTCCCTATTTGTTCTCATTGTTTCACTACGTTGACCATGATCATTCGACTAGACAAGTGCATTATTTTAAAATTCCTCAACACCGAACAGCTAACTTCAAAAATCTTTCAGTTTCATAGCGCCACATTTGTGGAATAATATATCTAATAACTTTAAATTTCAATCCTTTACAGATTATAAAAAACAAATTAAAAATCATTTACTAAATTCGTAAATATTATAATTTCTTCGACTGATTAGTGAGATCTTGTTCTTCTGATATGCCCGTCATTGGTTGCTGTTCCGGTTTTTACACTGTTTCATTATGCCTCTCTGCGTATCTCCGCTCGTCCCTGATAAAATTATATTTTCACTTTTTTTATATAATTTTAATTTTTTTAATTCTGTTTATTTTTGTAATTTAATTTATTTCTATTTTGTATTTGGGGTCGCACCACTCTGGCACTTTGTGCCATTGTATCGGTTCTTTAATCGCGGTGCGATCCCTTTAGACACACATTTATTAATACTAATATTATTCTGTAAAACTTAATGGGGTCTAATAAAGAAATTTGAATTTGAATTTGAATTCGAATATACCTGTCTGTGTTACAGAGACTCCACGACACACGGAAATCAAACAAACAATTTTTCAGAAGTGTCAGACTAATATTTTTATAAAATAGGCGTTTTCTTAACATTTCACGCTGGTCCTAAAAAGACGATTAAATATTAAATAGAATAATTCTGTGGTCATTCCTAAAAATCAAAGATTTTAATAATGGCGTTTATAGCATTTTAGTGTAATCTGCATTGTCCTTAAAACATTTGTATGATGCTGGAAAGAATATGGCAGAACGTACCACGTTTTAGTCACGGTTGGCAAAACGCACCATCGTTTAGTCTCAACCAATGAAAGCAGGGAAAATCAAATTATGGACTATATAATGGTACATTTTGCTTAAATGCTTCCCGTATATAGCGTTTGACGCCTTGGGAGTAGCAAGGTACAGCTTGCCATGCTAGAGCCGTTCGGTATACAAGGAAGATAATGTGGCTAGCACTACGCTTCAACCGCCTATTATTACCTCGGGATTGTGAATCCCAAGTACTCATTTAAGGCTGAGTCGACCTAGGTACCCAAACTATTTTTATTTTAATAAAAATAGTCGGCCGATGAAATGCCGGGTGTAGGATTCGAACCCACTACCTTGAAATTGGTAGACGAGAGCCTGTACCTCTACGCCACCGGGCACTTTCTAAATAAGTTTTAAAATCCATTAAATATGGTGTATTACAGTTGAGGGTTGGAACCTTTGGTGTTACCTGCATTTTCAGACTGTAGTCCAATATCGAACATAATGTTAAACAAAATATCTATGCTGTAGTAATTTTCTTTACCTTTTGTTACTTCTAATATGAAACAAGTCTAACATATTTTTTAGAAATATTGGTCAATGAATAATACCATACCAGAGTTAATTGGAAATTTAAAATGCCGTAATTAAATAATGGAGACCCCTGGGACCTAGCATTGTTGCCCAAAATAGGTGCATAAATCAATTTAAATTGATGCTGTCATAACACTATTAAACTGACTTAGAAGAGCTATAAAACCAGTCAAGGAAGATAGTAAATGATGTTAATGATCTTTAAGAACAAAAAAATATTTTCTACTGATTGCATAATCTTATCTATTTTAATGATTATTATTACTTTGAACAGACATGTTTGTTTAGTTCGATATATGCGAAGTACTATTTTGTTCTGAAATAAATATACTTAAAGAAAATTTACTGCAAATAAAAATAAGTAGCAAGTGTACCCCTTCTTGGTGAAGTATTTTTACTACTCTCTACTACAGAGACGGCTTTATTTTGATACATAAAAATACAAATACGAATACAATATTTTCACCTCTAGGTGTAGTATCTTTGCTGTTTCTTAATATTTTTTAATACATCATTTTCAAATAAAAATATCTAACTGTGTGAACAACTGTGTAATTTACACAACCTAACCTCACCATGCCTATTGCGATTTGAAAAATACAATATTCTATAGTAGTTCATGTCTATTACTTGCTAAATAATTCATTTTATAGTTAGTCCAATAGTTGTTCTGACAGCGAATCCAGCTAGATTAATCTAAGAAGCATTAAAAATATCTTAATAATACATCATTTTACTTAATATACATATAATAATAATGTATAATTGGTGACAATGTTTCCGAAACAATACACTTTAGTATCTGACGGATAAAATCTCTCTCAAAATATAAAAAAATATATATTTTCACTCCTTTACGTAACTAAAGCAGGATTATATAACATTTTTAATTTTATATTTTTATACTACTTTCAGTAACTCGAAACATATAACATATAAAACTATTAGTTTTATATGTGCTATCTAAACCTAATTTTACCTAGAATTAGAAAAAAGCCAATATACACGACAATGTTTATAGTATAATACATTACAGTATCTTTAATAGAATCGTAGATCCTCCAGATAAAAGCTCCCTCCAACTAAAGAAATCGACATTAAAGACTAAACGAAATTTTAAAAGGGCCCTTTTCATCCCTTTAACTTCGTTTCGCTCCCCACGACACAATCGTCTGGCAGGGCCATTGTCGGCAATCGTGTACTTCCTGCTAAGGCTATACGATAAGGATGTTTGTCGCCTCGAAGGAGCGACACCGATTGGGACTAAACAATTACGTTTCGCCTCTGTCGAATTATTTGATGTATGGCGGAACGTGCGATTCGTTTAATTCAATCAGAAATTTTGCTAGAATTGAGAATAATCTGTTACTTCCTTTGTTAATATCATCTGCGACATCAGAAACAAAATGTATATGGTATAATGTATGTAGAGAATACCAGGCAATAACTAAATAAATCACAGTAAATTACTAATAATTTCAAGATTATGAATTGGAAATTTCACTGATAAATTCAATAACACCTTTTGGTCACATTTTTTAACTTTCTGTTACTCGCGTCTTGTTTTCGCGTGGAATATTTTAATGTTTCTATAAAATAATTGTTAATGAGAAAAATAAAAAAATGATGTCATATTAGTAGTTACATGAAGAATGTAGAATGTTTAGGAGGGGAGTTAATCACCGCGACCTTATAGATCTATTGTGTGTTCCCCTTTCTTGAGTTATAACGAGTTATAACTCATAATGCAGTCTCAGAGCTTTAACAAAAGCCAGTATCTGAGACGGCTTCACAGAGGCCAGCTCTCCACCCTCGACATCAGACGTACCAAGGCTCATGGCACGAATGGTCGTCGTCTCGGCGCACTCAGTGATAAGGTGTTCTGGTGTTTCCCCATTTTCCCCACAAAATCTGCATTCGCCGTTGTTTCTCAGTTTCAGCCTACTGAGATGTTCGTTGAGGAGACAGTGTCCTGTTAGAAACCCCGTGACAATCCGAAGATTGTTTTTACTTAAATCAAGGAAAACCTTTGATTTTTCTCTGTTCTGAGGAACTTTTTCGAGTGTCTTAGACCGTTGGAGGACACCCATTCTAAGTTACGGATGGAGTCTTCCAGATTCTTCAGTTCCGCTTTCAGTTGGTTCCCGTTTGGAAAACAGAACGGTCCTTTTCTAGCTAGATCATTTGCTTTTTCATTGCCTTCTATCCCTTGATGAGCAGGCACCCAGAGTAGGAGGACTTTATTTTCTTTGCCTAATTTGTTGAGCTTCTCTAGACATTCTTTGACCAACTTTGAACGTTTTTCCGAATCGCGACGAATTTCCTGTTTTCAATAGTTCCTATCTAAGATAAATTGTACGCATCTTTCGATAGCGCAAATTTCTGCCTGAAGGATACTGGGGTAGGTGCCCATTGGTTCGGAGTATTCAGTTTTCGACCCAAATACTCCTATCCCTGTCCCTGCTTTGATTTTGGAAGCATCAGTATATCACGTGATGGTATGGTTTTTTATATGCTGAGTAAGCGTTTCTTTCTTCCAATTCTTTTTATTACTCAATACTACAGTGAGGTGTTTCCCAAAGTTGTAAATTCTTGGTATGTCATCCACTGGGAGTTGGAGAAGTGGAATTTTCTTTTTGAGAGTGTTTCAAGCCCCTGACTTGAAAATTCTCCCAGTAATGTTTCCGTCAGTAACCATTCTAATCATTGTCGCATTGGCATAACTACCGACGACAATGTGCAGTGGTGTTAGGCCTAGAATGACCTCCATTGCTGCTGCTGGACATGTTCTCATTGCACCTGTGATGCAGATACATGCCAGTCTCTGTACTTTGCAGAGGTTTTGCCTTGCTGTACGTTGCTCTAGTTTTCTATACCAAGCTCCATAAGTAATCATGGGTCTTACTATCATGGTACACATCCAGCGCAAAATGTTAGGGGCGCAGCCCCACCTGTTTCCCGCCAGTCTTCTGCATATCATGAGAGCCTTTGTGGCTTTGCTGGTAATGTTCTTAATATGCCTGTTCCAGAGAAGTTTACTATCCAGGGTTATTTCCAGATATTTCACTTCCTGTGATGGCAGTATTTCCTTTCCATCTAGATGGATTATTTTCAAGTTTTTCAAACTTCGCTTTCTGGTAAATGGCACTACTGCGGTTTTATCTGAGTTAATGCTCAGCCCGACAGTCCTGCACCATCTCTCAGCGATGCGAAGTCCTCCTTGGATAATATAACAGAGGGTGCCTTCCGGTTTCCCCCCGTGCATGTCATATTAGTAGTTACATAAAACATAATCCACTTATTTAAATTATA